>NC_060271.1:106320987-106664168 GCF_021613505.1 Equus quagga
TCAGGCTCTGATTTCTAAGGAAACCAGGATAGGATAGAAAACAATTGGCAGGTGCAGTCATAGTATTCATACCAGGACAGAGACACTTGTCAGGTAGGCAGCAAGGCTCCTAGAGAGGGGAAGATACAACCCACTCTTCCCAGAAGCAAGGGAGTCTTCATAAACTTCCCAGGGGCCTGGTCCAGTGCCCAAAATTAAGGCAAGGAATAGCCCTGTGGTAAACAAATGGAGACATAACCTCACAATCTCTTTATTCTTCACCATCCTTAGAACTCATCTTTCCTGTTCTGATAGTTCTGACCCCATCTTCACCCCCAAGGATGGGCATGAGATCAGGCCTGGCCATCAGAAGTTCCCTTTCCCCTAATTATCATGATTATTTCAAAAATTAGTCTTTGATTGGAGACAAGATAGTCAGGATCCTCTCCAGGACCTTTCTATCAGTTCTATAAGAAAGAATACTTCCTTTCTGTTGGAGCACTGAAGCTGGGAGGATGTGAGTCTTGAGTTTCTAGTGGCCTTCATTGATGCCACATGGAATCTGCCCAATAGTAAAGCTAGTAGGAAAAAAAGAAGAGCTTAAGAGCTGAAAACAGAGAATTTTTTTGTTGCCACCACTATCATGGGCCATGTGGGACTATCAAGAGATAAGTGTATATCATCTTCTAGGAAAGGAGTCAGGGGTTTTTATGACAACAGTGCCGGAACAATGTGTTGGGACCTTTATTAGCCAGGATTTGAAGACTAATATCCTTTGAAATGGCTAAATTGTCAAAACAGCAAAATTGTCAAAACTGTCATTAAAGCTGGTATAAGCATAGTGATCTAAAAGGTAGAGCTGACTTCAGAAATGGCTGGATGTGGGGATCCAAACAATATAATCATGACTATCTATATTTTCGACTCTAAGCTCCACCTTTGTCTGTTGGCTTCATTATTGGGCAGATTCCATGTGGAGAGCAGCCATGGTCTTTAGGCTCAGTATAACTACGGTGACTGCAGTAAATGGTAATTGCAGCAGGCAGGAAGCAGGAGAGGGAGCTGTGATGAGGAGCTCTGGAGAAGGGGAGTAGCAAGTCCATGCCCACCTTGGGATGGAGGAACAGTTGACAACTACAGCAAGGAGAAGAGATGCACCACCCACTCCTAGACTTGGTGGACAATGTAAGGTAGAGGCAGGCAGAAATCAAAGTTGGAGTTCTAAGGATTGCTCTGGAAGCAAGCTAGGGAGAGAAGCTATTCTTTTGACTGGCACTTCTTTTCTCTATAGCTCCACCTTTGTCCTGCTATAAACACGAACCAGATCGAATGTTAAGCAGATGACATTTGACAGTCACAACACAGTATTTCCTCTTCTCGTTACCATAACATTCCCCCACTACACCATTGGGATTTCTCTCTCTTGCCCAGAATTCTAACAGCTGAGTCATGAGAAGTGACAGACTGAAAAACAATACTTTCTCGATTTTTATGTTTTTAGGTTGAACGTAAGTGTCAAGCCAGAAAGGCTGAGCATATATGAAATTTAGGTTTGCAATTAAAGAAAATTCCCAACAAAGCAGATCTCATGCCTTCTGTGATGTGCATAGGTAGTATTCTTATGATGCCCAGGAACTCAGCGGTAAGAAGAGTGGCTCAAGGACATGACTGTTTGTTGTTGCATTTCTCATGAAGTCAAATCAAACATTTCTAGACCAGTTGTAGAGAAGGCAAAGAAAACAAATGGTTCCTTTTCTCCTTTTCCACCAGAAAAGCAATGCTGGGAACAGATAATCAACCCCAAGGACCCCATCCCTTGCCTGGAATTCAGACTCCTCCCTCCACCCACTCACCCCCCAGCCCCCACCCCTGCCCCTGACAACCAGGCCAAGACAGGGATCAGCTGGTGGCTTCTAGAACAGCTGGAACCTCCATGCAAACACATACAAGAACCTCAGTGGTGGCTTTGCTCCCCCTGTGATTAATCCAAGAAATTCCAGGGCAACTCCCTGTTTCTTTTAGGGAACACATAACTGTCAACAAAGGGATTTTGAAGTCGGCAAGAAGGTTCCAAAATGTGTGATAAAGCAGTGAGTTTTGCCAAAAATAAGAGGTTTCCTGTAGCCAATTCTCTCTGCTTTCTAGAGGATTTTAGTATACTCTGAGCTCAAAGAAGAGAGAAGAATAAGGGCTGAATTGCAGTCCTTCCAGAAAAGGAAAGACAAAGAAACTATAGCAAGACAGATGAAGCTAATACTAATAGTTATTTGGAAGGAAATGTAATGCTTCCCTCTGATTTAAATTAAAAAAAAAAAAGCCAAAATAAAAATTGCCTGCAGTTTCTCAAACATGGATCCCCTTCTGTGCCTCTCACCACAGCGTTGCCATGTCTCTGCCTGGAATGGCACTGTGCTAGCTGAGGCATAAAATGGTGGGAAAAGGGAAAGCAGACCCCTGCCCACGTACAATCAGGGAAGCGCAGGGTATGCGGAAGCGGTGAGAAGGGTCCCCTACCCCAGACTCTGGGGGTTAGAAAAGCTTCCTGCAGAGAGTAATATCCAAGCTGAAAACTCAAAGTCAAGTTTAAACCATGGGGAGGATAGTGTTCCAGGCAGAAGAAACGATATATGTTAAACCCAGCAAGGGTAAAGGCATTGAAAGAAGTTCAGGAGAGTTCACTTATTGGGGATGGGCAGGGGGCAGGTAGGGAGTAGAGAACAAGGAAGAGATGAAATGGGGGGAGGGAGGGAGGAGCCAGATCATGAAGGGTTTTCAAGTCAGGCTTAGGTATTTGCATTTTATTCTAAGAAAATGAAAAAATATTGAAGAGATTTAAACTGGGGAGGGATACGAACATACATCTTTGAGAATCTTTGCAATCCCAGTGTCTAACATAGTGCCAGACTCTTAAAAGGTGCTTGAAAAATGCAGAGGTGATGGGGTGTGGCGAGTGCAGAAGAGACGACATTTTTAATAAGAAATATGTATAAATATGGTAATGTTTGTAAGTGTCTAGTACCATAAAACAGTAAACTATCATCAGACCACAGTCACAGAACAAAAAGCATCACAATGCTTAGGATGCCAACATCACATCCTAAATATTAAAAACAAAACTGTAAGTTATTCATGAGTGCTTCCTCATTACATAAATCAGATAGTTTTCCTAAATGCTAACACTAAGGGAATAGGGGGCTTTCTGAAGGACAGAGAGGAACGCAAGAGTGCTCTGGAAGCTGGGGCAGGGAGAGATGATAGTTTATCTGTGAAGGACATGGATGCTGGCTTTAGCTACGTTCAAATCCTGGATCCTAAGATTCCCAGATGAGGAACCTTGGCTAAGGTTTTAACCTTTCTGTACTTCAGCTTCCTCATTTCTAAAGTGGGAATGATATCAACCACCTCATGAGTCTACTGTAGGAACTGAACTCATAATACCTGTAAAGCAACTACACCATGCCCGGCAGAGAGCGACTGCTCCATCACCACGCCCTCTGCTAGATTAAAGAGGCGGGCTTTGAAGAACCACGTTATGACACTAGCGACAGCACAGAAGTCTTGAGGATGGGAGGCTGCCGAATAAAATTTACAAAGATGGAGAGTGCTAGAGAACGCGGATCTATTCTGAAACTTTTTTCGGCCCACCTTCTTTCTTGAGAATTCAGAATTGGGACTAAGTTCTGGTTCATTTCAGTTTCATTCCTTCATTCATTCCCCAAACATTTGTTGAGCGCCTACTATATGCTGGGCGCTGCTTTAGGAGCAGGAGATTTGAAAATGAGAAACAGATCAAAAGCAATAAGGAAAGCCAGGAGAATTATATGTCAAGAACAATTAGGAAGAAGGTTGATGACCACAGAAAGGGAATGGAGTGATGAGGCTGGGTTTCCTCAGGTGTTTTTGAAAGATGAGCTGCTTTTTGCTCCCCTAAGCATAGAGATGAAGTGCTAGCAGCAAAAGCCCTGAGTAAATGTAAACACTCTGACAAGCAGAGAACAGTAAAGGCACCTGCCCAGAGACGCGGCAGATACATGTGTGCGCACCATGTGAGCACACCACGAAAGTCACAGGGTTACCGGAGCTTGTGGGGACTTCCTGAAGAATCTTTAAAATTTTCAACAAGAATTAGAGAAAAGTAGAGATAGCACATGGAATGTTTTACATGAGGAAATGGGAGTGGGGATGAGAAAGAAGGAGCAGCAGCCTCTTCAAGGGTGCTAGAGAACTTCAAACCATGTGTGGAGGGTTTCAGTTTGGTGACAGAGTACATGAGTGGGAGCAGACTAGACACAAAAGGGAAAAAACCCATTTGTGAGGATCTCATTGAGAAGAGAAGGGAAAAAGGAAGTCATTAAGAATTGTAATTCACATCTGCGCTTAGTTAGGGTTTAGGAGGACTTTAAAAGAATAAAGCAAATTTTATATAAAACAAAAAGCTAAAGAGGGGATGAGAACTACAAAGTAATTTGTTTATCACTGTAGCCAGCACAGTCCTTATCTCTTGTGAATCCCCGATCTCCAAATTATCTGAGATCCTTATCCCATTTGACTGGATAAGTTAGGTCTTCATCAAGGTTCCTTTGCCAAGTATTCTGAACTCCCTGGGAAATGCTTGTATGTTCTTCAAATCCATCTAGATTGTCACCTGCCACCTGAGCCAGTCACTTGGCTCCAGGCATCTCTCTGTGGACCATGGCTTTCTCCAGTATACATGACCTCTCGCCACCTCCTTGGAGGTTCTCATCAGGCCGTTCCTCTCCCCTAGACCCCTTCATCTGAAGCCTGAGTACAGATGTTTCTGTAAGTCCCAGTTATAACAGACATCAAGTCAACAAGATTATATTGCTGTTTGAGGGATAATAGAGGGATCGAAGAAAAGGAAATAAAGCAGTAAAATTGAAACCACTTTTAGATATGGTGTCCCCAAAACCTATAAGCCAAGACCCAAGGCTAAGTTCAAGAGATCCACACCTCTCTCATCCAGCCCACATTTTAGGAACCTATTTATGAATACATATACCCTAGCGGAATGTCCTTGAATGTATCCTGGTTTTCAATGAAACAAGTTCCTAATGCCAAAGCCTAGAGAAAGAAAGGAGTTGATGCCTCACTTCCCAGGGCTCATTCCATGACTTCACACCTGCCTCTCCTTTTCAAGGGAAAACCCCCAAGGTAGGTCTTGCTCTATGGTCTTCTTTAGAGTGGTCCCATAAATACACAAGAATCCATGCAGGTTAATTCCCAGGTCCAGATATTCACTCTTTAATGTGAGGTTTTGGGACCTCGACAGTCTAGTTTATATTGAGCTACATCAGACTGAGGCCACATGAGGTGAAAATCCTGTCTGCACATGTTTCCAGCCACGGCAGGTCTCAGCTTCTACTCTCCTACTGGCGGCGGCTTAAACAAATACACATGGACTTACCCAGAGCAAAGACAAGACTACATTGCTACAGAGACATCCAAATCTATGCATAGAGAAGAGGCATGTTCTAAAGGAAATAATCCTCTGAGATGCAATTTTGTCTGCTGTAAAGCCATACTTTTAAATTATAAGGTCTAACAGTTTTGCTCTTTGGGACCAGGAAGTCTCAACCCTTTTGAAATCCAGAAAGGAAACTTTACTCTGTGTTCAGCTAAAGGCCCATGGGATGAAGGGATGATGGTCCCAGAATAAATGATGATAAATCTCTGGTTAAGTAGCTGCTCTTCTTAAAGCTCTAAAGTGAGCTTTTTCGACTTCTAGCCACCTCATTGTTAGGGACTGTCACATCAGGCTCATATATAACCAATTTGCTATTTGTGAAAATTTGTATATTGTGACAGTAACAGTAAATGTGTATATTACACATTTATCTTTCATAATTAAAAAAAAAAAAAAAAACAACCCTGAAAGCCAACTGTATGTGAAGGGGCTTTGAGAAGTATGAAGTATCGATTGCCTCAGCAACTCTAAGGAGGTCAGTCCTTGGAAAGCTGAAGACAAAATAATTTGGAGACAACACAGGTTGAAATAAACCCAAGACCCTGCATACCACAAAGAGGGGCAATGTCCTCAAAGTCTTTCATATCCTAAATTATATCCTTAGTGCATTTTGAAAACTCATCACCACCTAGCCATGGCCAGAGGCCTTCGAAGCCATTCATCTCTCTGAGCCCTAACCCTTTACAACCTTAAATTTCTTTGGTGCCAGAGATGAGTTGCTGATCAAACTGCATATGCTGCTTATGTCTAAAGCCCTTTTACACAAACTATGTTGATTGAATTTTCCATAAATTTGAGTATCAAACTTGGGCTTCCAACTAAACACAACAACTTGAACATGCATATACCTTCACTTCTTCCCAACGCCACTCAAATTACAGTGAACTCATTTCAAAAGGCAGGCCAAATTCCTTAGGCTTAGGAATTCCTTGGAAGTACTAAGTGCCTCTGAGGTCATGGGAATTCAGTGCAAATCCACATGCTGAATGTGAAATCTCTAGTTCTTTTCCCAACTCCCAGGAGGCAAAGCAGCCGGGCACATGCTCCTTAGCTATGGGACTGGAGAATTCTCCCTAGGGAAAATTACAACTCAAGAGAAAGATAAATATATTGATATTTTGCACCCATCCCTCCACAATGAAATATCTAGGTCACACTTGATCACAAAAGTCAGCAAGCCCCACGTTCACAGGAGACTTTCCAAAGACCATTTCAATGCCCCACTCTCAAAATGCACAGCCAAGGATCACGAGATATGTAAGAAATGCCTCTAAAATGAAGGCAAGACCAAAACAAACAGGAAAAGATACAAAAGAGGCAGAGATAGTGCAGAGAAGAGAATATTTGAAAGGAAGTATTAATTATTATGCTCTAAGAGATAAGATTTTTTAAAACATTACAAAAATGAGGTGCTTGGAGGTGATATCAGGATATTGGCATCATGGCAGCATAAGATGTCCCTTGTTTTTGTCCCTACCCCTCCCCCTAAGAAAATCCCCCCAAACATAGTATCCACCCAGAGACAAAAGTGCCTATGAGGAAGCTGTGGGATCCAGTACCATATGCCAAGTGGCCCAGGAGGAGTCTCACTCACCCACAAATCAGATGACAGGCAGACAGAACTCAGTCTCAGCTGTGGACCTTGCAGCAGTCCATGACTGGTTTCAGCCCCTCTCAGCTGTGGTCCAGGAGCCCCTGGAAAATACTGTTTTAGATACTCACTGGTGAATAAGAGAGCCTTTGTGGAAGTCCAGGTTTCCAGAGGAGAAGTTACAGCACATGGAGCAAAACAAATATGAGTTTGGATGCATTAGAGTAGGTCAGAAGAACAGCTTGACCTTACCTACACCACCTCTCCTTCAAGGCCGCACAGCTTAGAGTCAAGAGAGATCTTCCCTTGCCCATGATTTCTCCTTCAAGGAAAAGGGGGAGTGTGTGAGTAACAGGGTTCTGCAGCTATGTAGGATGCTGCCAAAGCAGTTATTTTCTCTCTTGCCCCATCCAGAGTAATGAATTGTGAGTTACATGACTGGGGGAGTAGGGACTGGAAGAGTGGCAGATATGTCTCTCAGAGGCCACGAAGGGGACTAACTGCATCAGGAACTCCATCAAGAAACCTGTCCATGGACACACATAGGCAACTAAGAGCTGACATGAGAGCCAAGAATACTCAATGGCAAAATGATAGTCTCTTCAATAAATGGTATAGGGAAAACTGGAAACCATATGCAGAAGAAATTGGACCCCTACTGTATACCACTCTCAAAAATTAACTTGAAATGAATTAAAGACTTAAACATAAGACCTGAAACCATAAAATTCCTATAAGACAACATAGGGAAACTGCTTTTGACATTTGCAACGATTTTCTGGATATAACACCAAAAGCACAACAAAAGCAAAAATCAATAAGTTGGACTACATCAAACTAAAGAACTTTTGCACAGCAAAAGAAAGAGTCTACAAAATGAAAAGGCAACCTCCGTAATGGGAGAAAATGCAAATCATGTATCCGATAAAGGGTTAATATCCAAAATGTGTAAAGAATTCATACAACTAAATAGCAAAGACACAAACAATCCAATTAGACAGTGGACAGAGGAACTGAGTAGACATTTTTCCAAAGAAGACATACAAATGGCCAACAGGTATATAAAAAAGTATTTAACATCACTAATCATCAGAGAAATGCAAATCAAAATGACAATGAGAAATTACTTCACACTTATTAGAGTGGCTATCATCCAAAAGTCAAAAGATAAATGTTGGTGAGGATGTGGAGAAAAGGGAACCTTTGTACACTGTTGGCAGGAATGTAAACTGGTACAGCCATTATGGAAAACAGTATGGCAGTTCCTCCAAAAATTAAAAATAGAACTACCATATGATCATCAATCCCACTCCTGGGTATACATCCAAAGGAAATGAAAACAGGATCTTGGAGAGATATCTGACCTCCATGTTCACTGCAGCATTATTAACAATAGCCAAGATGCGGAAACAAACCAAGAGTCTGTCAACAGACGAATGGATAAAGAAAATGTGGTATACACATGCAGTGGAATATTATTCAGCCATGAGAAAGCAGGAAATCCTGTCATTTACAACAACATGGATGGATCTGGAGCATATTATGCTAGTGAAATAAGCCAGATAATTACAAATATTGTGTGGTCTTATATGTGGAACGTGAAAAAGCCAAACTCACAGAAACAGAGTAGAGTTGTGGCTTCTGGGGCTGGGGAAAATGGAGAGATGTTGGTCAAAGGGTTCAAAGTTCCAGTTATAAGAAGAATAAATTCTGGGGATCTAATAGACAGCATGATGATTATAGTTAATACTGTATCATATACTTGAAAGTTGTTAAGAGAGTAGATCTTAAATGTTTTCACCTCAAAAAAGAAATGATAATTATATGACATGATGGAAGTGTTAGCTAATGCTATGCTGGTAATCATTTTGCAATATATAAGTGTATCAAGTCCACACATTGTACATCTTCAATTTGCACAATGTTATATATCAATTATCTCAAAGGTGGAAAAAATCACAATGGCAAAAGCTATGATCAGTAAAATTTTATATGCATAAAAAAATGCGTGGTGAACCAAATTGTGAATTGATCCCAATGGAATATTTCAAAAAAGTAAAAATATTTTTTTAATGAAAAAAAATGAGATGCTTTAAAAAAGAAAAAAGAACAGTATGGAACAAGGACAGTTTATGATAATGAAAACTACCATATACGTTAAAAATCAGTATGCCTTAGAAGATAACAGTTGACTAAATCTCTCAGGGAAACAAGTTGTAGTGGCTGTTTGGGGGCATAAGCCACTGAAATGCCACATGAGCTGCTCCCACTGGAGGTGTGCCACGTCCGGCTGTGCTCTGGAACTGAGCTTCCAGGGTACCATATGAATTTGGTCCATCCTAAACGGTCTGAAGCAGACAAAGCCTCTGGAGCTTTTGTTCCTTGCTCCTCTCACATGGCACCAAAGCATCCTAATTGGTGTGACAATTGACTTCATCAGATAGTTGGAATGCAGAATGCCGAATATCTCAGCATTCGGTTCAGTCCACATAGACACTGCCCTAAAGCTGGAGGAGGGAGAGACCCTCGCATCCCGCTTACTGTGCAACTTGCACTGCAAAGCCAGGAGGCATTTTCCCTGCATTTCCTGCTTCCACAGTCAGTTCCAAAGAAATGATTAAAACATAGGAAAATGTGAGTCTTTGTCACCCATCACTGTTGAGTAACGATCACTTTAGTCATGAGGAGTCTGCTCCGATAAGGAAACGCACTGCCTGGAAAATGTAATGTTTCATATTCATGCATCTGCGCTCTTGCAAATGCTTTCTTGGCACCATCATATTTTGTATGATTAATTTTCCACTAGATTTACAAAGGAATAAAAATCCTTCTTTATAAAAGTTTGACTTGTATTTTCTGAGTAACTCCTGACACCAAATGCTGAAATTATGCCTTAGATTTCAGCAGAAAAAAAAAAAGTTATTTCTTTTAGGTGGATATTTTTAGTTGGACATTATCTTTTCTAACTATATGCTTTATCAGATTTATTTAGCAAAGCACATTTTGGATGTGCAGTATAATAAACTGAGTCTCCAGGCCTACTGTAGTCCTCCTAAACTTCCATATAGAAAGAAGAGAGTGAAATCCAGGAGCCCGGTTCTCCAGCCCGTGACCTACAGAGCAGACTCCTGGAGACTCATCAGAGCACAACTCCAAGACTATAGGCAGGCAAGTCTGCAGGAGAATGACATAGCACTGAGCTGGGCTTGCTGTCCGTTCTAAGAGCACAGAATTATCCCTCTTTTCTGAATTTGAATCAGGGTCATGGAAAAGCGTTGGAAACTTCAGGGTCCTATGTTGAATGAAGAACAAGGAAGTAAGCTCTGTATAATAGGTGCCACGTACTTACAGTAGGAGGCGCTATATTTTGTAGACAGTAAGTCTTGTAGAACAAAAAACAAAAACATAGGGGTCCAGCCTGGTGGCGCAGCGGATAAGTTCACACGTTCTGCTTCGGCGGCCTGGGGTTCGCTGGTTCAGATCCTGGGTGTGGACCCATGCACCGCTTGTCAAGCCATGCTGTGGTTGGCGTCCCTCATAAAATAGAGGAAGATGGGCACAGATGTTATCTCAGGGCCAGTCTTCCTCAGCAAAAAGAGGGGGATTGGCAGCAGATGTTAGTCAGAGCTAATCTTCCTCCAAAAAAACCCCAAAAAACCAAAAACATAGCTTCTTTTCACATCCCTCTACCTGACTCTGCCCTCAGCAAACAAAGACAAACACACACACAACATCTGCTTCATTACATATAAGATGGGACCTGAGAATTCATATCTTTAAAAAGCTCCCAAAAGATATGGATAATCAGCTAAGGGACCACCTTTCTAAGTGATCTTTTAAATCCCTCCCAGGGATTTGGTAGATAGAAAATATGGTCTGTGCCCTCCAGGAGCTTGAAATATAATTAGAATGTTAAGAAAGAACAGGGCAATGTAAGATAAGTGTTACGTGAGCTATATGAGTATCATAAATAAAAGTTCTAAGAATGTAAAGGTTCAGAAGCTCATCTCCGGAGGAGGAAGACACTGAGACAAGTCTCAAAGAATTTTTAGAATATGCAAAGCAGGTGAGTAAGAGGAGGCCATCCTTGGAGAGAGACGGGAGACGAGTACTGGAGCGACGTGAAGCAGGCCCAGCTATGTGTGCAGGCAAATACTGGCTAGGAGCAGTGCCCACTTGGTCTTCACCTAATAATTCTCCCCCTGGAGAGTTTTCATCCATGTTTGCTTACCTTGTCCTGCAGGGGGAAGAAGAGAACATCAATGAGCAGGCAGCCTACTCATTGATGTAGTTAGCCTAGCATAACTTTCAAGGCCTAACTCAAATCTGGCCTCTTCCATAAATTCTTCTCAGACCAAACTTATCTCTTTTTCCTCTGAACTCAGTTACTCCCTTATATTGCAGAACATCATCCTTAAAGGTTCAGTTGCTTGCCCAACGTCACACGGGTAATAGAAGAGCGAGGAGAAATAGATCCCTGGTCTCTTGTTGACAGCCCAATATTCTCTGTATTACTTCACCTTTCTTTCTTACAAAAGGGACATAGCATCAGTTCTTAATGTCTAAACCCACGTCTTTTAATTTTCATTATCATCCGTAGAGTTTAGTGCAGTGTCAGACATATGGAGTACCCAATAAATACTTGTGAAACAAGTAAATTCTTTCAACTGTTTATTGACTAGAAGACAGACAATATAGAAAAAGCAACCTCCAAACTCACCATGTTCTCTTTTCCTTTGTGACTCTGAACATGTTCCCTAGAATTCTCTCCCCATCCATCTTTCTTCTCCTCTGGATAATTCACATACTTTCAAATAACATGGCTCGTAGCTGACATCGCCTTGGGAAGCCACCCAGGTTTGGTTTCCCTACTCCGTCTTCTCATAGCACCAGATGCTTATCCCAATCAAAGAAGAAATCACACTGAATGTCAATCCTTCCAACTGGACTGTGAGCCAATTACAATCAGAAAGTTATTCATATATTAGATAAATATGACAGACAATACAAAGAAAAATGCATCAGAAGGAGCAAGTTATAGGTAACTATAATTTAATTGGAGCATTTGGTCTTGTTACTAAAACAAAAATTTATACTTTCTCAAGTATAATTTTTTAACATTTGTATTTTTGTTTTGGCAAGTTTTAGTTAAAATACGATTACAGAAAAAATGATTTTTTTAAAGTGGGGTGGTAGTATATCCATACAATAGAATATTATTTGGCAATAAAAAGTGAAAAGCTTATACATGCTACATCATGGATAAACCTTGAAAACATTATATTAGGTGAAAGAAGTCAGTTGCAAAGGACTACGTATTATATGATTCCATCTATAAGAAATGCATGGAACAGGAAAATCTGTAGAAATAAAAGGTAGATTCATGGTTGCCTAGGGTCGGGTTGGGAGAGGCGAAGGGGTAATGGCTAAGGGGTATATGGTTTCCTTTTGGAGTGAGAAAGAGGTTCTAAAATGCATTTTGGTAATGATTGCATAATTCTGTGAATATACTAAAAGCCATTGAATTGTACACTGTAAATGGTTGAATTATATGACATGTGAATCATATCTCGATAAAGCTGTTAATAAAAAGAGAGTCTGACTTCTACTTCCAGGAAGATGGAGTAGACATACTGTTCCCTATTTCTTCCACTAAATACGACTGAAATCCCTGCACAGTGTATGCAAAACAAGCATTAGAAGACTCTGGAAGGAGAGAAGACAGACACTCAAAAATACTACATATAATTCAAAATTCTGAAAAGTTGTCAAGAAACCCACAGAAAGGAAGGAAAAAGAAAACAAAAACCAAAAACAGAAAGAACAGACAGTAACAAAATAAAATGGCAGATTTAAGCCCTAATACAATATCTAAAAAATTGTATTTAATGTAAATGGTCTAAATGCATCCATTAAAAGACAGAGACTGGCAGAGTGGATTTTTAAAAATGATCCAAATATATGCTATCTACAAAAAATTCACTTTGTAACAATATAGGCAGGTTGCAAGTAAAAAGATAAAAATACGCAATTATTAATCAAAAGAAAGCAGGAATAGCTATATAAGTATCAGATAAGTTGACTTCAGAGAGTCAGCACCAGTGGTCCAGTGGTTAAAATTTGGCGCCCTCACTCCTGCAGCCTGAGATCATTTCCTGGTCAGGGAACCATATCACCCATCTGTAGGTTGTCATACTGTGGCAGCTGCATGTTGCTGTAATACTGAAAGCTATGCCGCTGGTATTTCAAATACCAGCAGGGTCACCCATGGTGATAGGCTTCAGCAGAGCTTCTAGATTAAGAAGAAGGACCTGGCCACCCAATTCCAAAAAAAAACTGACCATGAAAACCCTTGAATCGCAGTGGACCATTGTCTAATATAGCATAAGATGAGAGGATGGCACAAAAAGACCAGGCAGAGTTCTGCCCTGATGAACAGAGTGTTGCCGGGGGTCAGAATTGACTTTACAGCACCAACAAAGACTTCGGAGCAAAGAAAATTACCTGAAACAAAAAGAGCTATATAATGATAAAAGGGAAAATCACAAAAAACACATTGGAATCCTATATATGTATGCATCTAAAAATAGAACTGAAAATATGTGAAGCAAAAACTGATAGACTGGGAGAAAAAAATAGAAAATCCACAATTATTCTTAGAGACTTCAACATCCCTCTCTTAATATTTTAATATTGACAGTACTCAGAAAAACAAAAAGGATATAGAAGAACTCAATAACACCATCAACCAACAGGATCTAATGCACATTTACAGAACACTCCACCCAAAAACAGCAGAATACACATTCTTTTCAAGCACCCACAGAACATCTATCAAGATAGCCATATCCTGGGCCATAAAACAAACCTCAACAAATTTAAAAGAATTGAAATCATATAGTCACTAACCACAATGAAATCAAACTGAAAATCAATAATAAGAAGGTAACAGAAAAATCTCCAAACACTTGAAGATGAGACACACTTCTAAATAATCCATGAGTCAAAGAGGAAGTCTCAAAGGAAACTAAAAAATACATCAACTGAATGAAAATGAAAATACAACATATAAAAATTTGTGGGACAAAGCTAAAACAATGATAAGATGAAAATTTATAGCATTAAATGCATATGTTAGAAAAGAGGAAAAGTCTCAAATCAATAATCTAAGCTGTTGCCTCAAGAACCTAAAAAAGAGCAAAATGAACTGAAAGCAAGCAGCTGGAAGGCAATAAAGAACAAAATCAATGAAATCGAAAGAAAAACAATTGCAAAATCAATGAAACAAAAAGCTGATTCTTTGAAAAGATTGGTAAAATTGTCAGTCTTGTATGAGGTTTAACAAAGAAAGAAGAAAAAAATTACTAACATCAGGAATGAAATAGGTGCTATCACTATGGACCCAGCAGACTCAAAAGAGTTTATGAGGGAATTCCAGGAACACCTCTGCACACATAAATTTAACAACTTGGAAGAAATGGACCAATTCCTCAAAGACACAAATGACCACAACTCAGTTAATATGAAATACAAAACTTGAATAACCCTAAAAGATACTGAGCTTTAATTTTAGAACTCCCAGAATTCACCAGGACAAGATGGTTTCAATGGGCAATTCTACAAAACATTTAAAGAAAAAATAGCATCAATTCTACATAATCTCTTCCAGAAAATAGAATAGGAGAGATTCTCAATTCATTTTATGAAGTTAGGATTGCCCTGATATCAAAACAAGACAAAACAGTATTAAAAAGAAAGAAAGAAAGAAAACTGGAGGCCAATATTCTCATGAATATAGATGCAAAAAGTCCGCAACAAAATAATAGCAAATAGAATTCAGTAATACATAAAAAGAATTATACATTAATTATATCTCAATTTTAAAAAAATTTAGGGGCTGGTCCTGTGGCCGAGTGTTAAGTTCACGTGCTCTGCTTCAGTGGCCCAGGGTTTTGCTGGTTCTGGTCCTGGGCACAGACATGCACCGCTCATCAAGTCATGCTGAGGCAGCATCCCACACAGCAATAGCAGAAGGACCTACAACTAGAATGTATAACTATGTACTGGGGGCTTTGGAGAGAAGAAGTAGAAGAAGAAAAGATGAAGATTGGCTACAGATGTTGGCTCAGGTGACAATCTTTAAAAAAAAAAATTATACACCACAACCAAGTGGGATTTATTCTAGGGATACACGCCTGGTCCAATATTTGATAGTCAATCAATCAATATAATCCACTATATTAACAGGCTAAAAGGAAAAATTCCATAATTCTATCAATTAATGTGGAAAATGCATTCAACAAAATTCAACACTCAATCATGATTTAAAACAAAAACAGGGGCCAGCCTGGTGGTGCAGCGGTTAAGTGTACAAGTTCCGCTTCAGTGGCCCGTGGTTCACCGGTTCAGATCCTGGGTGCAGACATGGCACCACTTGGCAAGTCATGCTGTGGTAGGCATCCTACATATAAAGTAGAGGAAGATGGGCACGGATGTTAGCCCTGCGCCAGTCTTCCTCAGCAAAAAGAGGAGGATTGGCAGATGTTAGCTCAGGGCTAATCTTCCTCGGTAAAACACACACACACAAAAAAAACAAAAACAAAACCTCTAAGGAGGGAGAACTTCCTCAAATTGGTCAAGAGCATCTACAAAATCTCCACAGCTAACGTTATACTTAGTGGTGAATGACTGAATGCTGAGTTCAGGAACAAGGCAAGGTTGTGTGCTCTCACCACTCCTATCCATGATTGTAGTGGAAGTTCTAGCCAGTGCAATAAAGCAAGAAAAAGAAATCAAAAGGCATACAGATGGGAAAGGAAGAAATAAATTGTTCCTGACTGCAGATAACACAATTGTTTATGTGGAAAATTCCAAGACATTGACAAAAAAAAAAAAAACGAACAAACTCCTAGAACTAAGTGAGTCTGCAAAGTCACAGAACATGAGATAAACACATAAAAATCTATTACATTCCTATATACTAGCATTGAACACTTGGACACTGAAGGTTAAAATACAATACCATTTACTATTGTTCAACAACAAAAAAACGCAAAGGTGTAAATCTAACAAAACATGACAAGCCATGTATGCTGAAAACTACACAATGGTAATGACAAGAAATCAAAGAAGATGTAAATAGATACAACTACATACTTATCAGAATAACTAAAATGAAAAATAGTGACAATACCAAATGCTCATGAGAATGAAGAGAAACTGATCACTCACCCTTTCCCGGGGGGATTGTCAAATGGTGTAGTCACTCTAGAAAACAGTTTGGCAGCTTCTTTAAAATCTGAATATGAAATCACCATAAAACCCAGCAATTGCCCTCCTGGACATTTCTCCCATAGAGATACAAACTTATGCACACACAAAAACCTCACACGAATGTTCACAGCAGCTTTATTCATAATAGCCCAAACTGGAAACAACACAGATGCCCTTCAACAAGTAAATGGTTAAACGGTGGTATACCTACACCATGGAACACCACTCGGCAATAAAAAGGAATAAGCTACTGATAGACACAACTTAACTTTCCAGTGGAATCTGCCAAGTGCAAAGAGCCAATCCCCAAAGGTTACATGCTGTATAATTCTATTTAGTTACCATCCTTGAAATGACAAAAATCATAAAAATGTTGAACGGACTAGTAGTTGCCAGGAGATAAGCAGGGAGTGGAAGGGGGAGGGAAGTGGATGTGGCTATAAAAGGGCAACATGAAGAATCCTTGTGATGGAAATGTTCTGTATCTTGACTGTATCAATGTCAATATCTTAGTGGCGATATTGTGCTGTGGTTTTTCAGAATGTTACTATCGGGGTAAAATGGGTAAAGGGTATGTGGATCTCTGAATTATTTCTTACAGCTGCATGAAAACCTACAATCTTGAGACCTACAATCTCAAAATAAAAATTTTAATTAAAAAAATAGGGTGGCCTGTTTCATGAGATAACATGAACAAATATTTTTCATTGTTCAAAATTTTATTTCTTGAATAAAATACTCTTTTAAATATCTTGTCCCGGATGCTCAGCCACTACCGCAGTTCTGTAACATGGTGGACGGAGAGCTAAGTAAGGAAGACCACACACCCAGGAAGACACCGCTAAGCACTGGAAATCACTCAATTAACTTTGAATTGAACAAAATGCACCCCCTTATCCAGCTCCTGCTCCACAGCCAAACAGGAGGGAGACAAGAAAGCTCAAGGACTTCATCTTCCCATCTACGTAAAAGGGCATTAGGACAGCTGTCCCCACATACCTCACAGCACGCTAACAAGGATAAGCAAGATGACATCTGTGACGAGAGTTGAATTCCTCCAGAGGCTTATTAAGTGAGGAATCAACTTCCGAGGTGATCGTGGTTGCAGTCTGAAGGAAAGAGAAGCTAATTCACACGGGGAACTTCCAGCACGCCTACAATTTGCAAATGGAAAAAGGAAGCAGGGGTTGAGGTAGAAAGGTGAGAGGGACAGATTTTAGTCCCAAAAGGCACACGGTTGACTTGGGGCCTGAAGTCACCACCCCCACCACCCACAGGCACAGGATATTAAGAATCCCCTTCAGGATGTATGTTGCCAATAACACAGCAGAATCCAATCACGATGACGTGGTGTCTCTTGTCATATCAAATTGTTTCATCAAATCATTTTATATACTGTAAATTTAGCAATATCTGCGTTTCACGCACAGCTTTCTCAATTTGAAGAACTGTAAACATCTGAACGTCATTCCAATGCCAATACTGCCCTCTAGTGGCTGGAACAGGTAGCTGGCTTGACAGAGCTGAACCTGCCTGTTCATCAAAAGGAACTTCACAAAAGAATCACTTTTCTTTTTGCTAAAAACTAATCTGCTCTTTGGGGTCATGGACAGCACGTTAGAACAGCAGCATTAGCTAGTAGGTTAGCTATTATGACTATACTGAAGCCTCACTTGGAGTAACATCTAAATTATATTTATCAAAAAATTCAAGACAGAATTTCTTTTAAATATCTGTTTAAATATTGACATTCCTTATAAATTTGGCACGTGATTTGATTTACAAAAACAATTTATTTGCCCACAACTCCAGGAACACACCTATGCCATAAGATGAGTCCAGAGGTTTCAATTGCCATATAAGGAAGAAAGGATGATCCTGCCTCCTTGGGGGACGAGGATATTCAGGGAGTCACGTGGCATGGAGGGCACACATTCTGGAGGAGCTCAGACACAGCTTTAGATCCAGCCCTGCCACTGGTTAAGGATCTTGGTCAAGTCACTTGATTTTATGATGCTTTGGATGCCTCTTCTGTAAAAATGGGAATAAAAATAATGCCTACCTCAAAGCGGGAGGGGGAAAATGCATGTACGATTCCTGGCATATAATAAGTGCTCAATAAGTTATATCTATTATTAGGTATAAGTAGGCACCAGTTTACACATGCCGGAGAAACTCAAATTATAGGTGAAATGTTGTTCCGAAGAATATGAAAACTATGAAATGAGTGCAGACCTTTCCTTTGCAATTTAGTTACTAAGATAGGATCATGGACCATATCTATCTTTAAGTAATTCTTTGAAATAATAACCAACATTTACTGTATTCTAATCACTGTTTAATACTTTACATGGGATATATCATTTAATCCTACAAGTACCCTACGAGGAAACAAGAGACAGGTCAAGGTCACAAAGCTCGTAAGTGGCCCTACAAGCACTTGAACCCAGACACCTAAACTCAGCTGTGCCCTTCTACTGTGATGCTATACCACCTCGCTGAGGCAAGCCCACCGTGTGGGGGAGAACATCAATTGGGATGTGTGTTGGCACTGATGGCTTACTCTTAAGAAGACTTAAGGCCAGGTTGACCACGTTTTAGAGGGTAGAGAAGTGAGCCACCACCCAAGAGAAAAAATTTCTAATTAAAACTCCTTTTGCCCACTCACATTTTATTTGCTTGCCATGCATAAGCCAGAAAACTGGATAAGCAAAACGTTCACATTTGTTCAGCACTTTACAGTATGTGGTTTCTTCAAACTACTGAAGACTAGTTTCATCCTCAAAATAATGCTGACACAGGAAAATATCATCCCCCACTTTATACATTTGAGGCTGGAACAGTTAAGTGGATTATCCAAGATCACAAAGCTAGGAAATGGCAGAGCTGTGGCTCTTAAACCCCATTTTTTGCTGCCAATTCGGTTCTTTCCCCTACAAGGTCCTTGTAGATAAGTTCTCTAGAAAATCCTGTTTCTAAGTGGAAGGTCCCAAAGCCTACTTTCAGCAGAGCTGGCAGTTCAATATCCAGCCTTCATCAGGGCAGGAAATAGAAACATGTTTGAGGTTAATGTGGCCAGAGTACTACATTCTTAAGGAGCCATTGTTGCCTTTTTCTGTTCCCAGGTTAGCTATGGCTCTGCCAAGCCACAAAGGAGATTAGAACAGGGGATAGCTACATAGGAGTGAATCCTCATCTCTCTGTAAATCCATCGGCACTAATAGGAATGAATCCTCATCTGCCAGCGTTTTGTGCCAGTCACTTCATTGCTGCCTTTGGAGGATGCACATCATGGTTTGCCTTACAATTAGCAGGCAGTGGAATTGGTTTTGCATATTGGTATTTTGAGAACTTCCAATAAAATCTGAAGATGATGGAGAGACTCTTCCCCAAATTGTCACAGCAGACTCACCTATCCCAGCGTTCCTCAGGCCACGTCTATATTTGCAAGCTATATCACCTCCAGCTACCTCATCTTCAAAGACATTTTAGATGTAAAGTTGAAGGGGCCCCATCCCTTGAAATCGCTATCCTCCACCCCGGAAAGACTATCAACTCCCCGTGTTCATAATCTTCACTCAAAATGAAACCATACTGATTGCTTTTTTTATTGAAGGGGGAAAAAAACTCTCCGAAGATAAAATTGGCTGCTTGGCCCCCCCGCTACCATGGTGTCTTGTGGGGGGCGGGAAGCTTCAGTGGCTTTTTAATTCAAGAGGCAAAGTCAACCCTCAGGTATATGGGGACAACCAAGACAACACTTCCCAAAGTTGTTTGGCAAATTATCTTGTCCCCTACTTAAAGAAAAACAAATCCCTACAGATAGACACAGCTGCAAGCAATTACTCATCGCCATTAAACACTCACTTAAAAGACTAATTCAAACAATCCCGCTGCCTACACCTCTGTGAGGAAAGTAAACAAGTTATGGGGGAAAGGGCAACATCTGCATAAAGAACCTGTCTATTAAAGCATGTAAATGGTCATTTCCAGAACACCAATATCAATGTATCAAGTAACTGTTCTCATTGCTAAGTGGCCTGACTTACTCCCAGGATAAGTAATTTATTGCTTCTGTTGCTAAATATTGTCAATCTCTTACATAAATACAAGTCTCATGCTACCCTTTAAAAATGGCATAAAATTAATTATTTGAAAGAGCCTTTAGGGCCCAATAAGCCTCCTACTTCGATCCAGGGACAGAAGAATGTGTGCTTAAAGATTTCATGAAGCAACCAAAAATCTCTACAGAGCACGAACAAGAGATATGAAGCAGGACCACTACCGGGCACGACCTGTATTCCAGGCAGTAGGCTGGGAACGTTTCATGGGTTATTTCATTTTCACCACAAATATATGATGTTGTGTCATTTTCAAAGTTTAGAGAAATGAGGTAAGCTATCCACAATCACACAACTGGTAAGCCGCCAAACAGGAACTAGAATCGTCTTACTTCTAAGCCAAAGTCTTAATCACCCTGCTAGTTGAACTCAGGGGCTGACCGTTTAGCACACAGAGTCTCAAAGTTGGCTGCATGTTGGAATCACCTGAAAGTTTTTTTTTACTGCTAAGAGCTGGAATTTGATTTAATAGGTTCCAAGTGTGTCCTGGACTGTGGGATTTTTTTTTTTTTCTAAAACATCCCAGGTAATTCTCATTTGCAGTCAAGTTTGCAAATTACTGGTGTAATATAACCAGAAAGGCTTGTGCATTCCTTGTCTCTTCATATTCGGTGCCAGAAGTGGGAGCAGTTTAGCATAAGGCTTAAAAGAATCAGTTTGAGGGCCGATTCTGTGGCCGAGTGGTTAAGTTTGCGCGCTCCGCTGCGGTGGCCCAGGGTTCTGATCCTGGGCGCGGACATGGCACCGCTCGTCAGGCCACGTTGAGGCGGCGTCCCACATCCCAGAACTAGAAGGACATGCAACTAAGATATACAACTGTGTACGGGGGGGGGTTGGGGAGATAAAGCAGAAAAAAAAAAATCGATTTGAGGGTCCTCTGGATCTGGATCCAGAATCTCAGCTCTGTCACTTGCTACTTTTATAATTTGGGCAAAATTAAACTCTCGAAACCTTAGTTTTCTCAGCTGTGAAATGGAAACTCAGAGTGCGCTCATGACAGTTAAGTTAAGCATGATTAAATAAGAGCGTAGCATGGTGCCTGACAGGAAGTATTCTGAAAATGTCACTATTATTATTCCTGTCATCATCTTTGAAATATGACGTATCTTATTAGTTTAGTGATTTCATTAGATCTAGATAAGAAATTATGCATAAAATAACATCATTACTATTGATAAGTATCCTGGGGATTACCCATTAGAGTTTCTGAGATATGGTCACATACCTCCTCATTTAATAATCATCACATCTCTGTAACATATTATTCCATATTTTAAGTGAAAATGAAGTTCAGGAATACCAAGTATCTTTCCTAATGTCACACAGTTCCTAAGTGGCAGAAACAGAATTTGAATCAACTATCAAGATGGTTCAGGTTCAAATCAAGTAAACTTCATACAAACTGTGAGACTGGTATTTTTGCAAAACGTAGCAAACGGCATGCAAGTTTTTCTTCAGCGTGGATTCCTTATTCTAAACAATTTGAGGAGTTACCTTTTGAACTACCTTTGGAGCTGGTTTTAAATACAAGAGAAAACCACTCTCCTGTTGTCCCTTGTTCTATACGCTAGAGAGTATTACCCAGCTGGATCACTCAGTCCACTGTGCTTGCTTTTAATGATATTTCTTTGAGTATGGATTCGATTTCAGGAAATGAACAACAGAGAGCTTTCATCAATGAGCATGTTCAAAGCCATTCACCTCAGATTCTGCAGGGAGCTTCAGAAAAGGAATTTCAAAGATGCTGAAACTATAACAGCATCCTACAGAAATGACTGGAAGAGATTGAAACTCTTTGGATGTACAAAGTCTGGTTTGTTTTTAATTCCAGTTTCCTCATCTTACTGTGGCAACTTGTATATGTCCAGAGCTATTTCTAAGAAGGCATAAGTGAGACTTCAGGAAATGACTTGGTCCAATGACTTGGACTGTTACAGGAAATTTTTTTTTTGTTTAGCTTTGGATTTCAGTCAATCCAAACACCCCAAAAACTTTTCCTTCAATTAGGAGTAATTTTTCCCCTGGTGTATACAGATAAAATGACCTGACTTCGTATTTCTTTGATTTTATAGAAACAGCTTCTGTAAGCATATCCTGAAGATTTACTGATTCTCACATTAATTTTTCTTCTTATTTTAATAGCTCTTCCTAAAGTTATAACTATACTCATATCAACCCTATATTCTTCTTGGAATTGACAATGTTCTAAAAAAATGCCTGAAAAGTAACCTCATAAAAATGGCCCTAAGTAAAATATGTATGAAATACATGGAAAGAAAAATTAAAAACCAATAGAGGCAGCATATGGAAATTAGGCCTAAAGACTTTTAAAACCAGAAGGGACACTAGAGGTCATCCAGTCAACTCACCCACCCTCCCCTGGTTTAAATGAACTGAGGCTGAGAGATGTTAAAAGACTTGTTTACAGTCTCTCAACTAGCAGAAGGGGGACTAGAATTCATAAGACATCTTGTGACTGTTAGGGCAGGCCCCACCACAGTGTTTCATTTGCTCCAAATAATAGTAATAGGAGAGCTCCCTCAGGTATAACAGCCTTTTAAAATGTGATCAAAATGAGCTATTTTAAGGGTGAGAAAAAAAACACTAATGTTGAGTCCAAAAAATGTTAGACTGTTGAAAATGAAATCTATCGAGTCCAGGGCTAGAAAATCAATAGGTTCCTAGGGCTTACAAGGAATTCAGAGCTGCTCATTTACTTCTCAAACAAGGAATCTACATACAGAAGAGGAGACATAACTAAAAAGTCATGGTGATAATAGCAGACACTGACTTTTGCTGTGAGTTGAGCACGTTGCTAAGCCCCGGAGGTGCACATTCTCATTATTTTATCCCAACAGCCTAAATAGGTAGGTTCTATTAGTATTCTTGTTTTTAAAATGAGGAGACTGAGCAAAACAGTGTCAGCAAGTTACCAAGGTCACGTGGCTATTGAGGTAGGCAGCCTTCTAAAATGGCCCCCTGTGATCCCTGCCTTCTGGTATTCTTATTTACTAGTGGCTGATTTCCAGCAAATAGAATACAGCAAAAGGGATGGGATGTTACCTCTGAGATTAGGTTACCAAAGACTGTGACCTCTGACCTGCTGGCACTCTACAGTTCTCCTAGCTTGCTCACTCCGTTAAAGCCAGGTGCCGTGATGTGAGCTGCCCCACGGAGAGTCCCATGTCACGTGGGACTGAAGGTGGCTTTTGGCTGAGAGCCAGCAAGAAACTGAGGCCCTCAATCCAACAGCCCACAAGGACTGAATCTTCCCAACAACCACCTGAGTGAGTTTAGAAGTCAAATCTACCCCCAGTTGAATCTTGAGATGACTGCAGCCCAGACTGACACCTTTGTTGCAGTTTATCAGAAACCCTAAGACTGAGGATCCAAAACTGTACCAGGACTCCTGATCCACAGAAACCGTGAAATAATAAATATTGTTTTAAGCCACTAAGATTTGGAAAATTTGTTACGAATCAACTGATAAATAATACACCTAGTATATTGAAATCTCAAGATTTAAGCTCAAAGCTATCTGATGTCAAAGTCTATTTTCTTACCTTATACAATAATGTCACAAGGATAGACTATGGCAGATCATGGTTATCCATGATATTGTAGATTAAGTCCACATCTTCATTCATTAATTCATTTAAAAAATACTACTGAACCTCTCCTAGGTGTTAGGAACTCTCCTAGATTCTATGATATGAAGACGAGTAAGACAAGGTTGCTCTCTTAAGGAAGAAAAATATGCAAACAAGTAAACATTTTAAAGTTACCACTCAAATTCAAATTGCAGATATTTATTTTCATGACTATATGTGCAGTTCTGGCCTTTCCAGATTTTAATATAGGTATCCACTGAGCATCTAATTACTAACCTTATTTTATACATACACACACAATGGTATTTAGTATAAAAACCATTATTCCCTTCTATCTCTTCACTCAGCCTAAGCACACTAATATTTTAAATAATGCTTCCTGAAATTAATACAAAGTAAATCTGCACCAGTGGGGGTACTACAAAAGGGATCTATAGGGAAAGAGAAGAATATAACGTAATAAGAAGTGAAGCGTAAATTAGAAAAAGGAGATTTTTAGGGGAAAAAAGACAAGGGCGACATTAAAATTGACAGAAAAGAGCTGATAGCATTATGCTTGCTGTAGCTAACCCTTGTACTGAATTTGTTTGTCTTGTTTTCCTCTTTGGTGCAATTGAGGAGAGTTTGCACTAAAATGATCATCCATGGCTTAGTTGAAAATGAATCTGACAATTAGCCGAGGAGGACAGAGAGGATGATGACGGCACCAAATGTTGACTTTGGGCTCCTAATGGTTTTCGGGAGAATTTGTCTCAGTTTAGTTGATGAGACTGACAGGCTATGAAGTGAAAGTAGTGGCAGAATGAAAAATGATGTGTTTTTCCTCAAGCTATTTGATAAAGAGCTGGAGCTGGAGATAGAGATTTTTCAGGAATTTACATTTTAATATCCATAAATAATTTTTTCTGCTTCAGAAAGCTTAAAGTCTTTGTTTCCTCATCTTTTGAAAAATATTAGCTTTGGCTTACTTTTTGGTTTCACGTATTTATTTTCTGTAACTGCACTAACGCTGTACATTCCACCCTACAAATGACTCTTTTCTGGAAATTAACAAAGCAATGATTTTTTTTAAAAATTTTTCTAACACAAAAGAACTTCACATTAAATTAGCCATGCCCTAATCATTCCTGCCAGACCATGTGCCCAGCAGGAAAATGTCTTCTCAAGGGAATTATCCACCCAAAACATAAAGACTCCGTTTGAATTTCTTAGTGCCTGTCTTAACCTGCTCAGGCTGCTTTAACAAAGTGCCATAAACTGTGTGGCTTAAACAACAAGACGTTTATTTCCCACAGTTCTGGAGACTGTGAAAACTCACAGTAGAGTGGGATGCTGGCCCAGCCTATGGGGCCATAGTCCTGAGCAGCATGACGCAAGGTGATCAGGCCAAATGGGACTATCTATGAGGCTCAAGTACAACCAGTAGAACAACCTATATATGAAGGAAACTAATGGAACAGGCATTTCAAACAAGTCTAACAAATATACGGAACTGGCAGAATGTAATATAAAATAAGCAAAATCAATGTGGAACACATAAAGCAGGGATGAGATAGATTAAGAAAAACAATTTGACATGACATGTTGGATATGAAAGCTATTGCATTGAAATGAAAACTCAATAGAAGAAATTAACAGCAGAGTGGACAAAGTTAAATAGCAAATTAGCGAGCTGAAAGATTGAGTTGAGGAACTCTCCCAGAAAATATCAGGAAGGATATAGGTAGAGAAAAAGAAAAGGATAAAAGATATAAAGAACAGAAGTAGAAGTGTCCACAAAAGCAAAAGTAAGGGAAGGGGGAGAAATTATTTGAAGAAATGACTAATGAGATTTTTCCCAGAGCTAAAGACAGACGTGGAATTGCAGATGAGAAGAGTTTGAAGACAGAAGAGATTGACGGCGAAAGCAGGGGGCAGAAGGAGAAGACAGAAGGAGACAGGGATGACAGACGAAGAGGAGGAGGAGGAGGACAACGAAGAAGAAAATGTATGGTTAACAATCTGGGGAGGGAGGGATCTTAATATACTATCAAAAGAACTGAGGACATGGAGATGGGGCAGGAAGAGACAACAGGGACAGGAGAGTCTACTGCTGTCCTTTCCTTATTTGGGATGGAAGAAGCGGGCGGCAGGCAGAAGTACAGATGCACTTTATAAATTGATGCGAGAAACAGGTGTAAATATGCCTTTCAGTAATTTAGGAGTAACCAGCAGAATAAAGATGAAGGCTCAACTTTCAAGCCTATCCAAAAAGGCATAATTTTTTAAAAGAAGAAAAAGCATAGCAAATAGGAAAGCTCAGATATTTTTGTCTTTATCTGTAAGTATGGTAAACTAATACATTTTCTGATGCTGAATCACTCTTCTCCTGAGATAAACTGTATCTAGTCAGGACACATTAAGAAAAGCTATTTGTCTGTGTAATATATTAAGACTTTCATATCTATGTGCATGAAAGAAATGGCCTTGTAATTTTATTTTTGTAGTGTCTTTGTCTGGCTTTTATATCAAACTTAATCTGTCCCTGTACAGTGATTCAGGAAGCTTTCCTTCTTTTACTGTGTTCTGGAAAAACTTAGATGCAGCAGGGTCTATTTGTGCTTTGAATATCCTGTAAAATCCTTGTGCCCAGCACATTTTGTGGAGGAGTGGATTCTTCCCATATTAATGTCTTTAATGGTTAACAAGACATCAAGGTTCTTTTCAATCTGCCATTTATATCTCCAAATACATCATTCTCAGCTTCTTACAAGCTATGGTCCAACCAAACTAGCCAACTTACAGTCATATGAATGTTAATTTTTTCCCTCTCACTTCTTGTCCTTTGCACATCTTATTTCTTCTACCTGGAATCACCACCCATCCACCCAACTACATTTATTTGCCAAATTCCCACTTGTCTTTTATGTCTCAATCCAGACATTCTCCTGAATGCTTCCTTGATCTATCTTCTAAAAGACTTACACTGGTCTTGTTCATTGGATTGAGTCAACTCTCACAGATGCTACAGTTTCCACTTACATATCTCCTGTTTTCATACTTGACACATTTTCACAGTTCTCTAAGGTCAGGACCCAAGCATAGAAGAGAAGGACCTGCCGCAGCAGCCCTGGTCTCCTCTGTTGTACAGAGCCAAACTGAACTCAAGGCTTAAGAGCACTTCTCAGCCCTCAGCAACCTGAGGATTCTGAAAAGGGATTTTTAAAAGTGATTAATAGATGCGAAACAAGTAGTATCTTTTGAATTAACAGGACCCATCTCTTACAGGACCATCAGTTTACCAGGATATACATTCAGCCTGACTGGAAGCCTCAGGCTGTTCTTTGGTCAACTATCCTTTATTGGCTCAACCTCTTCACATGCTCCCCCACCACACCTCACAACCCTGTGATTGCCACTATTCAAAATCCTTATCACCTTGTATCAACACTTTTCTGTCTCTGTATGTGCCACTAGACTAGAAGTGGATGAGAGGAAGCTGAGAAGAGGCCATGGGGCTGAAGCTAGACCTGGAACCAGAAGTCAGGTTAAGTACCAGCTACGCTCTTCACTAAATTTGATCCCTTAGGCTAGTGCTCTGCCCTACTGACTCTCTATAAAATAAACATCCTAGTCTGGCTCATAAGATCCCTACCAGGAAGGGGATAAAATGAGATTTCTCATATGAAAGTGTTTTATAAACTGTGAAGAATTATACAGATATATTATTAAGTGAGCAAAGAATTGTTGGCTGGCCTTAAAAAGGGCTGCAATATTTCATGGTTGGCTTGCACCATTTTGTATACTAAGTAGAAGAGATAATTTTCCAAATGACAGTCACCTGGCTTGAAACGTTCATGTAATTCCCCTAATTAAAAATTTTGCTGACTTCTTAGAGAAAGGACCAGATTCTTCCTATCTGCATATACGTATAACAGGGTCAAAAAATATAACTCACACAATTCAGATGTGCAAGGTAGACAAATCATTTAGTCTATGATTGGTGTCATCTTTCTTTCAAGTCTCTAACTTCTCAGTCCACTTTAGATAGAATCTGATTCAATAATTTAAATCGTCCCTTAAAACAGTGTTCAGTCTAAGAAAATGCCCAGAGTCCCAGGTTACCTCTGCCTGCCCCTGACCGCTCAGTATGCTTTCCTACAGCTGTGCTCCAGAGAAGCAAGAAACGGTTAGCTGCCTGCCCCCAGCTTGGTATCCAGGTGTGCAGGGGGTCAGGTATGTGAGTACTTGGGGACATTGGGAGCCCCCCCTAATCCTGAACTGGGGCTCTGTCTGCATTGGTCGGCCTGGGCTGGCCTCCGGAACAATGGCCCTTGTCTGCCTGGGTGCCGCTGGGCTCTGCTGGCCTTCCCTGCTGAAGTTGGTATGACCCAGGCTCGTTCTTCTGGCTCAGATGGTGCTCCTGTGCTGACTCATCATAGTTTGGCTTCCACGGGTTGCAGGCCCACGAGCCACTGACCACATCCTCAGCTGAGGGTCACTGCACACTGCTGTATCAACCCCCTTAACAGTTCCACTGGCTCTCAATTCAGTGACTCCCTGACAGAGGAATTGGGGCAACTCAGGAAAGGTCCACTGCCAGCTTCTCTGTGCTGACCGCTCAGTATGCTTTCCTACAGCTGTGCTCCAGAGAAGCAAGAAACGGTTAGCTCCTTCTCTCTGGCATCAGCCTCATTTACCCAACACACCTGTTTCTCAAGCCTAACCCAGGAGAAGGAAACATGGGCAGCACAATTCTGGCCATCTCCCTTCTCCCTTCTTATCTCTACTCTGTACATGTTCTTACAAGACCAGCAAACGGAGGAGGGTTCTCTTAATTCTCCTACGTCCTATCCTCTCCCCCTGTCAGAGGGGCCAGGCTGGCAGGAACAGACGGGGCATCTTCCTCACTCCTGCGGGGACTCTGCTTCTTTGTTGATCATCCAGCCTTATTTGTTGATATTCCTAAGGGAAGATGAAGGGAACTGGAACATGCTTTCTCAATACCATATCATGGCTTGCAAGCCCATTACTGTCTTGCTGAATAATCTGATTTTGAATATCAAAATCTGAGTATGTCCGTGCTCTTCCCTCAGCATTTCTGTAATCAATGTTCCCCAGCCCTCCCAACCCCTATAGATGGTTGCCTGGGGGAGGCTGAGCTTGAGAGCTTGTATTCATAAAGGAAAAAGAGGAAAGCAAACTAATATATTTTAAAAGTCTTACTCCTGTGACAGGTGAAAACATTGTGGTGAGATAGAAAATTTTCTTGTTTTATTTTTAGATACCTGATTACTTAGGTTTCCTGCCTGGCACCATGGGCAGTGGAACCTACAATCCCTCTTTTAGAATCCTCTTCCACCCACCCCTTCCCTGCTGGCCCCCAACACCAGGTTGTGTTCAGGATTGCCGCCCCAAGCTCAACACTTTGCCTGTGTACTCAAGGGAGTACCAAAGAGAAAGGGGTAGAGTGTGCATAGTTAGATGCCTACTAGGGAGTGACTGTCTCAGACAGATGATCATGACTCAGCTAAGCCTGACTCCACTACCCGGCCTGAGGCAGATCAGGCTCTGGACTTCGACAACAGCAGCGGCCAGCAGCTGGCAAAATTTTTGAAGAGATTCTTATGTGAATTCCTAAAGTGACTTGTTTCAGTTGTTGCCATACATGAATTTCCTCTATCTGGAAGAAAGCACACGGATCTTAGTAATATTTAATAGCCATAGTTTCTCCATTTTGTCTTTTTCTCAAAAGAGATGAAATAAACATCATTACACTCGATGAGTATTAGGAGGGTGTGAACAAGCTGTGCTTGAGATAAAAACAGAATTTTTCTCCTGTCTTTCTTAACTAAGTTAGTTATTTAGTTTTCTGCCTCCATGTGTGGAGTTATAGAACTTATCAAAATCTTGTAATTAGACCTTCTCAAAAACCTACACTTCTAGCTTCGCTGATGGCAGTTCTTCATCCTGCTCCCAGAAACATCATCTGTGTTCTCCGCGAGCATCCTCCAGCCCCGGACGCCCAGCCTGTGACTCGGTGGAACTCTGCTGTGGACCCTCTGAAGATCCCATAGGCTGATGGCTTCTTTTCTTCCTCCCAAGGAAAAACTAAGCCTAAGAGGGCAAATGAGGTCATTTCTGAAAAAGAATAGGCACCATCTGTTCTGGGAAAGCAAGTCTGGAGTTAGAGGTGGTGGGCATGGAATAGGGACAGAATTATGACCAAATGACATTTGCATTTGTGTGCACAATAGGAATAGTTTTCAAATACCTCCTAGCATATTTGTCCTTCTTGGTAATTGTTTCTTTCCCCGAAACCCTTCAGTTTTGCCCTAGAGGAGGAGGGCAAATACCACCTGGGGCAGAAGGAAGTGTAGGGGCAGTTTCTGTCAGTCAAGAAGGGGAAACCGGAAGTCCTCGAGGTGAGGAGAAAAGTAGCTGCAAGAGATAGAAACAGACCCTGTGAGAAGTCACATCAATTTCAACTGGGGGAGTAGGGAATAAATTAGGAAAGCCAATTAGCTACAGGTCAAGGCTTATTCTGGAACCCACTTCATTTCTTAACTCCTGTATAATTTTTTTCAATAAGTTAAAAATACAAAACAGAAGAGAGGGGTGCTACTTATCAATTCCTTCCTAAACCCCAATAAATATCAATAGGAGATTTTCGTGTTCAGGATATTGGCAATTCTCCTGAAGTGCGGCTTTGATTAAATTCTAACATCTTAAACAATGATAAGGATAAAATGCGCTGTTGAATCTGGTTAAGGCTCATTGTCAGCCTTCCACAGGAAATGGAAAGAAATGAAATAAAACCATACTGTTACATGAAAGGTAAAATTGAAAGGACTATAAGCAGTGAGGCAATGGAAGAAAACCTCTTGGCTACATAACTAAGACTTTCTTGAAAAAATTTAGTGTCATTAAATCAAAATCAAACCTGCTCTTCCTCCCAAAGGCCAAGTTTAAAAGGGTGAAAGAGGTCATTTCTGAAAATAAGCATACATAAGCATCAAAAAAATTATAGCCAAAGAGTTAAAAATCATAAGGCAAAAATCACAGGAGCATTTACAATGCTAACATCAGAATGGAGGGAGTTAAAGGTGAAACATTACCATTCCTATCGAAAAACAGCAGAACAGAGGCTGATATTCTTGAACAATTATTCTATTTGCTGTGACAGAGACTCTGCAAACAAAAAAGGACAAAAATATGAGAGAGCCAAGGTGAAGGCATTGTTAAGGTCAAATATAAAAAGAACATGCAGACACCCCCTGCTCATCCTGTCCCTTCCTGTCCTATAGTAGGATCCACAAATGAGGTGATCACCATCTCTCAGCCGTGCATCACACAGTCAATGAACTGCCGGTGACTTCCTTGACCAATCCTCAACATTTAGGTTGAAGAGGAGTTTTTCCCTTCACCAACACCTTAAGGCCTATGGCAGCTTCCCACTGAATTGGAGATGTGGACAAGGTAATGGGTTCCCAAAGCCCTTTACCTCATAACTTGACTCTTTATTTCCTTTCTTTCTTCAGCTCCTCACACCAGCTCCTCTGGCACATCTCGCCCTGGAGTTGCATCCCCATCCTGGTCCCTGTTCCAGCCATCTGTACCCTGTCCCACTCCACCAATTCACTAGGCTTTTCACTAATGTTTTTCAAAAAGCTATCACAATCTATATTTTCTCACGCTGACCTATTGGAAAAGAAATAACTCTTTTCTAAAATTCACTCTGCCTAAACATGCAAATTTTAGGAGTTTCTATTTATTTACATAATAATATAATTTTTATATCAAATGCAATCAAAAGGGTAAATGCAGTTTATGGAGGTAGTGAGGATATCTAGATCATTCTTTTATTAGATTAGAGGATCCTAGAAGATAGGAAGAGATAGTCTCTCTAATATGTGACATATCTCCCAGGATAGGTTATCAATGCTTTTAATAATGAAGATGAAATTTCCCACAACTATAGTTTCATTCTTCTCAAGATAAAAAACAGAGAGATCACTTCACATCTATTAAGATGTCTATTATCAAAAAGACAAGAGATAACAAACGCTGGTGAGAATGTGGAGAAAAGGGAACCCTTGTGCACTGTTAGTGGGAATGTAAATTGGTATAACCACTAGGGAAAGAGTATAGAAAGTCCTCAAGAAGTCAAAAATAGAACTACCATATGATCCAGCAACCCTACTTCTGACAATTTATCCAAAATAATTCAAAGCAGGGTCTTGAAGAGAGATTTGCACTCCCATGTTCACAGCAGCACTATTCAAAGAGCCAAGAAATGAAAGCAACCCAAACATCCATCGATAAATGAATGGACTAACAAATTGCCGAATATACATAGAATGGGATATTATTCAGCCTTGAAAAGGAAGGAAATCTGATTACATGATACAATATGGATGAAGCTTGAGGACCTAACGGTAAATGAAAGAAGCCAGTCACAAAAAGACTTTATGATTCCACCTATATGAGGTATCTACAGTAGTCAAATTTGCGGCCAGCCCTGTGGCGTGTGGTTAAGTTCAGCATGCTCCACTTTGGCAGCCTGGACTCACAGGGTCAGATGCCAGGCACAGACCTACACCACTCATTAGCCATGCTGTGGTGGTGACCCACATATAAAGTGAAGAAAGATTGGCACAGATATTAGCTCAGGGCTAATCTTCCTCAAGCAAAAAGAAAAATGAGGAAGATTGGCAACAGATGTTAGCTCAGGGTGAATCTTCCTCAGCAAAAAAAGGAAAAAAAAGAAAAAAGAAAGTAGTCAAATTCATAGAAACAGAAAGCAGGAAGGTGGTTGCCAAGGGCTGGAGGGAGGGGAAAAAGAAGAATCTTTGTTTAATTGGTGAAGAATTTCAGTTTTGCAAGATTAAGAAGTTCTGGAGAACAATGTGAATATACAGAACACTACTGAACTGTAGTTAAAAATGGTTAACATGGTAAATTGTGCATTATGTGTTTTTCACCACAATCAGAAAAAGTACACTCAGCTTCATGTCTAAATATTACCTGCTGGGTTCTGACGTTCTGTGTACTCACACATGAAACCTGCTGATGCAGTCCATTCGGTAAGATATCTTGTTGAACCAATGTAAAATGAAAGGTCAAGCTGGCTTTTGCACTGAATTCACCAAAAGCTTTATGTAGACAAGACTCAGGCATGTGAAGGTGTTTGTACAGCTAATGCAGTATTTGAGGATAAACAGATTATTAATAATTTTCCTCTGGTTAGGAACTCTGCCAAATAGTGTGATAAAAAGTACTGTGGGAGTGGAGAGAGTCCAGTTTCCCCTTTCCTGAGAAGCTGGGACTGGAACTTTCTTCCCGTGGTGTTTGGGAGTCTGAGCTGGGAGTAGAGATAAGGGCTGTGAGCTTTAATGAATGAAGTAAAATAAGGTAGATGGTTTGAGAGGCACTGTCCAGAAAAAGAGAAACCAAACAGAACATCCACATAGAGAGGAAGGGCAGACTGAGACAAGTGGATGGACACCAACGAAGACAGAGGAGATGATGAGGCGGGAAGTCTCTCTTGACCTCCCTTTCTAGGCCGAATGACCATATTTTATATTCTGCTTTCTAGGAGACAAACTCTTCTTCGTAGCACTTACATCAGTGACAATTATAATACCATAAATGTAACCTGAACCTGAACTCAATATTCAAATTACAGCCTTACCAGAAGGGCTAAGAGGGAGGCCACCTTGTTAACCATATTACAGACTACGAAATTTAAATGCAGAGAAGTTGTCCAAGGTCAGTCATCAAGGTTGCTAACCATAAAACCTGCATGCTCTGCCCAACCATGGCCCCCCAGTTTAGCCATAGGAAAGGAGCCCACCTGAGCCTTTGAGAATCATTTAAGTTTCCATTTGGGAGACTGGAATCCTGAGAGGGGTTAAAGTAGGATATTAAGTAGGAATGGTTGATTTGTTATTTTGTCAGAGTTTCTTTTAACCATCTAACAACCGCCCTGGAAGAAAGGAGGAGAGAACCACCAAAAATTTCTCACATTTGTGGAGACAAGGAATAAGAACAAGCTGTGTTCAGAAGAATTTGGTTTTTGATTTGGTTTCATAATCTTCACAGCTTTCACAAAAATTTGAACACTGCTGAAGATTCCTGGATTGGAGTGTTTTTATGCTGTTTTAAGTTTTCGGAATAGAATGTAGGAAATTATACTTTAGAAAGTAGAGGGGGACTAATTTTTCAAACACCATAGTAGTAAACAATGAAGCCATCCCATTTGACCTCAACAAGCCTCAGTATCTGTTTTCTTCCCTAAGAAGCCACCAGAAGAAGCACATATCCAGGTATAGGGACTTTAATTGAAAATAAAACAATAGTTTGCCTAAATATGAATCCCAGCTTTACTCTTCCTTGCTATGTGATCCTAGGAAGATTTCTTAAACTCTGTGCCTTTATTTTTCTCATCCATGAAATGGGTATAATAACACTATATACCTTGTGGGATAGTTGTGAGGATTATATGAGTGGATATAGGTAAATGCCTAGACCAGTGCTTGGTATACAAGAAGTGCTATATAAATCTTAACCCTTGTTTCCTAATATTCACCAGTTCGGTTAAGACCAGTTTGGTTTGAATCCTAGGACTTAAAAACAGCGTGGCTTAACCTCCATAAAATGAGGTTTACTCATCTAAAAATGTCAAAAACTGTTGTGTCCCCTTCACAAAGCTTGGTAGGGATTAAATGAGATGATCCACATAAAGCATTTTTCCCAGTGCCTGGTACACTGTAACTCCTCAGTTTTTGTTTTAGCTTTCTTTTATTCAGTTAACAGCTTTTGAAGGCATTCTACTTAAGGCATTGGGCAAAAGAGTAAAAGACTCAGCCTTTCATTCTCAGAGGTCTGATTCCCTTTTACTGGATTAAAATGCATTTATAATTATGATGTGGAAGAAGTGCCAAAGAGTGGACAGAAGAGAGAGAGAGCATGGGCAGATGGCCGAGGAGGGAAACTCAGGAAAAGTCTTCCTGGATGGGATGGCAGCAGACCCAAACTTTAAAGAATGGGCAGGACTCAGAGATGGGGATGGGTCCGGGGCTATAGGCTTATTTTACAGGTGAGGAAATTGAGTCTTAGGGAGCAGAAGTCCCTTGCTCCAAGGCCCTCACTTCGCAGGGGGTGGGGCCCATACCTGAATCTGGCAGTTTGGCTCTGAGCCCATGCTCTCCTCCTGTTTCACCCTGACTCCTCCAGGAGTCTTCACGTTTTCCTCTTTTGGAATAAGATTTGGGGAATAGATTTTAACACTAAGTAATTCAGATTAAACTAGAGAAAATTTCCTGGCCCAGTTAACACCCTCATTCCCTTGGTTATAAGCCCTCTAGCCATTGTTTCATTATCTGATGGAGACATGGACCTCCATCACGCCCCAACCCTGGGACGCCCCCTGGGGTTGACTGAAGAAGCTCAGTGCATTTGGGGGACGAGAGACCTGCTGGCCTGCTGCGTTCATCTCGGCTCCGTCTCTTCATTCCAGATGTTTATGGGGCTGCTATTTATGGGGAGGGTTGAGCCTCTCAGGAGGGCAGCGAGGATGACAGGCTTTAAGGATGACAAGATGGCACTAAGTGTGAGTGACCTTGGGAGATTTATTTCCTCTTCTTGAGTTCTCCGCCCAGAGTGGGAATGGTGATATTTACTCTGTAGTCCTCGCATATGAACAAGATCCAGGTTTATTAGTGTTTATGTTTATCTCAGGGAGGCACTGAAACCTTTAGGGAAAAACAATCTGGAGCTCTCTGATGTTGGCTGACACTCACGATCCAGTGGGGACCCATTGGTCACTGACGGCAGTGACACTTTTCAGAAATTAGCTCACCATAAACCAAGTTAACTACCCAGGGTAACGGCCTGTTTTCTCTTGCCTACTAGGAATCAGATTAATGTATTTTCCGTTGATTCTAGTTTGTTTTCAAGTAGTTCCCTTCTCATAGTCTCTTTCAAGTTGCGTGTCATAGAAAACCTCCAATGACACCAGATGCCATTAAATTTGCCAGGAGGTAAGAATTCCTCAGAAATAGTTAGACTATTCCAGAGCTACAACTTACAGAGAAAATGAAAAATCAAGGTGGAGAAAGCTAAAGAGATTGAAGTGCCACTCTGGGGGGGAATGGAGAGCCAGAATGACGAGTCTCTTCTCCTTCCCCAACCTCTAACAGTATCAGTAGCTGTCAGTGACGGGACAATAACTCGATGCCAGGCACTGCGGCCATGTGCTTTACATACCCCAGTTAATCCACATGACAACCCTGGAAGATATATTATTGCTTAGAGTTTACAATTAAAGAAACTAAAGCTGAGAGAAGTTAAGAAACTTGTCCAAAGTCACAGAGCTACTAAGTGACTACAGAGCTGACACTTGAAAACAGCTGATTCCAAATCTCCCGCTGTCCGTCTCCCACCTGCCCCGGGCCTGTGACTGGCCCATTGGAGATCCCAGCCTATTCTGGAAGCAGCAAAGGAAGGGGATAAAAGGGACTGATATAACCAAGTAGGCATCTCCTAGGCATAAACTCTTGTAATATTCACACTATAACTAGGACACACAAAGCTGAAACTGATGACTCAACTCTTACAGGAATGAGAACAGGCCTTAGCATGAGACAGACCCAGGGTCAATTCCAGTCATAAATTATGTGGCTTCTCTGAGTTTTTCTGAGTTCTCTCCTGTAAAATGGAGCTACCACCAGGTTCAGAAAGTTTTCATGAAATCATAAGTTATTTAACCTACATTAAATTATCTAAAACATAATCAATGCTTAACAAATGCTAATTCTCCTAACCCCTTCTCATAGCCCCAGGATTCCTCTCTTGTATCTCCCAGTTTTAGACAAGATGAGCACACAACCCACAGAGTAAGCTCAGTCCAATCAAATATGTGACTTTGTCATGGCTCAGGTTTTTGTTTTGTAATTTTCTGCAATTTTATAACTCACTGAAAAAAATAAATGTTTTGAATAAAAATCTACCCTTAGCCAATCTATTCCTTTTATGGCGCTCCCTTTTCTATACAAACCTCACTTACATGTGGGAGACAAAATGTACTTGATAATATGCTTTCAGATATGATTTCCTTCCTTCCAACTTCCCTATGGGCACAGCTCCCAGAAAAAGTCTTGATACCTCATAAAAATCACTGACTTTATTAAGAGTTTAGTTCAGGCTAGTCTTTCTCTATCCCAAAAGGTCTGGCTGCTATTGGTTTTTTCCCCAAAAAAATATTCTAAAGGAGACTGACAATGGAAAAACAAAACTCCATAGGCAGGCTGTAAATCTTATCACTGTTTAAGGCATTATGTACGTGATTTGCCACACTTGATAAACAAAGATGCAGCTTTAAGAAAAAAATACACGTGACAAAGAAATGGTAATTATATAATGTGCTGCAGGTGTTAGCTGATGCTGTGGTGGTAATCGTCTTGCAGTATAAGTGTATCCAATCAACGTGTTGTACTTACACAATGTTACATGTCATTTATATTTCAAAGCTTGGGGAAAAAAGAAATAATACATGGGACTCAATTACAATCAAACGCTTTGAATTACATTATCTAAAACATCAAAATCCATTTGCTAATTTGCATGGAATTATGATTTACTTAATTTTTCTTTCATATTTTCATGTTACTTTGAAATCTGATTTTTTTTTAACCCCCTGCTCACCAAGTCCCTCACATTCAAGCTTCTATCACATGCTCCCATCCTTCTAACAATATGATTTAATGGTATCCCATTGATGTCTGGAGAGGATTCTAGTCCTTGGAGGGCAGATGTTACATAATTCATTTTGGCTCCTGGCTCAGGGTCTTGCACATAATGGATGCACGATAAGTGTTTAAAATCAATTGAACCACATCTTACGCATCCCTTGTATATCAAATGTAGCCTAAAATATTACAGGTATCTAGGCCATATATTCTCGGTTATTTTATTGAGTTGATGGATTGTTAACTTCTTTAAGGCAAACATGACACTTTACGTAGGAGAACACATTGTGCAATGAAACATTCCCTGCACATGCAATTAAGTGGGGATTAAATTGAACATTCCATGAACAATTGCTGGGCTGTAGAAAGCAGCTTGGGGTCCTACTTTACCACCCTTATGGGAAATGGGTAACGGACGTTAATTCTTACAGAGAGATCAAGGAAGGGTTTGCTGAAATTCTGAGTGTCATTTTCCTCACTTTAATAAGGACAATTTTCATGATACGTAAGGCTCCTCCTAATTGTAAAAGGCTCTAATTATGTGAATATTGCACTACATGAGACTAAACAATGTAGGACTTCTCCAGTAGTGTAAAAGACACCTAGATTTAAAGTGGGAAATATTAGATCAGTTGAAACCAAGAAGGAAGAAGTCAAAAAATCTTCCCTCAAGCAAACACTTTGAGATAAGCTTCGCTAACTGCAGCTGTGCATACTAGGCATAGCCAACTGTTGTTTCAAACTAACCAGGTCTTTCTGTCCCTCCTTAGTATATGAGTGAGCTGTCTTTCCCAGGAATTCAAGGTCCAAACATCAAGATTCAGCCTCACAAGGCCAAACACAAGCTGAAGATGGAAACTAACCAGAAAAGTCCAGACAGTCAAGGGAAAAGAAATTCAGTCTTCAAGGTCACAAGCAGATTGGTGGGAAGGGGCCGACCAGCAAGGCCACACACTCCCCCTCCCCTACCTAAAACTCCGTATAAAAACTCCTATCTTTTTCCCTTGGGGGAGGGGGATCTGAGTTTTAACCCCCATCTCCTCATCTGGATGCCTTTCGATAATAAAGGCCCCTTTCCTTGCCACAAGCCTGGGGTTTCAGGTTTTTGACCTTTTGGCCCCTATTGTGTGGCAGGCAAATGAGCCTGCGTCTGCATTTGGTAACACAGTGATTCCCAACGGGGGGCAATTTTGGCCCCAGAAGACAGGTGGCAACATCTAGAGACATTTTTGGTTGTTACAACTTGGAGCAGAGGGCAGTTTACAACTGGCATCTAGTGGGTGGAAGCCAGGGATGCTGCCAAACATCCGACAATGCACAAGATAGTCCACCACCATGAAGAATTCTCCACCCTAAAATATCAAGAGTGCTAGGAAACCCTCTTTGACATCAAACTCTGCCCCTTACTACTTATGTGACCTTGACCAAGTGACTTTCCTTAGCTGTGACATGGGGCATGGAATTCCTTCCCTATCTAGCTTGTAAGTGTTGTGAAGACCCAACATGTTAATAAAAAAGTATCTGTATAAGGCCTGGCCCAGTGGTGCAGTGGTTAAGTGCAGATGTTAGCTCAGGGCCAGTCTTCCTCAGCAAAAAGAGGAGGATTGGCAGCAGATGTTAGCTCAGGGCTAATCTTCCTCAAAAAAAAAAATTATCTGTATAGGTACTTGCAGTTTATCGAATACATGTTAGTATTAAAGCATATTTAAGACAGCATAAAAGTTTGTGAGTTGTAGGTAGCCTTGACCAGTCAGTGTACCTCAAAATGAGCAGCCCCAAGAGGCCAGGCCAAGGACATAGCTTCAAACACAGCCATCCTGCAAGAAGGCCAGTTTTCCCCAGAATCTCAGGTCCACCTCAGAGTAGCCCGTAACCCCCAAGACTGTCCTAGAAGGAATGCAGTCCCTCGGAGAACATCTAGGAGATGACTTGAAGAGTCGCTAGGAAAGGATGTCTGATTCCCTCCACTGTTGCCCTCCATCAGACACCAAGGCAGTGGCCAGCTAGCCAACCCCACAGCAGACTTCCAACTAGAGCCAAGTAGTAAAGCCAAATTTCATTCCATTCCAATGACAGTTCCTTAAATACAGAAACATCATTTGTAGACTGAAAATAATTTGTCAAAGACATTTTACCAAAACATCTTGACCTCAAACCCTGGCATATGAGTGCTTAGAATTTAAGGATTAGTGATAAGTCCAGGCCCAGCCCAAACTCCTGTGGAAAACAGGGGCGAAGTAGTTCAGAAAAACAGTATCAAAACATACAGTCAGTTCTTTTTGCAGGTGATGAGAACTTTAGTAGAAAAGCAGCCCTAAGTATTTCTTTCCTTCTTAAGCAATCCTTGGAGAAAGAGAGAAATTCATTTTCTAGAACTATCTTCAAAATCAAACTTACTTGATGGAAAAAAAAGTTCAGATATACCTGAAAGTTCAAACCATATGTTTAATTTATTGCAAATCATTGAAATTTAGGACCTTTAGTGGCATGCCCCAAAGGCCAATAAACTGAACATAAAATTCTAAGATTTTCCTTTGCGGTTTGGCATTCGCATTAGTTCACATTCACCCTGCATTGATAATCTCCTATAATTTAACAAATACACAGAGTAAATCTCTATAGTTAGACTGTAAAGCGGATGTTAAAATGAGGAGAATTAGATGTGTGTGGATTCAGAACTTTAACATGGAAATGAACAAAAGAAAGTAACAAACCAGATGTGTGTCACTTTAAGTCAGTCATCTTTGGTGGGAAGCCCAGAGTTAAGTGTTCCTAATGGGTGTGCTCATGAATTTTAAGGCATGAGGATGGCATTACTTTTTAAATCATAAGAAACGAAATGTTAGTGATGGTACTATGTTACTATTGGCCCTAGTTTTTTTTCCTTTCAGAAAACATTATTAAAAGATCTAAGAAATATTGATTCTTCCTACATTCTGTGTCTGAAAACACACTAAATCCTAACTTTATTGAAATGTGCTTATTTCTTTCTCCCTAAGCACTCCCTGGGTTAGGAGCTTTAAGAAAAGATCAACTGTTGACAGTTTCTTTTCAAGCCCCCGAGTACAGAGCACTTTGTGGAGAGTTCTCAAAAGCACTTCAGATCCCGTGAGGTTTCTGCCCGCCATCTTTTTTATTCGAATGTTTGCATTTTTCAGCTTTATTGGGGAGATAGGAGAGAAAATGGGAAATACAATAATACAAGAGATTAATAAATGTTCAATATACCATCACAAGAGATTTTATAAAGCAGAGTGTGATCCCTTGTTCTGTGCGTGGGGTAAACTAAATGCTATTAGAATACAAAGTCACAGGAATTACCGTGGATCAGAAAGACCTGGGAAGGCTTCACAGAGAGGGATCAAATCATGTTTTCAAAGATGAATAGGACAGTGATTGGCAGAATAAAAAGGGGAAGTATTTCATGGTGCCAATCAAAACGCAAAGGTGAGAAAATCCAGCGCACAGAGGGTTAAGCAATTTGACTGGACCAGAGGGTGCAGGTGAGCCTCTGGAGGGAAGACTGAAAACGAACGTGTTGTGAAGGACCTGGAAGGTAAGCTTCAATTTGGACTTTTCCCTGCTAAAAGAAAGAAAGAAGTGGGGGAGAAAGAAATCCCTCTTGATGACCTGATCCTGACAGGCCAAAACAATATTTTTAATAAGATTTAGTAGTAAAACATACAGTGCATCAGAAAAGGGAAAGCCAAGAGTTAGATGGGCCAAGGCCAAACACTGGAAGAACTGCTGGATAGGATACCTCCAAAGTTCCATTTCTTTTTTCTTTCCTTTTCTTTCTTTCTTTTTTTTTTTTGTGAGGAAGATTGGCCCTGAGCTAACCTCTGTTGCCAATCTTCCTCTTTTTTGTATGGGATGCCTCCACAGCATGGCTTGACGAGCGGTGCTTGGTCTGTGCTGGGGATCCAAACCTGTGAACCCTGGGCCACCAGAGCAGAGCATGTGAACATAACCACTACACCACTGGGCCGGCCCCCAAAGTTCCATTTCTTTGGCTATCCAAAGCTATGTAGAGGGTTTACTAAGAATAACATATTACCAATTTTGACTCGCCTGCTAAAAGATAGTTCATATAAACAGTTCATATAAACATAGCTGCCAAATATTTAAGTATGTTTTTTGCATACCAATCAATCTAGTTAAAAATGAATTAAACTTTGGTGAATTCTACCACTCCACGGTTAAAATGTTGCTCAATGATAACCAAGAACCATAGACTATCACATAGCCTTGATAAGATCTTGTAGTCTTATGTGGCTAAATGACAGGAATATTGTTGAAATGATGAAATTCAACAGTTCTACTGGTTCCCACACATCTGGAACATTGTGCTAAATTCTAGAGACCATGTTTTAGAAGGACATTGATTGATGTGCCAGAATGGTCCAGAGTGGGCAACCAGGTTGGTAACAAATCTGCATATAAAGCTAACAAACACCAATTGAAAGAATAATCCAGATTCCTTACCAATGTGGTTGCTCCAGTCTAAACTATTATATATATTTTATACATATTATATATTTGTTTTTCCCCCAGTACAAGAGAAATGACAATCATGATAACTTTCACCAAGAGTTGGAGAACCATCCTGAAGAAAAGGCATTAGTCTGTACTACTCTGGATGTCAGAGCATAAGCAGTGGTAGGAAATACAGGGGAATAACTTTGCGTGAATATACGAAAGTTCATACAATTAAGATAACTGTTTGACAATAGAGTAGACCTCCTCAGGTCATAGTGAGCTTTCCATCACTAGAAGTATCCCATCAGAAGCCAAAGCACTATCTGTCAAGAGGCTATAAGGGCAATTTTTATATTTAAATCTAGGATTTAATACAACTCTTACATCCACATCCCAGGATTCTCTCCTCTCCTGAGACTTTTTTTAAAAAAAAAACAAGGAACTGAAGCCTACTCAAACTAGCTTAAACAAGAGGGAAATTTTATCGCAAGGACCTAGGGCTGTCTCATAGAGCCCAAAGGGCAAGAAGAGTGGTTGGGCCACAGGAGGGACTAGAAACAGGGACAGAAGGTGATCAGGAACCAAGAAGCAATCTTTCTCCTTCTCAGTCTCTCTCTCTCCACTTCTCTCTCTATAATTATAGTCATGTGTTGCTTAATAACAGGATACATTCTAAGAAATGTGTCATTAGGCAATTTCCTCATGTGCAAACATCATAGAATGTACTGATATGAACCTAGATGGTATGGCCCACTACACAACTGGACTATATGGCACTAATCTTATGGAACCGCCGTCATACATTCAGTCCATAAGTGACGGAAACATCGTTATGCAGGGGATGATTGTATATGAAAACATTCCGATAGCAGCAATACTTCCCACATAGATGGAGGTCTCCTTTTAATCTTCAGAACAGCTAGAAAGGTTGGCAGAGCAAATTATTATCTTCACTTCATAGATCATAAAACTGATTCGAAAATTAAATAAAGTCTACTATTCTTACATTAATGGCCTCACTGGGCCTCCATCCAGGATTTCCTGAGTCCTGTCAATGGCTCCTGCCACACAACGTGTTGCCTCCTGTGATCAACTTTATTTTTTAATAAGTTGGTAGGCTCTGGTAAGAATTACCTCACAGCTTGATGAGTAACAATCTACTGCTTCTTACACATCTTTTCACAACATGCAGCTTTCAGTAACTGCATTAAATTGAACTTGGCCTTGAGAATAGTTTCAAAGAATATTATACACAGGGACATTTATAACTGCCATTCCTTCTGCCTGGGACACACTTCTCCTCGAACACATGTCCCTTCATCATCTCCCCCACTGGAATATAAACTCCACGAGGGAAGTTCCTGGAATAGCACCCGGTGCAATGCAGATGCCCGTAAATATTTGGTGGATGAATAAATAAACCCATCTCTCTGTTACAGAGTCTGTGGCCCTCCAGGAACCCTGGATGTCCTTACAATAAAAGAAAGAACTTTCCTGCAGTCACTTTGCTTGGTTTTGCTTTGGAGAAAATTTAACCAGCACACAAAGTTGAATGCAACCTTGAAGAAGAGAAGTAGGTAGGATACATTTCCAAGAACAATTAGGAAATCCCCTTACCTGCCTGACCCAGAAGAAAGATGAAAGAGAGAAAGGAAAGAACACATCCACATTAAGAACAGTGGACAAAGGCCTATTGATACTTTGGCTGAGATACTGAAAGGGGACAAAGTAGTGATGAGTGAAGCTACCCAAAGAAGAAAGAATTGAGAGTGTAGGGTACCAGTATCAGGAGCAAAAGGAGGATTGCAGAGGGACAGTTGGGGACAGATCATCACCAATCTAATTACCTTGGGAATCTGAGTTAGAACACTTTTTGCAAGTGAAGAAAACACAACCCAAGGAAACTGGAAAGTCCAGCATACTGGTTTCAGGTACAGCTTTGAGCAGGGTTTAACTGATGTGACCAGGACCCAATTTCTCTCCTTCCATCTCTCTGCCTTCTTCAGCGTTGGTTCTGTCCTCAGATAGGCTTTCACCCTGGGACTAGAAGAGGCTGCAGCATTTCTAGCCTACATACTTCCAATTTCAAATCTGGCAGGAGAGTGAGTCTGCTTTAATGATGGCACAAACCAGTGTGCCAGGATTGAATCTCATTGCTTCCAATTGGCCTGACCTGGGTCAGATGCCCATCTCTTATCCAACCACTTGGGTTAGGGAGATAGGATGCCAAGGGCGTATGCTTCATCCCTAAAATCAAGTATGGACCCAACTTCCCTTGAAACACATAGACTAAGAGTGGGAGGAAAGATGGTTTCCCCAATGGACTATCAGGGTATAATTTTCATAAGAAGAAGTAGATGCTAGAGGCCAAAACAACCAATGTATACTCCATTCTCCAACTAAGTTTAAGTGTGGCTTCTATCCTATTTGGCCTAGAGTGAGCTTTGATTCTAAATGAGTGAACTTTGATTTCAGAAGCCCTCAAGACATCAGAGGCTGTGTAGATTTGGGAAACAACCATGAATTACAGCCTGGTTCCGGCTTTTATTCACCTTGTGGTCTAAAGCAAGTTACTTAACTTCACTGATCCTCAATTTCTTATTTATAATATAGTAATAATAATCCCTTCCTCATAGAATTAGGAAGACTTAGATAATGTATGTAAATTGCTTAGCTCAGCGACTGACGCGTGAATCCCAAAGATAGCTGCAATGATGATGCTAATTGTGATGGTGATGGTGACACTTAGAGTTGCACTACCGCCAGTAGAACTCGGTTATGAACTCATTTCTCTATTTCACTACACTTAGCATACTGCCCATGAGGCGTGGTTAGCCTGAAGAAGGGGCAGTGGCCATCCTAAGCCACGTGTTCTATCTTTCTTTAATCTACGACCTCATTTATATGGGGCTCAGATGAATTCCACTTGCCTTACCCTTTCTATAACATATCTTAGTATATGTTACATAAAGCAAAAAGAATATTTCTCCCACAATATTAAAGATTTCAACTAGTTCTACCCTAGGAAGTCATAACTTGATGACTGTAAAAAGAAAACAAATGCCAAATCCCTTTGGGAAGCTGGCCAAACTCTGAAAAGGCCTGTTTATTTAAAACAAACACGTTTCGCCCCTGGGTCATACTCTGCATTTACAATTTTGGCGTTCTCTACAAAAATCTCTTTTCTTGGAAACAGAAACATTCATAGTTTATCACCTCCTGTTGGTGGGGCCTAATGAAGCTGGTTTATCAATAGAAATGGGCAAATCCTCTCAATGCCTCCCAGGACCTTCCAGGGTATAGGAAAATGGAGCATCCACCTTCAATATACAAAGCTCTCATTTCTGTTCTCCCTTAGAACGTGCTGCCTGAACCTCAGGTTCTCAATGACACTGGGAAGGACTTGCTCAGACCATTAGATGGAGGGCAATATTTCTCTGTACATTTTAATAGATCTGTATTTCTAATGTTTTCTCTATGTCCTTTCTTTGCCTTTCACTATTCCTAGCAAATCCTCAGAAGGCCTCTTGGCACTGTCTGTAATTCAGCTTGTCCTCATCCAATTTTATTCTACCTTAGAGAATAAGTAATAGCTGATTATGGTCATTCTTGTTCGAGCATACTTTACATCAGAGGAGAAACTCAAAGTTTTATCATTTGGGTCATAATCTGAAATATTCTTAGTACATATTTTTAGTATTAATAATGTCATAGAAGAATTTAAAAACAAACAGCACCTTGATTCCATGGGACATTTTTTAAGGTGTAGTTTCCTTATGATGCCAGCCCTGATATCAGTTCCCCTACATCAAACCCGGCGTATATGAGGTTAAAACCAAAGCACTCTTTCCCTGCTTACTGCCTGGCTCCCTGGCTCCAGAATCTACTATCCTATGGAGACAGATCAGCCAAGGACAGCCACCTGGATTCCTTATCATCTCCTCCTCCTTCCCATAAGCAGCATCCCGAGGCTGAACGTAGGCTGGTGGGAAAGCTTCCAGCCTGGCCACTGTCTTCCTCCCTCTCTACAAGCAGCCGTATTCCTCACAAACCTTTAAAACCTCTGGCCTCCCATCTTTTGGGGAGATAAGAGAGGAGACGAATTTGAGGGTTCACTCTCATCTCCTGGCTGATATTATCTAAAATAAAAACCCTTTCCTTGCCATAAGCCTAGCATTCCAGTTTTTATTTGGCCCCTCTCGTGTGGCAGGTAGGCGCTAACACTAACATCTTCTACAAGTAGGTAGACCGCTCACCAGGAGACCACTCAAATAACATTAATTACATCCTCTTTTAGATTTGCTTTAGGAAAGGTTAGAGGGCAAAGTGAATTGTGTATTCCAAAGTACACGGACTCAGAAGAAAACTTGAAATTGTATGATTCCTTGACAGCATTCCAGATACTTTTTCTTCATCATTGTGCTCAGCAGGTATAAGGGCCCCACAGGTGAAAGTTCAAATCAAAAACACAAAAACAAACAAAAAGTCAGACTCTAATGGAAGCTCATCACATGGTGTCCTGAGATCGTTAACCCTGGTACACGTTATTCTTTTCTCATAAACTAAAGAATCCTTGCATGTGATATTCACTTTGTTAAACCAATCTGTGCAAAAATTGTAAAAATACAGATCTTTAATATTCTCTTCTCTTTAATGTAGATAAAACAAAATTTCTAGAAGAAAACTTCTCTTCAGACTACACTCTACTGGATTAATGAAGCCAGAAGAACAGAGCATGTTGTTCACTAATCATCATGAAAATGAAATTTCTCAGGTTAAGTCTTGCTAAGCAATCGATCTGACAATACTAACACCCCATCCTTCAACAACAGCTTGTTTCCCTGGAAGACATCTGCTTGGAAGATATTAAGAAATGTTCTGTTTAAAAATCAAATCCTATTTGTGAACCCTGTTTTTATTTATTTCTCCCACTCCAATTCTACCTTTCTGCTTTCAAAAGACAAAGATACATTTTTTATTTCTTGTGATTTCATTTCATCTTCCCCCCAGCCTTAGAGTCAGTATCCTTTTATTAGAACTTATGATTAAAATATTTGCTGGAATCTGAAGGAAACTAAAGTCCTGGGAGTTTAAACAAGACTTCCTGTGCATCGGAGAACCTCCGTCGCTTGTCCCAACTCACGGCTGGAGCTGCAGGAGAGGAGAGCGCGTGGTGGTGAGGCCCAGCGACCTCCGTCAGACTCCCTCCCTCTCTACACTCTAGTGCTAGCTTCCTTACTGGCACATCCTTGCTGGTTCCTCCTCATCAACCTTGCAGACGAGAACTGCTGCTATCAAAACATAGTATGTGAAGTGCCACAGTGCATGCCGTGGCACAGCAGGGGACGTGCCACAGTGAGAGCACATGTGAGGGTCACCTTAGCCACCCTCAGGACAGTCTTTGTGGGTGTGCAACTTGCTGAGTCACAAAGGGCCCCACACCCTGCAGGGTCCCATGCTTGGTTTCATGCTTTGTTGTTGCTGTCTTGAAATGCTTAATTTTTAAAAAGGGGGCCCTGCATTGATATTGCTCTGGGTCCTGGAAGTTATACAGCTAGTCTTGGTCACACTTGTCATCCAAAAATCAAACACAGGCCCTTCTCCCTCTAGGGCCCAGTCTGGCATCTCGAGCTCTCTTTCTCTGAAGCAAGTTCCAATGACTCAGCAGAATTCCGCTTCTTCTTTAGCGCCACCACTGCATTCTTTATTCCTTGGGCTTACCATCCCCCTCAACTGGCTGCAGAATGAAGCTTAATGCATTAGCTCTCCAGTTCTTAGCTGACACCAGTGATATCTTTCTTCACTTGATGGTCACATAGATAATCACTAAAGAGAAACAAAACTAAAACAGGGAGACGTGACAAAGTTACTAACAAAGCAAAAGGCAGGTCTCATACTCCAGCCCACCTGTTTATTACTAGGGGTAGAATGAAAAAACCCACCCCCATCAGGCCTGAACAGTGAAGCAGGGAAGAGCAACAGAACCTCCCTGCTTGGGTACTGGACTTTCTGCAGCCCACCAGACTGGACAACACCTAGCTCTCCAGGCCCCCAACCCCTGAGGAAGGGAACGCTTGAAGCAATTTCCCCAAAGGCAAGACTCAGGAGCAAGCCACACAGATCAGGTCAAAAGATGGGGCCCTCTGCTCTGTGAGGCCTGGGGCACCCCTACAAGACACAGCCTATCATCTGACCAATTTTGACGAGAACTCTGGTGATTAAGGGCATGAATTTTGCAAAGGTCACACAGCTAATGAATGAAGGACCCAAATCCAACCTGCCTGACTCTGGTACCTCTGCTCTTGATTTCCACGCTGCACTGCCTTCCACAACTCTAGTCCCGAGTGCAGTTCTTTTTTTGCCTCCCCACTATTCTCCCTAAAGAATTCTCAGCTGCTGTGTAAATAAGAGGGTGAAATAGAAACAAGGAGCTCTAATCCTCCAGCCCTACTCACCAGGAACTTCAGGTCCCAAATGTAAATGCGCGCTCTGCGGGCCAGTTCTAACTGCCTGGGGAGCCAGCCTAGTGATGGGGTCGAGGACAGGCTTGCACCATGGGCACAGGTAGAGGCACACGCCTTCTACTTCCTAGGGAGCTGCACTCAAGGAGAGGGTCCTTACAGGGAATAGAGGCTTCAGAGAAGAGGACAGTGATATGAGGGCACAATGCAGGAGAAGCTGAAGGGCAGGACTGGGGACAGCGCTGCAGTGAAAGCTTACCAGAGAGAGGAGCAGTTTTCAGCAGTGACCATGAATTGGAAACCACAGAGAAAGGAAGGTTGCTAATTTTTAGGAAGACTTTTCTGTGTTGAATGCTGCATAAAAAACCTATATTACATTTCTAAAGAAACTTATGGTTAAAAAAAAAAAGACATTATTCTTCAAGTCTTCTGAATTTAGACTGCTATTTCCCTAATGCACTAGCAACATATAGTGGGCCACATGAGACTCTGAGATTTATTTAAGTTACATAGAGAACAAATCAGCATTTTACCTCCATTTCTACTTCTTTGGAAATAACTAGAAGCCTCTATGATATGATACATGCTACCCATGAATTCTTCAACTAGCCAGAAGTCCAGTAGATACCGGATACTTTTTTCCTAGTCAAAAGAAATCTTTTAAGACAAAAACACAGAAATTAGATGTTAGAGTTTTTAAAAAGAACTTCAAGAGAAAAGGAAAATTCCAGAAAAACATAATCAGCTACCTGGAGAGCAGACAATGAACCATATATACAAATACTGAATGTGTTCCTTCTAAAGTGTTAAAAATAAGGTTTGATCATGGAGACCAAGCAGGGAGGGGGGTTTTCCTAATAGGCATCTGTATTCCAGATGAAGCTTTTAGACCCCGGAGGACTCTGGGAGCATGTGCGTGTCTTCGGAGATAATTAATTAGTCGTCATTCAGCAGATGGTTATGCCAATTTTTCACCTCAACGGAGTCTCGGGTTGAGAGTCCATTAAATTATGTTTGCTCTTTGGAGACTTGCCTCCTGATCCACAAAGCAGAGTAAAGAAATAGTGATACAGCATATCAGAGATGAAATTAAGGAGGCTATTTTCACCTTAACAGGGAATAATTCACCTAGTAAACAACCCAAGACAAAAAATGCTAAAATGTGAGAAGTAAAGACGCTGATGCCAAGTTAACTCCCAAGCCCCTGAAAGGATGATGAACTTTGTTAACAAAAATGGGTTCCCTAGGCTCTTTAAAGAAAGCCATTCTCTGAAATAGAGACTGGCTCCAGGAGCACAAGGCAAGGGGAACATTTTTTCCTCAGACTATAACACAGGCCTCTCCGGTGAAACCCGACTCTCCTGTGGACGAGGAACTCCCATAGCCTTTACCCAGCGCTTCCCTCCCTAAGAGCAATGGTAGGTTACATGCTGTCACAGATGTTCAGGATCCTAAAGAACAAACAGTCTCAGTGCCCTTTTTCCTTTTTTTTTAAAGAGGTAAAATTCACACAAAATAAAATGAATCGACTATTTTAAAGCATACAATTCAGGGCTGTTTAGAACATTCCCAGCGTTGTGCTATTACCACCTCTATCTAGTTCCAAAACACTTTCATCACTGTAAAAGGAAACCCTAAACCCATTAAGTAGCCACTCCTCATTCCCCTCTCCCTCTAGCAACCACTAGTCTACTCTCTGTCTCTATGGATTTACCTAATCCGAATGTTTCATATAAACGAAATCAGGTAATCTGTGACCTTTTACCTCTGACTTCTTCTACTTAGCATAGCATTTTACATGCATCCATGTTGTATCAGTACTTCATTCTTTTTCATTGCTGAATAATATTCCATGGTATGGATATATCACATTTTGTCTATCCACTCATTAGTCAATGCACATTTGGGTTGTTTCCACATTTTGGCTGTTATGAATACTGCTGCTATGAGCTGTGGGCCTCATTAGTAATATAAATACTTTTGTTCCTGTAAAGCACTTTATAATCCTCAGCAATTTGCATGCAATACCTCATCTGAACCTGTAATAAGATCCTCCCTACTCATCGCTAAGGATAATATCTTAATGAAGTTAACGAATTTGACCAAGACTTTAAGTTCCTAGAAAGTAGGCACTGTGATTTATTTATCTTTGTAGTCTAGCATCTAATACACTATCTATCTAGCACAGGGCTGGCACCAAAAAAGGATTGGTAGGGAGGGGAAGGAGAGGGAGAAGGAGGAAGAAGGGGACAGAGAAAAGGAGGAAAGAAGGACACATACCAGACGCATTCACACTGTCAAGGTCAGGAAAACATGTGCTCCCATCACTTCCTGAGTGTTGTGCCCCTTTTCCCACAGTCACAGGAGGCTTGGCGAAAGTCTGGACTTCAGGTAAAATCAGTGGTGAAAAGTGCTGTGGTCAGATCCCCAAGCAGCAAAGTTCCTGCCACGACATTAGGTCTTTGTGCTTCCTCTTTATGAAACAATTTCACGATCCAAAAACAAAAACCAATATGAAGACTAAAACCACCATCAAAAAAATATTTCCTAAAGGGCATTAGTTCCACTATCCTACCGCCAAGGTTATAGTACCCAGCCCGTTCTGTGTCCAGGAGAAATTATGGCTCTGAGTACATAGTCCTTCTAACTAGGTAAGCCCTGGATTTACCTATGATCCTACACACAGAAAAAAAGTGTAGAGTTTCTAGGACACTGGAGCAGGTACCTGAAGATTGATTCCACTCTTGTCTCCACCCCAGATCAAAATCTCAGAAGCCTACCCAGTTCCGATTCCCAGTCTTTTCCCTATTGCAGTCCACGTACAAAATGATTTTCCTACAGCAAGTTAAGTGGACAGCTGTTCACAGCTGGAGGCAATGGGTCTGGGCCTGCTCGCTGAGAGAGATGGGAAACTTTTTTTTTTTTTCACACAGAAGCAAACAAAAACCTAACCAACAAAAATCAGCAACAGATTGGAGGTTATTATCCTATGGGAAGAACTCAGTGCTAAAAATTTTCTTGCCTTTTTCCTGTTGGAAGCTTCACATGAGCATCATATAATCCTCACAGCGACCACTTGAAGTAGACAGTGGCAGCCTCGTTTCATAGATAAGGAGACTGAAGCTAAGTGGAAGGAAGTGATTTATCGAGCTAGTAAGCCGCAGATCCACTGCTATAAACCAGGTCTTCTGGTTAAATCTATTGTTCATGACACAATTTTTTCCCCAAATTTAGGTATGCATCAGAAGAGAAGCTTGTTAAGTACAGATTCCCAAGGGTGGAATCATGGAATCTGTGTTTCTGATAAGCCTCTGGTACAGCCAGTCTTGGGGCCCACGTTCAGAAATGGCTGTGGAGTTACGTTCCACGATGGCTGTCCAGAGAACTTGAAGTTGACCAAGTGCTCACAGTTACCCGTTAGTTACCCACTGACTTCACCCAACCAAACTTTAGGCAGGCTTCTCTCCTCCCACAGGCCCTGAACTTTGACTTGCCTCAAGCCTGAGCAAGCACTAAGATACAGAACGTCCGCCTGACCAGCTCATCCCGGGGACCGGCGACTACAGCGAGAAACATTTCCCATCAAACCCCATCCCGCTGTCGTCCGCCCTACTCACTTGCCCGATTTCCCCTCAAAAGTTTCTGCTAGCCCTGCTTCCCCCTCCCTGAAAAAGAGAAGCCTTTTCCTGTTTGATTTTGAGATGCTTGTAGATCTGAGTGTTCTCCCTATTGCAATAGCTATTTGAATAAAGTTTCTCCTTACCTAAGTCCAGATTTGTTTTTATTTGATAAAGTCCTCAGCCACTGACTGAGCCTCAAGCCTCACAGAGCCTTCTCCACGGAGGAAAGGATTTGGCAACACCATTTGGACTCCTTTTGTGTATGCAGCAAACTGGCTGGGGATGTGACCCCGTCGATGGCCTTGGGGTGCCAGCATGGGCTGAAAGCTGTTTGCTGTAGGTCACTGTGGACCTTTCTGATCTTAGCTTCAGGACTTAATTCCTGGCATTTGAACATCAAGCCTGTGGGGACCCTAAGATGAAAGGCTTTCTATTTCTCCAGTTTTTCTCAAGACTCAAAGAAGGTAAAAGCGTCTGCCGTGAAGCATTTCTCTCCCGAGGCACCCAGCACGCATGCATCCTCCAGACATGTTTTGCAGAGTTGTCAAGGCCCCTCCTGTCAAAGTGATCTTGAAAACTGACTGTTCTCCAAGGAGCTGCCTCCCTCAGCTTTTGCGACTACCCGAGGTTGAGACACGTACTTTTTGTAAACTATGACTCCACAGAATCTGAACGGCCCTGGGCTGCCCCCCATCCCTCCATCTCCAGCTGAACACTTGGCCTTGGTTTTACAGCTCTCCTGCCAGGAAATCATACCAGCTCTTAAGATGCAGATTTTATGGGGAGAGGAGAGTGCCAAGGAATGAAATTAAAAGACCTTTTTTCTAAATGTAAAATCCCTTCTCATCAGAATTAGAAAGCAGTAGGCTGTTTCTAGTCTAATGGTTGAAATGATTTCACTGGATGATTGTTTCTATTAATAATTATATAATTATGCCCTATTCCACAGTTCTATGATGTTGCCAACTTTGTCTTTCAAGCAACAGAATAAAAAGTAGTTATCCTTTTTGTAAAAATTATGACTAGCACAGGAAATGCTGTGTCTGCGGTGCTACCAGCACAGTTGTGAAGAAAGTCTAGGGTCCAGCTTTCTGAGTAGGTAACACTTTGTCCTTCCTACTCCCCTAGGAGACTCAAAACAATAAGAAGTCACCAACAGATTAAGAAGAAGTAGCACGTGTTTGGAGGAAAAACCCCAGACTGGAAACACCTGGGTTGAAATCCCAGCTCGCCTCCTATGGAAGGCAAGCGCGGGCTTACGCGAGTCACTTCACCACTTCAGGTCTCAATTTCTTGATCCATAAAAATAGGCACAAATAACATACGACCAGCCTACCTCATTTGGTTGAGAAAATGAGACAATTTGCAAGCACTTTAAAACAGCAGAGTGTTTTAGAAAAGCAAATCAATAAAGTGCCATCATTAGGGCCTTCAAACCATCCTAGCACAATTGCTATGTACCCTTTATTTCATATCTCCAAAGAAAGGAGAACAATTCTCACCTTGGTAATCCATCCTGAAGGCTCCATGAATGCTTTTGTCCAAAAGATGACTATAAGGGTCAGTGTTGGTATGTTGACAAATATCCAAGCGCATAATGTATGCAAATCTTCCTAAGACAAATCTTAGATAAAATATCCCGTAAATTTAAGTACCACAGCACTCCACTTGTCCAAGGCCTCATTTGAACTCTTTTGGAGATTAAACAGTCAATTTACATAACTCAGTAGAAGTGGTTGTATACATAAAGGTAAAAATTTTTTGCCTTTCTAATGCACCAGAAACTTGCAATGCTTTTCCAGACAAACCTTATCAAACTATCTGAAACATATTCTATTTCTCATGTATGACCTGCAATAAAGAATTATTGTATTACCACCATTTTATAGAGAAAGAAACCAAGGCACAAAAATGAACAAATCAGTCAAAAAGAGCTTTTAGATATCTATTATGTTTCTCTAGTCCTGAGCCTGGAAAAGAAGTTGGAAGTCAAGTCTCCGCCTTGTGTGAATTTACCGTGCAGGGCGAAGGGGTCCCCGTGGCTGGCAGTGGGAAGGGAAGGTCTTATGGAGGGCTGGAGTTCAGAACTGAGGCCTCCAAAACACTGTCACCACAAAAATTCCAAAACAGAGCCGAGACTCATTGTACCTGGGCCCTTTTCCACCAGGTCACACTTCTTTTCAGTGGTCCTCGAAATGCAGCCTTGGGACCAGCAGCCAAAACAGCAGGGCCTTTTCAGAACTGCACAATCTCTAGACCCACCCCAAACCTACTAAATCAGAAACTCTGGGAGTGGGGCCAGCAATCTGTGGTTTAACAAGCCTTCCAGGGGACACTGAAGTTTGAGCATCTCCCTTCCTTCACAGTATGGTGGGAAAAGCGTGATATCTCTGGTTTTATGATGCTGTTCCTAGTGCCTGGGTTCAGGGAAAACTCCCTTCATTTGCCACATTTTATAATTTTTATAAGAAAAAAATAAAATCATGTATCTTGTAAAAAAAATAAAGAAAAGAAAATATAGTAAGCAATACAGGACAAATAGAAGACATTTGTAATCCTACAACCCAAAAATAACCACTTAGAACCACTGCATCGCACAGCTCCAGAGCCATGTTTCTCACAGAATACAACGGGAGTTATGTAACACAGCTGTCTTGACCACTATTGATATTTTTGTGAATACAATTGACACCAGCCCTGGTATCTGTTCCTCTACATTAAACCCATCATATATGGGGTTAAAACCAAAGCACTCATTCCCTGCTTACTCCCTGGCTTCCTGGCTCCAGAATCCACTATCCACCATGGAGACAAACAGCCAAGGTCACCCACCTGCAAATTCCCTTATCATCCTCCTCTCTGTAAGCAGCCTTCCAAGGCCGAACACAGGCTAGTGGCAAAGCTCCGACCAACAAGGCCACTGCCTCTCCACCACCACGCCCCCAATAAGCAGACACATTCCTTGCAACTTTTAAAAACCCCTTGCCCCCCATCTTTCAGGGAGACAAGACGAATTTGAGGGATCACTCTCATCTCCCGGCTGATTATCATCTGAAATAAAAATGCTTTCCTTGCCATAAGCCTGGTGTTCCAGTTTTTATTTGGCCCCTCTTGTGTGGTGGGTAGGGAACATACTTCTGTAACTGGTAACACCTTCCAAATAGATCCTCCAATAGAATCAATGGTACACCATTTTAGACCTGCTTTTTTCGCTGAAGGATATAGTCGTGAATACTTATGCCCTTAAATATTTCTAATCCACCATGTTGTTTTTAATGACAGTACAGTGGTCCTTTTAGTGGATACACCATAATTTAAGAAATTCTGTATCATTTGATAATTTGGTGTTTATAATTTGGAACCCTTATAAATATTACAACAAACAACTTACAGCCGTTTCTTTGTGTGTGCCTGTAGTTATTCCCTTGAGGTTTAGTCTGAGCAGAGAAGTTAAGAATAAGGTTTGCTCTTTATTTGCAGTGTTAGAATTCTGTTCTTCTTGGTAGCAAGCACTAATCTCTATATTTTCAAATCTTCCTAAGTTCCCTATTTATGCTTGCTCAATTAAATATGTTAGGCTTTTTCTATCTTCATTAATCAAAGAAGCATCTAGCTCAACAAAAAATCAGTAAGAAAACACATAGAACTGTCTGTATGCTGCCGTGTTAAAGAGAATTGAGATCCCATGATAGCTCTATTTTTAATTTTTTTTAGGAGACTCCATTTGTGTTTTCCATAGTGGCTATACCATTTTATATTCCCAACAACAGTGTACAAGGGTTCCAAATTCTCCACCTCCTCACCCACACTTGTTCTCCAGCAATCACATTTCTGGCTATACATCCAAAAGAATTGAAAGCAGCATCTCCAAGAGATATTTGCACACTCATGTTCGTAGCAGCACTATCCACGACAGCCGAGAGGTAGAAGCTACCCAAATGTCCATCGACAGATGAATAAGCAAAATGTGGTATATAAGACTACTCATCCTGTAAAGAGGAGGAAATCCTGTCACATAGATGAAACGAGGACATTATGTTAAGTGAAATAAGCCAGTCACAAAAAGACAAATACTATATAATTCCACTTATGAAGTAGTCAAATTCGTAGAAATAGAAAATAGAATGGCAGCTACCAGGGACTAGGGGGAGGAGGAAAAGGGGAGCCGTTTAATGGGTATAAAGTTTCAGTTATGCAAGAGGAATAAGTTCTAGATATTTGCTAGACATACATAGTACAACATAGTGCCTATTGTTAACAATACTGATTGTGAATTTCAAAATTTGCTAAGTGGGTAGATCATTCTAAGTGTTCTTACATCAAAAAAAATAAAAATAGAAATTCTCAACCTCATTAATAATCAAAGCAATGCAAATCAATGAAAAGAAAGAGAGAGGCAACTGAGATCGTAATGCCAAGATCATGTCCTCCTCCCAGGGAAGGCCCACCAATTCAGCGTTAATGGCGATTGCCCACATGCTTCCTGGAACCAGGACTGCCCCCCATAGCTATGAAGGAAGCTAATTAGCCAAGTGGAGTGCTGTCAGCTGGATCACAAAGGAGAATTTCCCCCCGCATATCTGATACTCTTTCGTCACTGAAGTTCAGCTACTTTTCCTTATCTGGAATCCTTCAGTGGCCATTTATTCCCTTCCACCTGTGACTAAATGGACCTTTAATCAATTTGCATCGTTTAGAAGCAAAGCTACTCTGGAACGGATGGTGTTCCTGTGCACTTAGCGCTGGTGGAGATATACTGCAGCCTTCCAGGGAGCCGCCAGGTTCATAATGGAAGGCATGACAGGCACTTTATGACCCTGAAGCACTGTGATTACAAGCTCTGAGCCTGTGTGAGGCAGGTAGGGAAGATCCATATGTCAGGACAGCACAGCCAGGCCCCTTGTTGGAGCACTGCTATCATTTGGCTGGAAGCTGCAGAGCAGTTCCAAAGAACCAGCTCGGGGCAGTAAATGACTCCCACAGTCAAACTGAGCATGCTCACCTCTCTGGTTGCCACACATCCATGTGCAGGCTGGTCCCTGTGATGTGGATTAAGGCTGCCCCAGCCAGAGAAGCCCAAGGTGACATGGCCTACATGCCAAACTATATGACCCAGTGGACTTTTTTTATGGTATGAATTAGGGCTGCCCCAGGGAGAGAAGCCCAGGGCATCCTCACCTACATGCCGATCTATATGGCCAGATTTGTATCTAAAGTTATATGACCGCACAATGACCGGACCCCATCTGCACTGAAATCATTTAATGACTTTTTACATCATCTTTTCTTTTCTCCAGTAAGGATAAGTCACGTACCCATGCCTTATAAAATTGGCCCTAGCCCTCGGCTCGCGGCAGCAGCAGGAGCTCTGACTGCCCATGGGTCCTGTCCCCATGCAGAAGCAGCAGCAGGAGCTCTGACTGCCCGTGGGTCTTGTCCCCACACACCAGCTCTGCCTGCCCATGGGTCCTGTCCCCATGCCAGCGGGGGCAGCAGCAGGAGCTCTGCCTGCCCATGGGTCCTGTCCCCATGCCAGCGGGGGCAGCAGCAGGAGCTCTGCCTGCCCATGGGTCCTGTCCCCATGCTATTCCACACTATTCTCTAAATAAAAGAGCACTACTGCCAGATCTTGAGAGTCTAAGAAATCTTTCTTTCGACTCCTCGGCTCACCGACCCCGCATCACCTGGATCCCCAACAGGTCTGACTGGTGCGGTTACCTAGCTTGCATGGGCTGGAGTGAATTTGGATTTCCCACTCTTCCAGGTGATTAACCTGATCTGCTGTGTTCTCCTTTTCTCCAGTTATGGCAGACTGTGATATGCAGAGGGAAGCAACACTTCTGGGGAAGAATGTGGTCCAGACCACGTGGAGGTGGAAATCACCAAGGCCTTGACTCCTCCTTCCCACTCATTCTTCCATGTCCTCACCTGTGAACTGGTGAGACTGGCAGTTGTAATCTCTCTCATGTGTAGGCTATTAGGCTGGGCCAGCAGTTGCCATCATTTAAGAACTTCCCCTGTGCTCCATTACCACCGTTAGGGGCAAGCCCTGAGGTAACAGGGAGTTAATTATATCAGAATTTAGAAACCTAGGTGGGCCTTGTTTTGCCCACTTGAAGTGGTCTCTTCCCACCACCTGCTCCTTCACCATCTACTTGAATACTATTTACCCTTAGTCATGCTTCCAAGTTGTACTAAGCCCCCTTCACTCCCATGATCAAGTTCTGACCACCCAGTCCACAGGGGGTTGATGGACCACTGAAGGATTCCAGACAGTGGAAAGTAGCTGAACTTCAACTTCATACATTTTAACCATATACTTCTGACCACCCCGCCCACAGTAGGTTCTTCCTCCCCTAGTCTCCCATAGCACTTTCTGTCCTTCCAACTCTTTGGGGGCTTATACTTGTTTGTGTTATCATTTAATTTCTTGTGTGTATGTCTCATCACTACCACTAAGTTGTAAAGTCCTTGAAGTCAGAGATTATGAAGTATATTCCTGTGCATGCCCTACAATGCCTCCCATCATAGAATTTATTCCAAGAAAATTATCACAGGCACTTATGGTTGATTAGTGGCAACCAATATGTCAACAATAACCACTCCAAAAGTTCATTTTCTCCCAGTAGAGCCTGAAAGAGCAGTGACAATCTGTCCTTCCCTCACTTATCACTGTCACCTGTTTCCTAATTCTTTGCATCCCGGGACCCAATGCCCCGAAAAAGGCTGTTCTCTTCTCTAGTCCTCCAGAAACTTTGGAGGCTGCTGGACTGAGCGAGGGCGAGGCAGGGCCGCTGCTGAAACACCCCCTGGGTAGTACTTGTTTGTCAAAATTCCAAACTGCCCCCAATTTCCCCAGAAACAATCACAACATTCCCCAAAATTCTCAAATCAACAAAACACTGCGTTCTAGGGAGAATTCGGAACTGAAGTAAGTAAAGATGGTGGAGTTCTTGAAGACAGCGGAATCACTGGCCAGGAGGAACTCACTTCAGCGATGGAGAGGACACTGATGGAAATGGCACCCGGGCTCAGCGGCAGGCAGGAGATGGCGAGGCAGGTCTGGATGGAGTGAGCTTGACTGCCCACTCCCAGGGGCTCAGTCTCTGTCTCCTCACTGATGTTTGACATTTATTTAAAAATAGACAAAGCCTTCTGTTCTTCAATCAGAGATCAAATTTAAAATGCAAATATCCCCAGTGTTTAAATTAACATTATGATGCGAATGCTTTGTGTCAAGTCCTTTACTTAATGCAGGCTTTGATAGAACAATGAGCGGAAACACTGAATGCAGGAAGAGAACAGAAAAGGAGAAGAAGTCTCCCTTTTAGGCCAACAATGGATTTTTTCCCTTTATAAGCCTTGATTACTTCTGTTTCAGAATAATAATAAATCAACAGAATCAAAAAAGCAATTTACACTTGTAGATTGCGTTGTAGTCTACAAAATAACTTCACCTCCATTGCCTAGTTCATTTCCCAGAACGATGCTGTCAAGTAGACAGTTCCCACTTGACTGGTAAAGAAAACCAGTTTCATGGAGGCAAAGTGAGGACCTCAAGGTATCACAGGTAGTGAATAATGGAATCAGATCTCAAAACTTGGTCAGAGGTCCATTTATTCAGCAAATAATCATAAAGGACTGACTCTAGGCCAGACTTATGCTAGGTGCTGGGGATAAAATGATGGGTAAAACCCACACAGACTGTCCTTATGGACCTTAGATATTATTAAGGAGATAAGTGCTAATCAACTAATGACAGAAAGAAATGTAGCATTACAGCTGTGATGAGAGGAACGGAGGTGATTACAAGAACTGACCTGGACAGAGCAGCCCGAGCGGAAGGGAGAGTTCTCCAGGGAGAGAGGCAGGGTGAAAGCTTCCAGGCAGAGGGAGCTCACACAAGCAAGAGCCAGCACATGCGTTCCAGAAACTCTAAGAAGGCCAGCATGGCAGCAGGCAGAGAGTGAGGGAGCAAATGGTGCAGACAGTTTGGGGAGGTAGGTGGGAGCTAGATCACGCAGGGTCTGGTTTGCAATGACATGGACTTCTGCTAAGCTCATTGTCTTTCTGCCAAGAACAACTGATGCCACTAAAATGTTTTAAGCAGGGGGATGATTCTGAGAAGTATCCATGATTGAAAAGCATTGTCATGGACAAGGGCGTCATATTCCCACCCCACAAACATGTCAAATCCAAATGGACATCTACAGTGGGGAGCCACAGCCCTGCCGCTTGCCGCAGCTGTCCAAATCTGAGGGCTCTGTACCTGACCCAAGGACACTATCCCTTCCTTTTTCCAGCCAGTCAAACATCTCTAGAAAGCCTGCCATGTAAGGTTCTGTGCTGGGCACCACTACAAACAATGGTGTCTCACACTCAGACTCTGCTCTGGGAGAGGAGCCAAGGAGACAGAGAACTCCAGAAAAAGGTGGAGAAGTAATCACAGAATGCCTGAGCTGGAGTCTTTCCTCAAGATGCTAGATACTTGGCTTCCATTGTTTTCTGACACTTGTTACAGCAGAGGCGTCAGAGACCACGCTGATTCATTCTTTTTACGCAATCTCTCTTTTCACTCTTTAGACATATGCGAGCATTATTCCTGTATCCTTGCAATTCAAAAATTTGACTCTGAGTCAGGTTGATGCGGGTTCAGTGAGCTGAGGAGTCAAAGGAAAGATTTCTTGGACTCTCAAGATCTGGAAGTAGTGCTCCTTTATTCAGGGAATAGCATGGAGTAGCATGGAGATAGGACCCACGGGCAGCAAAGAGCTGCAGCATGGGGACAGGACCCATGGGCAGTGAAGAGCTGCAATGGGTTGAGGGTTAGAGCTAAATTTATAAGGCATAGATATGTGAGTTATTTCTTTACAAGACAAAGGAAAGATCATGAAAAAAAATCGTTAAAATGGTATCAGTGCAGGTGGGGTCTGGTTGTCGGGTGGTCCTACGTCTTTGGATACAAATCAGGTCAGATCAGGTCAGGATGTCCTATGCTTCCCGGAGGATGATATAGATCGATATAGGGCAGGACACCTTGGGCTTCTCCCCCTGGGGCAGCCTTGATCCTCATCAAGGTCACTTTTCAATGATTCTGACAATATAGAGGTTTTCAATCAGCCTGTTCAAATCTTTTTTCAACTCTGGAAAATTTAAGTTTAAATATATTGTTACTTATTGCTTCCATTTGGAATGTTCTAGTACCTCCTTGGGAACATGTACAATGATTAAGTTGGTTTCCTACTCTATAAATAAACATGTGTGTCCATATCCATATATCTGTACATATATGTACATACACATATATGGATGTACAGGTATATATCGTCTGATACACATATGTATAGAATATCACTTTATCTTTCATCATTTACTCTCTATCGTTTTCCTCTGGATTCTGAGAGAGCTGCTCTGTTGCCTTCTACATCATCGATTTGGTGTTTAGTAATGTCCTTTCTTCTCATTACTGCTTCTGATGAGAATTTAAGTTCCGCTTCATTTTTAATTTTTTCATCCTTTCCTATTAAACCAGTTGCCCTGATTACATCTCTGGATTTTCTCCCCTCTTAGTTTTCTGCTTTTGTTTCATAGATACTGTGTCTTCTAGCTTTTTATTGAGGCAGCTAAATAGTTATTAAATTTTCCCTGTGCTCCCTACAGTAAATAATTTTAATGTCTGCTCTTGCTCTGAATTTCAGGATGATGAATCTTCTCACTTATTTTGCAGAAAGTTCTGTCTCATAGGAAACATATTCTTGTTGGGGATTTTTTATTCTATTTTTATTAAAACTCAAATGAGAAGCTATCTATCCAGACCTGCATTTGCCAAGAGACCAGGAGTTTGGAATGTCCTTGACCCAACTCTCTGTTCCATTTCATCCTTATTTAAAATCCCATCTCAAATTCATAGGTTGCTGTGCACAATTCAGACCAGTTTCCTGTCTTGAATGCACTTTCCTCAAGAGCAGGCCTGCCAGGCTTCTGTGACATCTTCCCCAACTCTGACTGGCTGCTTCTCTGGCGTGTTGAACAGATGGAGTAAATCTCTCCACGCCTGCCTTCAGCCCAGCACTTGTGGGATCAGCCCCAGGGAGGATATCATGTACTCCAGCAAGTTCCCCACCACCATTTCCTGCCCATGGAGGTCCCGATCTCTGAATGGAGGTGTTGCAATGAAAGCAAGAGAGGAGATTGTATTGTGGTAACATTCAATTATTAATACATCAGCCATGCAGTAAAGGAGATGGAAGTATAGTTTTCTGGTTGATACAAATCTTGCATTTCAGGTGCAGGTAGTCCACGTGGAATGGGTACAAAGGGCACTTTCTACCTACCCTTAGGAAGGCTGTCTTAGCCCATTTCGAAGCACAGGTGGGCTGCTCATTGTGTTGTTCAACCCAGTTCTTCAGCCCTGTAGTTTGTGGCGATGGGTTAACTGTCAGTCATATTCCTCATATTTTTTAATGTCTTCTGGGGTACTTTATCCAGAAGCTGAGAGAGGTTAGTTAGGAACCACTTAAACCCCACTCAACACATGTTTTTTGTTTACTTGTTTGTTTGGTCTGAGTTTTTTGGGTTTTTTGTGTGTGTGAAGAAGATTGGCCCTGAGCTAACATCTGTGCCAAAGTTCTTCCACTTTGTATGGGATGCCGCTACAGCACGGCTCGACGAGTGGTGCTAGGTCTGCACCCGGGATCCAAACCTGCAAACCCCAGGCTTCCAAAGTGGAGCACACAAACTTAACCACTAAGCCACTGGGCCAGCCCCAACGCGTGTTTTTTATAGAGGCTTCTTCTCTTTAATGTCAGGATTCAACTGCAGGAATTATCTCCAAAGCTAAGAAGATGGCAGGATAAGGAATCTGAGGGCTAGGAAAATTCAGTCCACTCTTCTTGGTTCTGCACACTCCCATCTCTCTACTGAATAGAGAACCTATAAATACAAGTATAAGGACTTGAGTATTTATACTGCCTGTCCCTGGGAGAATGCTTCTAGGAGCACCAGACTAGAATCCTTGCCTGAAAACTTAGCAGTAATCAAGCTAGAAATAAAAACAAATATAAATGTGCAGCTCAACTGGGAGCTAAGACCTCTAGACTCAGGTCCCGCTCTGCTCCCACCTGGCTGTGTGACAGTGGGAAAATTCCTTTACTCCAAGCCTTGGCGACAGTCATTCATTTAAAAAGTTGCCGCCCTAAATTAGTGATTCTCAACTGGGAGATGTTACTGATAAGACTGTATCACACATATGATGAGTGTGGAGTCAGATAAAAGATTGAGAACACCTAAATCTCTGCCCAAAGTGGCAGCCTCATCTAAAAGCCTATGGTTTTATGAAAACTGAATTTGGCAAATGAGAAGTGGAGTTCTGGGTGATATTTGGTCCTACATCCTGAAGGCCCATAGCTTCCCTGAACTGCCAGGAAATGTTCTTGCCAAGATTTCTGGAATGGCTTAATCCAAGATTACTTTAGGGCTCATGTGTGCTTTCCAAAGTGTTAATGTTCCTTAGATTGCCAAACCAGCTGTGCTGGATTCAAACAATGACAAACAATAAAGGTAAAACCCATTAAACCAAACCAGGCATAAAGTAGTTTAGGCAAATATATATTGCACAAAATATAGTTTTATCTTGTTTTTTTCCTTTCTTTCCAGTAGGGTGGGAAGGGGAGAGAAAACCTAGATCGCTTGCATTTCAACGTAAAAAGGGGGAAATCGCGCCCTCTAGTGGTGCCTTTACTTGGTCTCCCACTTACGCAAGTCACACACACACACACGTGGCTGTGCATTCATACAGACGATAATGCAAATGGCCTTCTCTAGGTTATGTACTGCACATCCCAGACAGCCACACACAGCAACTCTTGCACATACACATGTGAACATATGTCTGGAGATACCTAAGATATACACAGACAAACATCCACACATTCACATATACACACATGTACCCAGGCACATCTACACACAAGTATGTACAACAGACACACCCCTATACAAGCACTAATGCATACATGCAAACACGAGCACATACATCATACAGCACATGGCCAATACATGTATATATAACATACACATACCTAAAGTGCATGTACATCCACACATGTTCATGTGTACACATAAATTCAAGTATAATCATGTATGTGCACACACATATATGTACCAAGAGCACATATATACAATGTTATGCATATGCACATATACATACTGACTCCATGATGACAAATTATAATTAATCAATAAGAACAGTAGTCATTTTATTGAGTACTTACCCTGTACCAGGCACCAGTCTAAATGATTCATGTGTATTAACTCATTTAAACTTCAAAAAATCCAATGAGGTAGGTCTTATTTTTATGCCCATTTTACTGATGAACAAACTGCAGCAAAGGAAGGTCCAGAACTTGCCTGTGGTCGTAGAGCAAGTAAGGATTGCAACCACGATTTGAATCGAGTCCATACTCACAACTGCATGAAAGCTAATTAATTATGTGTAAGGTATTAGGGAACATTTCTGTGGATGAGAAGTATGTCACCTTAGTAACAAATTGGTCTGTGATAATGTCTGTAAGGCAACAAAGTTGGACTGCAACGGCCTCTCACCAGCCCTTTTGAAACGTTTTCATTCCTTTCCTGATGCCTCTGTAAGTATTCATGTGGTCGCTCACCATTCCCACCTCTACCTCCTACACACACACACACACACACGCACACTCACTCATTTTGCTGTCTTTCATATCTTCACCTTATATATTCACATACATTATGTGTAGTTATTTATAATTATGTCTAATATCTATTGAGTGCCTGCTACATAGAAGGTGCTTTTCATATATTTCCATATTATTTAATTCTCGTAGCATCCCTGAAAGGTATATAGTTTTGTTCCCATTTTGTAAGAAGAAACTAAAGCACAGAGAGAAAGAAGTTTGCTCAAGGACCCACAACTATTAAGTGGCACAGCGGGTGTGAAAACCAGGCGTTCTGCCTCCAAAGCTCGCATGCCCTTCACCATGTCACCCTGTTTCTCTCTTTCACCCCATAAAAATTCCTACTGCTTTTGTGCACAATCACAGCAATTGTGAAGGATGAAACCTATTGAGCCAAAAGATTACAAGATTTTTGAAGCACAGCTGCTGGATTCGGTTGCAAATAAAATCACTATGGCCATGTTTGGGGAAAAGAAATATTTAATACAGGTGATTGGGTGCTCACAAAATTATTGAAATGCCTAAAGGAGCAGGGTCCAGGCTGGGCCTGACTCCCAAAACACCACTGAAAACTGACCCAAAGTGGAACTCCTACCTCCACCACAGTCAGGAATCTGGAATTAGGAAGATGCTGTCCCAGCTGCTGGCTCCCAGGTCACCTGTGCCAGCTCTGATATGGGGACCAGGAGGCCCCTTTACAGCTGTTGGCCCTGGAGCGATACCACACCTGCTGGACCCTCATGAGCAAAGTAGATGCCTCCTGCAACAGCCCCGCTCTCCTTTTCCTTTCCAACTCATTTCTGAATTTGTCTCCTTCAAGTGTGACCAACTGGTGGAACCCGAATCCTATCCAAAGCCCTGCTCCAAGGCAGTCTGGGAAAGAAAGTTCATCATTTTCCACTTGCCGTACCACAAGGCAGACAAGCCAGATGGAAACAGGGGTTGAGAGACACGGTTCTTACCCCATTATTTTTAACGGAAAGGAAGTGAATCTCTAAAAATGAGATTTTTAAAAATGTATTATATTCAAGTGAAGGAGCCTGTTAGTCATCCAGCCAATAGCCCCATAGAGGAAAGCCCCTACTCTGTCCACTGGTAAAGCCAGTCCTTTGTGCTAAAGAACCAGCTTTGTCCTGGGAACGTTGAACTATTTCACTTGTGACAGGAGGGCCTTCAAAGACTGCTATCCATTAAAGCTATCGCTGGAGCAGGGGATTACGGGCCCACCTATTCCCACTTGTAAACTTTGAGTGTGTCTGTCCCAACACAGAGCAAGGACAGGCAGGTGCTAACTTGCCCCTCAGCGGGCTGTGAGAGGTAAAGCACTTCCCAAGAGCTGTCATTTCCTGGCCTCTCCCCACTCGGGTCCAGCCCAACATTTGGCACTTCCATCCAGCACCTGAGGACTTGGCAGGGAGAGAAGCCATCCTGGTCCAAACCAGGCAAAATGAAACACTTCCCTCTCCCAAGTCTGAGGCCAAAAAAAAGTGTGCAATGACTCCCTTCTTCCAAAATCACCTTTATCTTCATCAGTCTGGGTTCACCTGACTTTGGGTCAGATGGGCTGCAAACCAGATGCGACAAGGCAAAGCAACTGAACAGTTATTTGAATGAGAGAATGAATATTTTTCTATCTCTGAACCTCATTTCCTCATCTTGAAAATGATGCGTTTACCACCATCACAGGCTTATGATGAGTCATATGAGACGAAGTATCTGAAAGCCCTACACGTACATAGTAATTATTACATTTACTATATCAGCAGCCCTTAATTAATCACGCATCAGAGAAAACACTGATTTACCTTTTGATAAAAAAATTATTTTTTTTAATTTAAAAAATGGGGGTTATCTATCTGTGTTGTTCCTGAAGGACGAAAAAATATGTAACCCACTTGACCAAGGATGTAATGCTTTTTTTTTTTTTTTTTTTTTTAAGATTTTATTTTCTCCTTTTTCTCCCCAAAGCCCCCCGGTACATAGTTGTATATTCTTCGTTGTGGGGCCACCTAGTTGTGGCATGTGGGACGCTGCCTCAGCGTGGTTTGATGAGCAGTGCCATGTCCGCGCCCAGGATTCGAACCAACGAAACACTGGGCCGCCTGCAGCGGAGCGCGCGAACTTAACCACTCGGCCACGGGGCCAGCCCCGGATGTAATGCTTTTTGATGAAGATCAAAACCTTTCAGTTCCACAGCTTCTTGCCTGAAATATTAAGATGAAGTTCTTATATCTCCTTAGTTTCTTTTTAAAACATTTATTTCTCAGTACTATTCACCCAGCAAAGATATGATTTTCTCGAGCTTCCGTGGAGCCCCATTCAGAGGAGCCGCCGGGAGAGCTGGCTCTCAGCAGCGCCACCTAGTGGGGTGAGAAGCAAGTGCACACCCAATTTCAACAGCCAGCGTGGAAATTACTTCTCCAAGTTTCTGAAGACACTTGCACAATCTTATACTACCTTCTACAATGCACACTCCACATTCAGGTATATTAAAGTGAGGAAGCTGATTTCATTTATCCACTTAGTGTCTACTAAAAATGTAAAAAAGGGGCCAGCCTGGTGGCCCAGCGGTTAAATTCACACGTTGTGCTTCAGTGGCCCAGGATTCTCTGGTTTGGATCCCAGGTGCAGACATAGCATGGCGTGGCAAGCCATGCTGTGGTAGGTGTCCCACATATAAAGTAGAGGAAGATGGGCACGGATGTTAGCTCAGGGCCAGTCTTCCTCAGCAAAAAGAGGAGGATTGGCAGCGGATGTTAGTTAGCTCAGGGCTAATCTTCCTCAAAAAAAAAAAAAGTAAAAAATACTTGATTGATAACTTTTAAAAATATTTAAACACGTAGTTTTAACAGAACCTGAACTCTTAGAATATGAGAAAAGCATACTTCTAAAAATGTTTAAAATACCCATTCTATACATAAATCTATAAATATTTGTGGGAACATTAATATTAATATTAATCATGAGCAAAACATTTTAGCAAACATTTTCCCCCAAAATGGCAAAAATTATATCCTTAGTCACAGATTCCAAGTACCAAAGAACACAAAATTTTTTTTAGAAAATGACAAAAAATATAAAGAAAATGCAAATAACTTGATAGGGGGATGGATGCTGATGCAAAAATCTGAATAGGCACAAAGTGCCAAGGGTAAAGACACACACAAGGCAACGTCAAGTTGTGCAATGTTCTTTTTCTGGGGCTACCAGTACAATTGAGAGTCACCTTTTTCTGTATTGGGAGGTGGGAGGGCAAAGGAGAATAAGTCCATGATAGCCCTGGATACTCTGCCAATACCTGCCCTGGGCTGATTCTTTTTCTTTAAAAAGATAGTAGATTCATGACTATCCCTGGAAAAATTATCATGTCATATCATATCTGTCATGTCACATCATATCATATCTGTTTCATATCATATCATGTCATGTCATATCTGTTTGGGAACAGCCCGCCAAACTCCATTCCATTGCTAACATGGGAATTCAGAGATTTGGTTTTTATTCTCTACTAATAACTTGTACGTCTGAAATATTTCCAACTTACGGGAAAGTATAAAGAACAATGCAGGCACAGGACCCCACAGGAACAAATGTTGACGTTTTTCCCCATGTGCTTCAAATATTGTGCTGTTTCTTTGTTGTGTTTTATTTTGTTTTAAGAAATAAAATATTGCAGAAATTGTTGGAGCCCTCTACTAACTCCACTTCGATCCCATTTGCTTTCTTCCTACCCAGAGGCAATCACAGTCCTGAGATTAATGGGATTCATCCCCATGCGTGTTCTCACACTACTACACTGCTACCTTCTATATGCGCCTGTGCTCACAAATAACATAGTATGGTCATGGGTGTTTCAGCTTTAAATAGATGCTCTCCTACTGTATATAACACTCTGCCACTTGCTTTTTCACTCAATATTATATGTTTAAGTATCCATATTCATAAATGTGGTCCTGGTTCATCCACCTATAGTGTAGTATTCCCATGGATCCTTATTCCATGATTTATTTTTCCATGTCCCATTGATGGACATTTTGGTTGTTTACAACATTTCTTGGTTACAAACAGGGCTTTAATTAAAATGATTATGTGTGTCCCTTTAAATACACATGCAAAATTTCTCTAGGGTGTATATACATAACTCAAAGTGGAATTAGTGAGCTGGCATATCTTAAACTTTATTAACTATCGCCACGTAAGTCATCAAAGTGGTTGATCCGATTTATACTCCCACTAGCAATGTATGGGAGTCCCCATTACTATCTATCCTTGCCAACACTTGGTATTTTCAGAGTTATTAAATGTTTGCCAATCCTATGAAATGGTGTTTCACTTTGCTTTGATTTGCTTATCCTTCACCACTACTGAGATTGAGCACTTTTTACCTAAATGTAACCACTGAACAAACAATTAGAACAGAGACGTATATGATAAACAAGGGGAAAATGAAGAAAACCATCATAGAAAACTACCTTATCAAATTGGTAGTCTGAAATACATGGGACGAGAAACAAAGGAAATGCAGAACTGGAAAATGGGTGATAAGACAGCAGTATTAAACCCTTATATGTCAATAATCGTTCTAGACCTAAATGAATTGAATTCTCCATTCAAAAGACATAGAGTGGCAGGATGGATTAAGGAACAGGACTCAACTATATGCTGCCTCCAGGAAACACATCTCAGCTCCAAAGACAGCCACAGCTTAGAGTGAAGGGATGGAAGACGATACTCCAAGCCAACGGCAAACAAAAGAGATTGAGCGCTTTTTCGTGTGTTTATTGTCCATTCAGGTTTACTTTTTGTGAATTGTGCAGTCATATTCTTTACTTATTTTTATATTGAATTGTTGGTTCTATGCTCATTGATTTCTGTAAGCTATTTACGTATTCTAGATACTAATCCTTCGTCAATCTGCAACATATTTTCAATTTATTTGTGGTTTTCTGTACAGAAAATGTTTTTGATGAAGTCAAATTTAGCAATATTTTCCTTCATTGTTTTTTGGCATCTTGAGAAGTCTTTTCCTATTCCTAAACTTATGAAGACAGTTTCCTCTGTTTTCTTCTAAAAGTTTTAAAATTCCGTTTTTAACGTACAAATCATTAATCCATGTGGATTATTTTTTATAAGTGGTTAAAACAAGAAATTAGTTTAGGGGCCAGCCTGGTGGTGCAGCAGTTAAGTTCACACGTTCCACTTTGGCGGCCCACGGTTCCGCAGTTCGGATCCCAGGTGTGGACCTACGCACTGTTTGTCAAGCCATGCTGTGGCAGGCACCCCACATATAAAGGAGAGCAAGATGGGCACAGATGTGAGCTCAGGGCTAATCTTCCTCAAAATGACAATAACAACAACCAAAAAAACAAATTAGTTTAACTTTTTTCCATTTGGATAATCAGCACTGTTTACTAAATAACCCATTCTTTCCTCAGTGCCTTAGAATACTACCTCCGTCATAAACCAACTTGTCTTTTTTTTAATATGTTGGCTGTTTTGCGTTTCTCTATTTCATTTAATTGTTCTATTTGCCTTTCCATAGGTAAATACCACATTGTCTAAGTAACTATAACTTTATAAAAAGTTTAGATATCTGATAGGAGAAATGTACTCATCTTACTCTACTTCAAAATTATTGGTTATTCTGGACATTTAATCATCCGTATGAATTTTAAAAATGAATTATCAAGGTTCCCCCAAAAAGGCTCAGTTTTTATTTAATTGGAAATGCATTTAATTCATATGTTAATTGAGAGTGTTGATATAAGATATTGAGTGATCTCCTCTATGTACATTTTGTAACTTTCCATTTAATTGAATATTATTTTATGTCCTTAAAAAACATAAAGGTCTACTAAATAGTTTTAGTTTGTTTTCTAAATTCTAAGTTAATTCAGTAGCTCTGTCCTCCTCCTGGACGAGACAAAGACTTTAAAATGCTTGAATCACCCTTTAAACATAGCTCCATCTCATTATTTTTACAAACAGTTTACTTTCTACATTCTTTGTGTGTACAAAGCAAATTTAATTAGTTTTACAGTCAGTAGTTAAAATTTATTGACATTTTATTCTGTTTGTGTTCCCCATCATTTCGTGCATCCTACACCTTCCTTCTGGATTTACTTTTGCCTTTAGTTCTTTTAATATTTTTTTTTTTAGCGTAGACCCATCAGTGGTAAACTCTTAGTACTTGTATTACTAAAATGTTTTTACTTGTATAATAATTTAGGGTATACAATTCTAAATTTGCAATTCTTTGCCCTTGGAACTTTGGCGATATTATTTTCTCAGTTTATTTCAGTGTCTTCTGTTACTGACAAGATCTTTGCCATTGGTCTAATTGTCGTTTTTTGTAAGAAAGCTGACTTTGCTCTCTGGGAACTAAATTTTGTTCTTAAGGTTTTCCTTTATTCTTCAGTAAGTAATAATACATGTAGATGTAGATTGTTTTAAATTTAATCTGAGAAGCTTTATCTTTCTTAAGTTGTGGAAAAATCCTAGCCATAAGCTTTCAAATATTTCTTTTATTTTCTTTATCCCATTCCTTGGGAACTCCTATAAGATGCAGACTGGAACCTGTCAATCTATCTTCTATATCTCTTAACTGTTTTTTTCAAATCTTCAAAATGTGCTTTCTGGGTGAATTCTTCTGTATTATAACTTACTAATGTTCTCCTTCATTAGGTCAGTGACCTACAATTTTATTTCCAAGATTAATATTGATTTATTTTTACATCTACCTAATATTGGTTCACATCTCTGTGTTTTATTTAAGAATTTACTGTTTATTTTGTTAAAGAAAAATAAATGTTATTATGCCTCATCCGTCTCCTTGAGGATCCTTGACATACTGCTAAACTGCTAACGAGTTCTTAAAAGATAGCTTTTAAAATAGCTTTATTATTTTTATTTCAACCGGGTTGAATTCCTCTTTTTCATCTTCCCACTATCGATTGTATTGGCTGTCTTTCTCATGTCTCTCTTTGGGATTTTGGTTACAAGCTTATTTTTGTGTTGAAGTCATTTTTCTTTCTCTCTCTTCCTCTCCTCCACTCCTTCCTGTCCAGAGGTTTTATGGTTACTTTACTCTCAGATCAGATTAAGTCAGTACTGGTGGATTAGGCCAGCCCTGGTGATCCAGTGGTTAAGGTTGGGCACTCTCACTGCTGCAGTGTGGCAGGGAACCACGCCATCCATCTGTCGGTTGTCCTACTGGGGCTACATGTAGCTAGGAGTCAGAATTGACTCACGGCACTAACAACAAAAACAACAAATTGGTGGATGTGCGTTACAACCCTAGAATGGGATTAGGAATATAGCAGACACCCATCTAGGGAGCCCTTTGCTTCAATTCTCAGTTGAGAGTCTGGATCTGGGTCACTTTCCAGGCATTGGTCAGCAGCAGATTTTTCTTCCCAGCTTCCTTTAACAAGAAGTAAAGACCCACCAGGACCCTGGTTTCAAATGCTCAGCCTGACTCTATTTCCCCGTCTCATAAGGAGCAATTTTAATACTATCAGCCCAGAGGAACCAAACTTCCAGCCACCAAGCATGCATCCGGTCCCAGATTCCAGCTGGTCTGTGGCTTCAGCCCCATCACCGCTTGGTGTTTCTGATTCAGATCTTGTCCAGGAAACGTTTACTCAGATTTTTAGTACATGATTGATTTAAATTTTTTCTTTTTAAGTATGTTATCCTTCATTGGGGAAAAAAAGAATGGAGTGCCTTGAACACACAGAGCCAATTTTAGCAAAAGTCTTTCTTCATTTCTCAGATTACATCATTGTGGAGTCAGTGTTTAGGATTTAAGTTCCAAAAGTGTTGAATAGAGAAATGTTTCTCTGGGAAGTCGTTTGAACAACCCACACCTGGGAAATACCCCCGATGATTCCATGGGGAAGTTGAGTATCTACTTAATTCAACAAATATTGCATTGTCAGATTACTAAGGATCCACTGGAGATAATTTCTGGGTTTCTAGCTGAGGATTTAAAATTCTAAAAACAGTAAAAACATGGCAGCCACCTCTATCACCATTCCCTTCAAATCCATGTCAAACACCACGAATTAATCACATTCTTCTCTTACCTCCTTAGCTCAGAAATACCCTCAGAATACTTCTCAACATACAGCATAGTCAACTCACTCCAATCAATTGGTGCTGACCCAACAAATGAAACCTGCCCGCCATGTCTGGCTCGAGACAGTAAAAGCAAGAGCGTGGCCAAGAGTCACATGCATAAGAATTCATTACAACAATACATTAGCTCGATTTAATAAGACATGCTTGAATTACTGCTGACAATTATGAAAGAATACAAAGAGTATCTGGTGAGAATAATCAAATGTTGAATGTGTTGCCTTTGATCATTTGTTTGTTTTACTTTACAGCCTAAGTAAAGCTGATTAAAATCTACAAGTTGATTAAAACAGTCTATTTGTTTTAAAACTTGTTTAAATAATCTACTTGTTTTAAAAAATAAAACAAGTCAATCTCTTACAAGGATGGCATGATATTTTTTTCCCAGGCACAGCGTCTTAGCCGAGGGATTCAATACTGCTTAATTTCTTCTGTTCTCACAGCGTTCTTTGCAATATTTCTCCCACTCCTTATGTAATATTCATTATCCAGAATGTTCAGGCTCATATTAGTAGTTTCCATCATCAACCAACAGGATTTCTGAAAATGAGAGCAGCGCTTCCAACCAGCCTCCAGCCCCTTCCTGAGAGCTCGATGCACTGGTAAGTCAAAGTCATTAAACAGTTGGGCTGCAGCTTCTTCGCTTTGGAACTGCACTTCCTGAAGACTCTATCGTTTCAGAGCTATTTTCATCACCTCTATTGTTTTGTTAAATGAATCACAAAATCTCTCTTGATTCATTTCCTTTCTGAGATAACTTTTGAAAGCGCTATCCTAGAATAAACTTTTTAAATGTTGTGTTGCCTCTGGTTTCAAATTTTTTCCATCATAAACAGGGAAAGAAGTTTGGAATTAAATCTTCCTTGCTAGAGATGTGAAAGATGTAACACACTCAAACAGAAATATTTGGGGGTGCTGACCATCTGGTTCTGCCTTCACTGGGGGTTCATGTCTGCTATCAAACTTCCCATGTATTTATATAGAGTAATAATACCGAGAGGGAGTATCTTTAACTTCAGGAGTTTATGAAGATAAAAGGAATTGTCAGGATGACCGAATTCACATTTGCCAATAAACATTATAAGCAATTTACTATAGATATTTGTATGTAACAACATATAGGGTTTAGCAAGTGGTAATAACCTTCGACTGCCGTGGCTAAGGGAACACTCGTGGGGGTCTTTGTTCCACCTCCGTGTGGCTCTCCACCATTGTTCTTTCCCTGAATGGTCTTGCTTCAGAATCTTTCTCACTCTCACAGATCATCTGCAGGCTTCTATCATTGACCCTGGGAGACTGCAAAACGCTGCAGCTCTCCCTGTCTGCCTCCACACTCGGAGCCCGGTGTCTGCAAAGCGGCTTCACGGAAATTCCAAGATCTGTCTGAGCTCTGTGACATTGCAGGAGCAATGGAAGCATTGCCTTCTGCAGGAATGTAGCTAAAAGTGCATTCTACATTTGTGTTGTATTGTGACACTTTCTGTGCCACATCTATACATATTCTCCAACTTCCTCATAAAAGTAACTTGGGAGTTTCTGGGGCATTATTATTGAAGTACCCTCATGCTCAGTCACTGGACTGCAGGGGTCCTTTGTCAGTCATTGGGAACCATCAGAAGCGATCGATCTGTTTTCCGACCTTCCTGACCCAAAATATCCTGATTAGGAGAACAGAATCTTGGCCACAAAAATGAGCTGAATATCATCAATAGCAATATAAGAGTATTTTCCTGGCCCTCTCCAGCTACAAGGAATGTGCAGCCACAAGAAATGGAGATTCAGGGACTCGAATAATAGAAAAGGAAACAGATGATATGCTTGAATCCTATCTACCTTTCAATTCTACTTCTTTTACGAACCGTGAATCTCTCAACCTGCTAACGTCTTCTCACTTTGAACTCCTGCTCCATTTCATCTCTACCATACATTATCACGTGGCCGTACACTGACCTGTATACTCTGCCAGTGGTCCATGCCTTAGCCTTGACTCTGCAATCTATTTTTGAGAATGAGTGCTCTCCAACACACATGAGTCCCTCTCAGTATCCTATATCTAGGCACATGTCACATGCTCAATAAACACTATTATCTGATAGCAGAGCACACATGATTCCCTAGGAGGGTGTTTGTATATCAGCCTTCCTAACATAAAAGCTAGCATGCCACAAAACCAAAGTTTCTCAAGCAGAGCCATTGTCAAGCATTTTTTCTTAAAATGGAAGTCTAGAATGGAAATTGGACAGTAACCAGCAGACTGTACCCGCTACTAGTTAAGACCTGATCTGCTGTTGTCACCCCAGGTAGTACTGATATAAGTGCAGAGCGGGTCTGCATGATGCCAGTGTCAGAGTGAATGTCACATCATCACTGCTAGTCTCTGCATGAGGACACCAACATCTTGCATCACCCTTGCATTCCCTCAAGTCTGCCGATGAGCCCTAATTGGGAGTCTGCATCGTGGTAGAGGGTCAAGGCAGAGATGCAGCGCTCAGCTTAGGGGTGAAGAAAGGCTGACTCCAGCCCATTTTCTCTTTCATAGATTATTTTGCAACTGCTTAAAAAGAAACGAGTTGTGGGGCCAATATTGATAAAGCTGCCATTAGACCTGTGACCCTAATGGAGAGGAAAAGAGACCTGTATGGCCTGCTATGCCAATGAAGCATGAAAGGAAAGTCTATCCACTTTTTCCCTATATAACCCTATAGCAAAAACAAACCAATTACTGGTTCTAACCTCCAAACCAAGTGCCATTATTAGATCCCCTCTTCAATGATTCTACATCTCCTATCTATTACAGTGCCCTTCAACTATCCAAGTAACATCTATTTAAAATTAAACCATGATGCAGACTCAACAATGATTATACTTTGGTCTATTTATTCAGTCTGCAGACAATACTTGGTATACATATAAAGTCATTCAAGAATCCTATATAATTCTGCAGCCGTGAGGCTGTATGGTCCACAGATTGAGAATGACTCTATTCATTTGATGAGTATTGACCAAAAAGGAGACTAGCCTTGACTTGCTATATGATTCACTTAAAAGTCAACTCTGTGAGGAAAAGGATCTCAGTTGTATTGTTCAGTTTTATCCCCAGAGCCTGGAATAGTAAACGTCATACAGTAGGCATTAATTAGATAATTGTTAAATGTTACGTGAATTCATGTAATTTTTTTTTTTTTGAGGAAGATCAGCCATGAGCTAACATCTGCTACCAATCCTCCTCTTTTTGCTGAGGAAGACTGGCCCTGAGCTAACAGCTGTGTCCATCTTCCTCTACTTTATATGTGGGATGCCTGCCACAGCATGGCTTGCCAAGCAGCATGTAGGTCCGCACCTGGAATCTGAACCAGCGAACCCTGGGCCCCCAAAGCGGAACATGTGAATTTAATCACTGGGCCACCCCGAATTCATGTAATTTAATTTCATTTTTCATGTAATCATGGTTTCTTTCTCCAATCAGATTGCATGGTATTGGGATAAGGGGCTCTTTTATTCTTTGCAGGCTCCAAGTGTCCAGCATTGTGAAGTCATTGCTCCTGAAATATGTGAGCATTTCCCAACAAGTGCTCCATGACGAACTTTTCTGGGTGATATTACTAGGGTGTAGGGTGAAATAAAGTGTTAAGTGGTCAAAGAAATTTACAATATAAATCTGTCTTAAAGATTCACAGTGCACATTAGTATATTAAAGGCCTTGAGAAGTCCTGTGATGAAAAATCCCAGCTTTCTTTGAGCAACCAATTCTTCTCAAATTTGAGTACAATACTCCCTTTTTTATGGCATATTTATTAATTCCTTGCAGGACAATATTCCATGATTTACCTACCAGTTTGAAAATGCAGTCTTTCAAATCTGTGTCTCTATGCATAAATACGTTATTTACATAATGATACAGCAGAAAGAGAGTTAGTTTAGGCACTGAAAGAATCAAGTGTTAGTGCTGGTTCTCACATTAACTAATGACATGATTTGGAACAAGTTATTTTTCATGATGATGAGTTTTGGGTGGGGTTCCTGCCAAGAAAAGTTGCTGACAAATGAGAAAACCAGTAGTAAAATTTTTCTTTCTATTTTCTTATGTTAACATTGAAAGCTCTGACCATGGAGCTTTGGAAGCTGAATTCCCAGGTATTTTAACTTCCACTGTAACGTACAATGTCATTGATTCACGGTGGAAATTCACTTTAGAATCATTATACCAGGTATACTATACCAAAACACCACATTGTACACCTTAAATATAGTCATTTTTTTATTTGTCAATCATACCTCAATAAAGCTGGGGGGGGGGGGAAGTCCCTTTAATATTGCAATAAGAAAGGAGCTGCCATAGAGAGTGTAGAAGCTAGCTGGTGTTGATTGAACAGGCTGCCATGGTAGAGATGCTTTTCAATATGCATCCTTCTCTCGTTGCTCAGCCTCCCTTGCAGCTAGCATACCCATATGATTAAATTCTGGCTAAAAAAATGCAAATGGAAGCATCATGTAACATCCAGGAACTTTAGCTGGTATGCATCCTTTGCCTCTTTCCTTCCTTGTCCCTCCCTCTTTCTAGCTCCTTGGGCTGTGGATGTGATGGCTGGAGCACACAAGGACAAGGACCATGCCCTAGGGACAGTATGTCAGTGAACAGGAAGGAGCCTGGATCCCTGAGGGCTTTGTGGGCTGAGCCACCACAGCAACTCTTGACTGCTAATCCCCAGACTTTCCCACGAGAGAGAAAGAAGTTTCCATCTTGTTTAAATCTCTGGTATTTGGGAGAGTTTTCTATTATTCCCAGCTGAACCTAATCTTAACTGATACACAATTTTATGCCTGGAAGTTGTGGGCTGCCTGGAATCAAACCTAGAATAAATGGCATTGACTTAGTGCCGGCTATTGGGGGAGAGTGACAAGGACACAGATATAATAGGATAGAGAGCTGGTATTCTTGTTTGGAGGTGGCAAAATATATGATTATTCTGTCTCCTACTCTACCACAGGAGACGATGTGCTGCCCAAGGCTGAAGCACTCAGGGAAATGGTAGGAAAAAAATCAGGATGTTGTAATTTGTGCTTCTTGACTATGAAAGAGAGAAACTCAGCCTAGAGCTCACCAGTCTGCAAGCTGAGATGGAAAGTTAGACGCCAAGGACAATGTTCTTTCTGCTGCAATTTGGAGCCTCGCAGGACTGAAAAGCCAACTGCTTTTATATCCCAGACTGAAACAATGATAACCAGGCTTCAAAGCCGCAGCCTGAACAAGAGATCAATGATACTGTGGTATACAAAGGTCACTTAAAGGTCATAAAATTCTGCTGTTAGAGACCACATTAAGAGTCTTGCCTTCCGCCCAAGCCCACTGTTTCATACAGCCTCCAGAGAGGCAACATTAAATTGAAAGAGAACAGCACAGGGTCCAGGAAGGAAAACTCTAGCAACTTCAACCTTAAAATTATGTCTAGACAAGACCTTGGCTATGGATACTTGCACAGGGAATTGCCTAGAAATGTACTGAGCTAGCTTGAGAATTTTATAGCCAAAGAACCGTAAGCCTAGCCTATAAAAGCCTAAGGGGGTAAGGCCAGCTTAGAGCCACTCTGGCCCCCAAATTGGCATCAGCATAAAGCAATCTTTGTAAACTATGGAGCCCCAAGAAATGCATCCCCTCTAAAGATCTCAGATTCAATCGGGAAGATTCTAGTCAAGCACAGAGCCAGGGTCACAGAGGACAAATGGTAAGGGAGCTCTTCCCAGAAAGCAGAACCAGGGGCTGGAGGTGAGCTAATCTAGCAGCCTACACTACTGCCATGGAAAGGAATCTTCACTATTCATACCCAGCAAGACTCGGTAATCGCTGTGGACCAGTGCCCGTGACGTGTTTCCCATTCTCCCCTCTTCTAAAGAGGAGTTTACATTGCAGTTACTATGTTTCTACTCCACCATTTTACACTGTACTATTTGGAGGCAGAGAGCTTGTGCTTTAGTTTATGGATTGCTGGATCACGAAGAGCCACATCTGGGACTATGGGAAGGAGTTTGTACCACGCAGAGATCCTGACCTTGAGGTTGAATGGGACTTGCGACTGTCCACCTCGAGGCTGTACTCCGTACACAGGAAGAAGAATGTGCACAGATACTTGGTGATCACACAGGTAGACTATATCAGAACCTTCTGGCTGTCACTCAATCCAATTTTTCTTTTTCTTCCATGGTAATAGTGCCTCCAAATTTTAGCTGGGCACTTGGACACCCAAAATAAAGATTTGGTAGAAATAATGAAAAACCGATACTTTGAAGATACAACCCAAAGGATTTGCTTAAGAAGTAGAAGTGGGATAGAGAGAAGAAATAGAATCAAAGGTGCCTCCAAGTTTTGTGGCCTCAGCAGCAGGAGCGATGGAATAGCCATTTCCTGAGATAGAAAAGACGGAACGGAGAGCATGTCAGGAGAAGGAAAGCCCAAGAGTTCAGTTTTGAATTTATTAAGAAATTTCCGCAGAGATGCAAGCAGGCAGTGTGATACAAACTGGAGTTCAGAAGAGATGCTAAGGCTGGAGACAAAAATTTTGGAATACTTAGTCCACAGAGAACATTTAAGGTCCTGGGGGCAGATGAAGTTACCAAGACAGCAAGTATATATGGAAATGAGAAGCCCAAAACTGAGTCTTGGCGTCCTCCACAGCTTAGATGTTGAAAGATGAAGAGGATCTAGGAAGGGGACCGAGAAGAAGCAGCCAGTGAAGGGAAGACAGTGTCTCAAGAGGTGAAAATGATCAACTGTATCAAATGCTGCCCAGGGTTTAACTTAGCTGAGTCCCTTGGAGCATCTGTTAGATACAGAAACACAAAGATTACTGTTAACCTTGAAAAGAGTCTTTACTATCACAGGAGGAGGGGCAACAAAAGCTTGATGGAAATGGGAGAAAGAGGAGTGGCAACTTCATGGATGAAGTGTCAGGAGAAAAATGTGAAAAACTTTGAAACAAAGATGACTGAGTGTTCTGTCTAGTGCAGCCTTCCAGTTTTATCTGCCTTCCATTGTATTGAGTTATTTTATAACTCTGTAAGGTACAAAAAGAACCAATTGCAGATCAAATGATTTGTGCCCAAAAAAATGTAAGAGAAATTTATGCAGTGGAGGTGAAATTGATATCCCCTCTATGGAAAAACCTGACATGACACATTTCCAAACCAGACTTTTTATTGTCCAGTGGATTTTGACCAGTTTTGTATCTATTAGCAAATTCATCTCAGCATTCCCAATTACCTATATATGTGTCTGTTCTTTGGATTCTTTTGAATCAGTTTTAATAGATAGTGGTTCTGTCATTAGTTAATGAGTTAAATAAAAATCCGCAGCATGTTTTCATTTTATATTTGTGTACAAATCGTGATTTTGTGTTTTTGAAAATTATCCTTTAACATTCTTCTTCCTCGCCCAGATCTTCTGAAATGACGGAAACCATAATTTTAAAAGAATATCCCATCCCAGCACTAAAAACAAGGAAGTCAACCATCAGAAGAGAGAAAGCAGAGCAATCTTGAGGACGGAAAGCACTTAGAATCAGAATGTCAGGGAAACACGAGGCAGGAGAAAATGTGACCCTGCTACTGCAGACGGAACTGGGGTGCTTCACAACAAAGCCTGAGAAACCCCCAACTCAGATTCAACAAAGACAATACAGAGAGGGGTGCTGACCTTGCAGGAATTCGCCCATCAGGCCTGTCTCCCTTCTCAAGGATGAGAGGTAGCTTGCCACCAATGTGCATTTGCCCTCAGGAGAAAACGCAGAAAATTCTTTTTTAAAATAAGCAAATATGCTTAAGGGAAAGAGGAGTGCTCTTAGCCTGGATATCAGGAGACTGAAAGCACCAGAGTGCCTGAAGGAACTTAGCCCTCCACCCCAGAAAAGGAGGAAAAAGGAAAGATTGAACCCAGGAAGAAAACTACTTGAAAGCCATCCACCTCTGGAACAAAGACTTCGAACTTTGGCCAATGAAGTCACCAGCTTGCTCACTACCTGCTCCCCATTCACACAGCTCCCCAAACCTACTATTTTCCACTCTTTGATCATTAGAGAGAGGTTTGTACATCATCATTATTCTGGCACCTTTCCTCTTCTCAGTGACTGTACAAAAAGCACTGACATATTCTGAGATTGTATGGATAAATTCCTTTTTACCTTGGTCAGTAAACTTGAACTCAGTTTTCAAAACTATATATTATCTATCTCCTTACCTAACATTTATGCTTGATTGTTCTGACTTTCCCAATTTGAAAAGCATTCTCCTCACTGTAAGAAATGAAAATAAAATAGGTGTTGAGTAGTTCTATCTCTGTGATCTGTTCATCCTACCATCCTCCCTAAGAGTGGTGGGATCTCCTTTCTGTTATTGCTATGAGAGGAGGGAGCATGGCAACCACCCATCCCTTTAACACAGCGTGCAATGTTTGTTTGCACAGTGTACAAACTGCACAACCATACATGGCAGCCTGAAACACCTCCAAGTTCTAGTCCTATTGACGAGGATCAAGGCTGCCCCAGGGAGAGAAGTCCAAGGTGTCCTGCCCTACATACCGATCTATATCATCCTCCAGGAAGTATATGACGTCCTGACCTGATTTGACCTGATTCGTATCCAAAGTTACAGAACCACCCAGTAACCAGACTCCACCTGCACTGATACCATTTTAATGACATTTTTACATAATCTTTCCTTTGCCTTGTAAAGAAATAACTCACATACCTATGCCTTATAAGTTTAGCCCTAATTCTCAACCCATTGCAGCTCTTCACTGCCTATGGGTCCTGTCCCCATGCCATTCCATGCTAGTCTCTGAATAAAGGAGCACTACTACCAGTCCTTGAGAATCCAAGAAATCTTTCTTTCGACTCCTCAGCTTGCCAAGCTCGCGTCACTATGTCCTACTATTTTACCATGAAGTAACATATCTAGACATGATAATAACGTTGCACAGAACATCAACCAGAATACTTAATGGATTCACTCATAATCACCTATTAGAGCACTCAGCATGTGCAATGTCATATAACACCTTACTTACCTTTTCCTACATCTGAGTCCTCCCAGGAAGATAGTCATATCTTAGGCGTGCACTTCAAGGCTTTGACTCAGTAATTAACGGAGGGCTTTGGAGCACTGTGCTAGAACCCAGGAGGAGGATATTTGGGAGTATTGATTAAAGGGTTTCTTATGGCCCTCAAAACATACTGTATTGATGTACTCCATACATTGAAATGACATCACAGTCTTTTCATTCAAAGCTCACTTCAACAGGTGGTCAACAAGTAAGTCCTAGCAAAACAATGGGAACACAGAAGAAAATACTCTATGAGGCTATAACGCCACTTAGCCTGGCTAGTCCCACAGACACATGGAGTAAGGGCTGCGGAAGGGAGGAGCCAGGTGGAAGATGAGGGAAGGGAGGACTTGCCAGCAGTCTTCTATATGCAGCTTCAGACTTAATTGAAATGGAAATTTTAGGATTAAAAACCCCTTGAGCATCTTTGAGACAAGAGAAAGGACACTGAAGAACATTTAAATCATCTTTCCCTTGCAAAACAAATCAAAGAGTTGAGACATTTTTATGCCACATAATGGAAAGTCAGGTTTCAACCTTGCAGAAGAATAGATGATTTTGTATTTGAAAACAGAGTTTGGGAATTAATAGTATCATTAACATTTAAAAATGCTGTTCTGCGCACATGCACCAGGAAATGAGAATAATGGGAAGTGCCTGCATTTAACAGCTCAGTGCTCCTCTATACCCTGCTCTCACTCAGAACACACACGCCAAGTTAAAGGAGGGGCACGTTTGCCCCTGTTCATTACGCTATCCACAAACAAGAGGCTTTTCCGATAGTCCCTGTGCTATCCTAATGCCAGTTGTGGCCCTCCCTCAGTTTTCCCCCTGGACTACTTCCTTCTATGGCTTCTAAAACAGAGACCACAGCGAGACTTAAATATGGAATCTTTCAAAGATATCCACATTTTTGTTTTCTCTTTTAAAAACCTGACAAGACATCACAATCACTTTCCACCTTTTTACATTAATGCATAGCGTAATACCTTTGGTTCTCAGGAGCAATCAAATCCAATCTGTTGGCAAGTTGTTATATTTAGACATAACGGAAATATAAAATTGAAATGTGAACGTAACTCTTAAATCTCACAATGCAAATAAAATTAAAGAGAAAGCATGAATTTGCTATTTTCTTCTGATATTTAGCTTTGCCTTTTCATCAACAGTAGCATCACTGAGGCAGGGGAAGGGGACGATGCATAACTGGTAGGCTCACCTAACTGCATGTGTCTTTTTCCCTTTGTAGCATTAAAGACATGATTAATCAAGAAGCAAAAAAGACCCAATTTAATCTTGGCTCTACCGCCTAATAGCTGTGTGGCTTTGAGCAAGAATTTCTTGGAGCTTTGGTTCCCTCATTTATAACTCTACCCTAGACCTTTTCTAGAGTTCCAGATATGTAAATTCAACTGTCTTTCTGACATCTATACCTCAATCACCCCGGTAATACCTCAGTCCAACAAGAAACTAACTTGTGGTCTTCCACCATGAACTTGGCTCTCTCTTATTGTTCCTCATCCATCCACTGGAGCTGGCCACAAGTCTAAAACCCATGCCTAACGTCACCATCTCCTCTTATGTCCAATCTATTGCCACGTTTTATTAAATGTATACCTTTCATTTCTGCTCACCTCTCTCCATCTCCACCACGCCACCACTACCCAAGCTACCTTCAGTCTCATCAGGACTACTGTGAGAATCCTCCATCTGCTCTTGCTCCTCTAATCACCTGCCCATCTAATCAATATTCTTTTAGCAACGCAAATCTGATCATGTCACCCTTCCTCCTAAAATATTTCAGTGACTCTCTAGCTGCTTGGAAATCCAGCACTGCTCTCTGAACTCTTATCACACGTCCTTCTTTCAGTTCCTTGAATGTGCCATACTCCCCAACACCACAGGGCTTTGCACATGCTGTTCCCCAGCTCCCACACTGCCTGTCCTCCAGTCAACATCTAGTCTGTCATCAGACCTCCTCTCAAGTTTCACTCACTCAGAGAAGCGTTCTCTCACCTCCCATGTTAATTCTCCATATAACACATACTCATAGTATTATCACAGTGGTAATTTTTCATTTATTTTGTGATTGTTTGAGTATTGCCTGCTTTCCCATTAGACTAAAAGGTCCGTAAGGGCAGAAACCAAATCTCACTTTTCACACATGTTATATGCACAATACGTATCTGTTGAACAATTAAATGGATCAATTAACATAAATAAATTAATAAAACTACAAAATTAAATACCCTCTTATCACTGAAATCCTATATGTCTATTATTTAACTTCTCTGTGCAATCGCTAGCTGCATTACAATGAAACAGTTATATAACTATGAGTCAAAAATGGGTGTATTATCAGATTTCATGACTAGCATAAATAAATGGACCCTGAAAAAATTCCCTGATGTATCTTAAATTCTTAGTAAGAATTCAAACCATCTATTAAGACACTATAAGAAAGGTATACAGGAAGAGAACATTTCCATGGAGAGGTTAAAAACAGGCAAGAAAGAGTGGTCCAGAAAATGCTGATGAAGGATGCCTGAGGGGGTAAGGAGCAAGGGGGAACAGCACGGGGTAGACAGACAAGTATAATCCACATGAGGAGAAAAAGAGATAGGCAATTATGAAATGATCGAGCTGAGTCATTTATCACCATGAGCCACCTCCCCTAATGCAGGCTCTCACTGAACAGGTGCCTTGTAAAATAGTTTAGGTCTAAAGTTGAATTTTTTTGCTTGGGACAGCAGTTTTACTGCAGTGCTTTCATTTTTGGCAGCCCCAAAGATGTTAGAGCGATGACTGTCTCCTGCCAGCAGTGTGCTATTTTGTTGGCTGTGCTTGTGGCAAGACCGTTTGATTCTGGCTGTAAACGAGAGTTTCTTGATTACCTGCATTAAAACCTTCACTGCAGGCTCTGTGAACAGATCCTGGGAAAGGCAGCATTAGAGAAGCTTCAGGAACACCCAAAAGAAGCTCACACACACACACACACACACACACGCGCGTGTGTGTGGGCCTCTTAAGCACAACACAGAAGTAATGCCTTCAGAGCTTTTTCAAACTCAACTAAAAAGAAGAGAGAAACATATGTGTCACCCTTTTTAGAAATAAGCACCTTTTGTGGAAAATCCTTTCTCCCAATGTTACATTCACACAGCCAAAAATCTAAAGGACACTGTAATTGGCTCAAGTCCCTGCCAAAATTTTTACATCTCAAATCCTCCAAATATTTTAGGAGATAATTGCTATTCTTCCTCCTTGATGACTAGTACAATTCACTCAACAATTTGTGCCCTTCCCACAAGTCTTAGGCGGACAATTGGGACCAAGGCCTTTCTCAAGGAAATCCCCAGTCTGGCAGGTAGACCTAGCAGCAGCTCTCAGAGGCAGCACCTTGTCAGCCCGGAGTCCTCTGACCTTCATGGCTCCTGGCCTCCTGCTGAGGGGTGGGATTCCACAGTATGGGTGTTTCAGAGCCCCCAGAAGGGTTCTCCGGAGCCCTCTCTCAACAGCTGTGTCTTCCAAGACGCAGCTCTTCAACAGAACTTGTTCAGGACCTCTTAGCACTGGATTAGGGACTCTAGTCTCTAAAACACCACCCAGTTCACAGTCCAAATCTTCAGTTCTCTGAGGGAAGACACAGGTGTGCTGACTTCCCTCAGCACCAGGTTATTTCCATATGCAAGGGAGCATCTGCTAGCAGTTCAGAAAAGAACCCGTAATTCTCTGCTGGCAAATTGAAACTCAGGTGTTTGGGGATCTTAGCCCCAAACATCCTCCACTTACCTTTCCAACAAAACAGTGGGGCACATTTGAGAATTAGGATCAGGAAAAACCCTGAGTTTCCTAATATTGACTTTCAAACTAGTCTCCAAAATGTACAGGGGATTCTATTACTTTTTTAAGGAACCATAGATTTCAGATGAAAACCATGCCTCCCCAACCACATACCGTGAAGGTCACATTATCTCAGAAAAATGTGTGAGCAGAGGAAATACAAGAAATATAAATTACTTTTAGTACCCAGATGAAGTTATTGAGCTTAGTCTTCAGTACCTGACTAATTTTCATCCCTTGGAAAAATCAAGAAAACGTGGACGTCAAAGTAGATCTCTGGAGCACAGAATTGCCTCTATCCTCAAATGACCCATCAAACCTTTCCAGTGACTAAGGACAATCTATATGTTAGGCTTAAGACAACTGTAAAGGTTACCTAATAAAAAATCCAATTACAAAATAATGGGAACATTGACCTTACAAAATAAACCAAAGGGACTTGGTACATGTTCAGTAATTTGTAAGCTTGGTTATTAATCCAAATTTTACATCCAGTCCTAGTTGACATGGAGAGGAGAAGAAGCTATTTACATTATCATGAAAGCATGAGCTGGACCACAAGAAGACAACACAAAGAACAGAGGGAAGGGAAAATGTTGCCTTAATCTCAAAGTTCTCAATACAATGCTTAGAAGTAAACCTCATCTCTATGATTTACCTTTTCATGCCCTCCAAAACTATCCTAAAATCTTCTAACTTTTGTGGAAATAAATAGACCGATTGTTTCTCTCAAGATATTACATTTATAACTTTTACTGTATAAAGTGTCTGTATGAACATCGCACCCAGCTTCAAATACAATTCATGCAATTACGGATCCTTAAGCCTACATTCAGATATAACAGGTAAATTACTACAGAGTTTTTTCACTTTTTTCTAATAGCAAACCACCACGCCGAGAAGCATATTAAACAACTGTTCAGCCTAACTAGACTAACTTTGAGTACCTCATCTCCACATTTCTACTCTGAATTTTCCCAAAGCAGATGCCTCAAGAACTCAAAATAGTTAATGTGTACTTAACAGATTCTTAAGTAGCCTCTGCACATGTAAATATAATTCTTTTCTAGTGCTTTCTACAGTAGGAGAATCAAGTTGTTAAGAAGTTAAACAACCCCACCTACCCCGTATATGAAATTATATGTACGAACGATGTATAAAGTACAAAATTCCTCATGAAATGTGAGTCACACCCTGATGGGAGCTCAGCCTGTTGGCTCCATGGCTCCAGATAAAGGACATGAGGCACAGATTCTAGCTAATAGTAATGCCAAATTTTATTTTATTTTTTATTTTATTTATTTTTTTTTTTTTTGAGGAAGATTAGCCCTGAGCTAACTACTGCCAGTCCTCCTCTTTTTTGCTGAGGAAGCCTGGCCCTGAGCTAACATCTGTGCCCATCTTCCTTTGCTTTCTATGTGGGACGCCAGCCACAGCATGGCGTGCCAAGCGGTGCCATGTCCGCACCAAGATCCGAACCGGCGAATCCCGGGCTGCTGAGAAGCGGCACGTGCGAACTTAATCACTGCGCCATGGGGCCGGCCCGAGTAATGCCAAATTTTAAACTTTTCCATTACTGCCATATAGAAGAGGATCCATTCTAAGTCCAAGTATGAGAAGAAAATTATCACACTCAAAACAAAAATTCACATTTACTTCCTCACCAAGTGCCTGTCCCTTGTGACATAGGCGGGTATTCTTGTTGTGTGCCCACAACTCTTCTTGCTCGTTTTGGGAAGTTTACAGGCTGCCTGAAGCCTGCATGTCATCTAATGTCCACTTCTGGCTCCTTTGGGGTCAATTTATTCTCCACCCATGGGATGGTAGTCAGGTATTTTCTCGATGTCTGGGTACCTGCAGCAAGACTGCCTGAAGTGCCCTGTGGTATTGGAGCTTTGACCACAATCTTTTAACATTATGGCCGCCTACAGTCATCCCTGCTTTTTTCTCTGTCTTTCCTCAAAAGTTGTGCACATTCATTTTCCTATGCATACACTATAATGTTTATGTTAACAACAGCCAAGCAAAATCAAACCAACTTGGGTTCATTACGGCATAGGCATGAAAAAGGGATGCAAAGATCTGCCCAGTTGCCCCGCTTGCTCCTGTGGCCAGCCTCAGTGGTGGTCCTCTGTCCTGCTGAGCCGGAAGTGACAAGGTGGTAAGTTTGGCCTTCGTGGGAAAATAAGCAATGAATGCTGCCCTCCCCCCTTTTTATGGAAAAATTAAAGGAAAATATTGCCAAAAGAAGGCAAAGAATTTGAGGATGCTTACTCAAAAGTCTGGTTATATTTCTACCAGATTTACTCAAAAGCCCAAATTCATTTGATATTGTCACTTCATGTGGGTCTAACTACTTGGAGTATGATTCTTTAAGGGACCCACTTTTACAGTTGGGAGAGCCACTACAGATGGCCTCTTCTCATAGTTCTTTTCAATTTTAAGAAGGTCTAGTCACCATGCTGTCCATTACCTCGCCAGAACTTATTTATCTTATAATTAGGAATTTGAACCCTTTGATCATCTTCACCCAATTCCCACACCCCTGCAACCACCAATGTATTCTCTGTTTAAAATAGACTTGTTACACCCTTTTAGTTTGAATGTTTCTGTAGCCTCATATTCAAGGTGAATCTCTTGTGAACAACGTATTTTATTTTTTCATTTTGTTTAAAATTTTGTTTTTTGTTTTTTTTTCTGTTTTATTATTTATTTCTATTAGATTATATTTGTACACATTTTGTCTAGGATATTTTGTTGATATGTGAGACTAAACAGTATTTTGAAGCACCCTTTTTTTTAATCATCCCATTTGCAACAACATAGATGGACCTTGAGGGTATGATGTTAAGCAAAATAAGCCAGACAGAGAAAGACAAATACTTCATGATTTCATTCATATGTGGAAGATAACAAACACACAGATAAAGAGAACAGATTAGCGGTTACCAGAGGGGAAAGTGATTGAGGGGTGGCTGAAAGGGGTAAAGGACCACATATGTATGGTGATGGACAAAAATTAGACTGCTGGTGGTGAGCATGGTGAAGTCTATTCAGAAAATGATAAATAATAACGTACACCCGAAATTACACAATGTTATAAACCTTTAAGATCTCAATAAAATTACCGGAAAAAATAATTTTTGTTTTTTAATTTTGTTTTTTAATCCAGTCAGACAACCTTTATCTTCTAGTATATTTAGTGCATTTACATTTGATATAATTACTGTACATTTGAGTTTAAATCTATCGTTTACTTTTTTTTCTTTTGGTTGCACTTGTTCTATATTTCATTTTTTTCATTTTCTTGCTCTGTTCTTGATTAAGAAGTATTTTATTACTCCATTTTCCCCTCCATTAGCTTCCCAGCTATACAATACATTCTTTTACTATTCTTGTAATCATAACTAAAGAAATTACAAACGCACCCTAGTTTTATTAAAACCTAATTTAAATTCCTTGTTTTCCCAATTGCTGAACAGTGCCAGGATCTTTGAACATATTAATTCCATTTACCCCTTCTGTCTTTTTGTGCTATTGTTGCCATGTATTTTAATTTTCTCTGTATTTTAAACCCCACAAGTCCTTACTGCCTTGGTAGCTCTCTGATGTACATGCATACATAAACACACACACACACACACACACACACACACACACTCTCTCAGCTTTTCTAGTTTTTTCAGTGAAAGAATTGGTCAGTAACAACTTAGTTTACCATTTTGGATATGGAAATCCGAATAACTCTTATTTTAAATAGGATTGGTAATCCCTGATTTGTTCATTAATGTTTCTAAAGATCACATTTGTTATATCTTTATGATATAGTAATAGATTTTTATATTTTCATCAGCAGTTGACTTTAAGCTTCTTTTATTTAACTCAAGAATTAGAAAACTACTGCCTGTGGACCAAGTCAGGCCTGTCACCTGTTTTTATAAATAAAGTTTTATTGGAAAATAATAGCCACATCCATTTACATATTGCCTGTGGCTGCTTGCACACTACAGAGACCATATGGCATGCAAAGCCAAAAATATTCACTATACGACCCTTTACAGAAAAAGTTTGCTAACTCCCTGATTTAGTTCCCATTTTGAAAATCAAGACTTTTATCCATTCTCTGGTCTCCTTACCTCCACTATCTGTAGTCCAACCCATTCTGGATACTACTGGTAGATTAATATTCCAAAACTCAGTTCTAATCACATTGCTAATCGCATAGTATTCTGCCTTATATGTTATTTGTATGTACTTATTTTATTTTCTTACTTAAATATTTATAGTATTCCTTTCTTGAAAGCAGGATTTGTATTATATATCCTAAAATTTCCTTTTACTATGTTACATATGATAGGCAATCAATATTTTTTCATTTAATCAAATAACAAGTTTATTCATTCTTAGAAGACATAAGCTGTTCTTTTTTACTCCACAGTCCGAACGTTGGTGTCAGCCATCTGAAATATACATATCATTTCCAACTCATTTCACTGCAATTACACACGAAAATAATTCACCGCCACCTTCACTGGGCGGCTTCCTTCTCTGCTGTGCATCATCTCCCCTAGAACCCAATTTCATCCTTCCATGCTAGTCTTCTGCTCCCACAGGTCAGTTCAATTTGGAGTCCTCTTAGTCAATTAAACATTCCTCCTCTAACCACATTTTTCTCAACGTTCATGATTTTGTGTGGTTTTCTGTCTTGTTCTTTTGTTCAGAAGTCATGATTTAGTAGATAAAATCCTGCTCTGCTAAATTATATTTACAGCCAGCTCACTTCCCTACTCTTCCTTCTGTTCCAGAGCCATAGGGTTTAACTATATTGGCAGATTAATATAAAACCTGGGCAATCTTTCCCCCTCTTTATTTTCCTGCCCAGAATCTCACATCTCTGAAGAAAATGAGAGATGACTCATCCAAGTGATTCAGCAGATATAGAGAAGTTTTGAGTGGGTAGCACAAGCTACAAGGCTACAATACACATCAAACACTAGTCTGAAAGGGTCTCCAACCAACCCTTTCTGTACTCCCTTTGCTTATATTGAGACATATTAAACTCAGTGTCTTGCATAAATTGTCCTTTAGAACAATTAGTAGAGAACAATACCATGTTATTAGAACATGGTATTCCTTGATATGTTCATCAGGGTTGTGTAACTATGGTTGTCTTAGTTATAAGTTTGGGAAGTTGTAAGTTAAAGAGGTTTTTCTACTGCAAGTTCCTCAGAGCCTTGACTGTTTTAATGGTCATCAAGGATCTTCAAGGGAGGAGAACATAGCAAGTAACTTTCCCGAGCTCATTTCACCTCACTTTTGGAGATCAGCTGTTACCAACTTGATGAGCTACCAGTGTTCCCACTGGAAACAATTTGGTAAATGCTAAGAGAACTCCCAGCTACAGTGTGGTTGGGAAGGGAGAGGACCAAGCTTGGGCACTAAAGAAGACAGTTAGCACCTAGAAGGACTTTTGCTGAACTCTATCCTTCCCATTATTGCTCTCTACTGAAATACTGTTGCATCGTGAACTTAAACTCACAGTTCCCTTGAAAGCTTCACTTCTTACAGCACAGTATTCCCAGCAAGGCCTAAGCTATCTGCCTATGAGCTTGCCTGGGGAGCTATAAATAGCAGCATAGCTCCAGACGGTGCCTGAATTCTAACTGGATAAAGCTGAAGTTAACTGGCCAAAGCACCTAGAGAAAACCTAGCTTGGAGTCTTTCTATCTCTATGTATTTTATTTAATTTTATCTTGTTTGCTTGATGTTAAATCACTTTAAATGATATCAGGGTCAAAAAGGAAAGCAAATTAGGGGCTGGCCCCGTGGCTGAGTGGTTAAGTTCACGTGCTCCGCTGCAAGCGGCCCAGTGTTTCGTTGGTTCGAATCCTGGGTGTGGACATGGCACTGCTCGTCAGACCACGCTGAGGCAGCGTCCCACATGCCACAACTAGAAGGACCCACAACGAAGAATATACAACTATGTACTGGGGGGCTTTGGGGAGAAAAAGGAAAAAAAAAAAAAAGGAAAGCAAATTATAATCATACCCTCCTGGGCTCCTCACCTTATATTTGTCTTTCCCCAACTCCTCTCTTGTCTCTTTTTGGCTTAAAAGAAAATACTCCTGCCTGGTTTGTTGTGTGTTTCCTTTTCCTTTCTGGGTAAGATTGTTAAATCAGTTGGGTATGGGTTTATCACTTGGAGCAGCTTGTTGTAGAAGCAGTTTTGTCAAACCTATTTCTGATCTCCAACACATTGAGGGAGACGTGCACGATTAGTTTATGAACAGATGCACACTGCAGCTTGCTCTGATAACGTAGCCACAGAAAACATGTTTAAGAAGCAATCACGTCAGTCCAGGGGCAGTTACGAGGCCGCTCGAGATGATCAGAGAAGCCTGGCGGCATACTGGTAAGAAACAGACGACAGAGCAAAGTTATAGTTTCCTAAACTATTTCATGTTCCACTGAATTTTTACAAAACCACTTCCAAGCCTGTTGTTTTACTACTGGTGTTAAAAACAGAAATGCCTTCCTCTCAGAAACTTGAAATATTCTTGCAAAGGGATGTCCACTTGCAGAACTAGTAAGACATAAAATTCTACCCAGGTGCATTTCTCCTACCTTTCCCAATTTGTACCCTTTTAACATGGGATGCAAAAGGAAACCTGAGCGTGATTATTCAGGCATAATTTAACCGCTCAATCCCTGGGGACCCACTAATCTCACTGCTAGGAATTTATTTTAGAAAAAAACTGTTTAACAAAAAGTGAGTACTATGTGCAAAAAGAAGCTGCTGTAACATTCATGGAAGAAAAAAAGGGATGTAACCTAAGTATTTAACAATAAAGAAATGTTAAATAATTTATCTATAACATAAAATTGTATCATAGTTTAAAATGTAGATACAGGGGCCGGCCTGGTGGTGTAGTGGTTAAGCTTGTGCACTCTGCTTTGGCAGCCCGGGGTTTGCTGGTTCAGATCCCAGGCACAGACCTACACACCACTCATCAAGCCATGGTGTGGTGGCATCCCACATACAAAATAGAGGAAGATTGCCACAGACGTTAGCTCAGGGCCAATCTTCCTCACCAAAAAAAAAAAAAAAAAGATATAAGAACATTGTATATATTAAATGAAAAGGCAAACTACAAAATCATAAATCTTAAACTCTGAAAGAAATATATACACATATGAATATACTGGGAAATCCAAATCGATGCACTAGGCAATTTTTACTTGATAAAAGATTATATCATTTTAGGGGATGGGGGTTTACTGCTGCTATTCTTTGTGAGGATGTGTGCAGCATGTAAACCATCTCAGTGTCTTCACATTTCCTTTGGGTCCTAGTTAAGGCTGCATTTAGCAAATAAAAATGCAGTACACAACTTAAATTTTGATTTCAGATTTAAAAACAACTAATTTTTAGTGTAAAATATAGTTTAATATAATAGTTTAATTTTTAATATAATATGCATGCAATCTTAGGACATACTTATACAAAAAAAGGTTTATTTTTTATCTGAAATTCAAATGTAACTGGATGTCCTGTATTTTATCTGGCAACCCTACTCCTGTTTCTTCTAAGATAACAGTTCTAATGGAGAACTGGAAGAAAAGGTTAGTGTTTGGAAGGAAAAGATCATTTAAACTCTAATGACCAATCTTCTTCTCATTTATGTCCTGATAGAGAGAAGATATGCGGGGCTTGGCTTGTCACTATCAATGTGGAGTTCCCCATATTGGGTTGAATTTCACACCAGGCTTCTCCGACAACCAACTCATCTTAGGATGCCTTTGACTTAAACGTTGATCCTTAGCGTGGCCAGAAACAGTTCACCCTACAAACATGGCACAAACCACAGAAGTTGTATACAGAAAGAAACCTTCGAGCTGCTTTTCCCAGATGAGGAGTAACAGGCACTTTGACTTTTCGGATTCCTCTCCATGACAAAAATTCAAATAGAGAAAATAAAATATAAAATATTTTCATGATACAGACCATAAAAATCAGTATATCCTTATGCAAACAAGCTTTTTATAGCAATGCTACTAACGCCTTGCTCCAGGAGACAGAATGGTTTGTGGAAATAGGATCATAGGAATTGGTATCCCTTCAAATTCCCAGTGTTTTCCTTTACCAACCATGCCAGTAGACTGGCTATCTGAATTTTTAATAAGGGAATATCATAAAAATCTCCTCAAAAGTGTAGCAGACAACTTATAGAGCAGCCAGTATGATGTCTCGTTTTACAAATAAAAATGGAGGTGCCAACAGGGTAAGTAAGCTATTCAAGGTCACATCTACTTCAGGACCTCCCTTTAGGAAGAATAATTAAGATTTTTCCCTTTTTCTCATTAATGCAAAAATGTGATTGAAGACTGACCATTGACAGCAGCCTAATGATTTCCTCGGAATAGGTGGTTCATTTTGAGCAAAAGGCAAAAGACTAGGGCAACATACGCAATTCTTAATATTCTGCTTTCAGCACGACTCAAAGATGAATTCAAGGATTATGATAAATACATATGTATTGATTTTAGCTAAGAAGATAAAGAATATTTGATTATGAATCACACAGATTTCCATTTCACAAGCCAGTAATTTTTTGCTATGGCAGCCTTCAACTTTGCATTCAGGAGACCGTGTACTGGTGGATGTGGAGAGGATTGTGGGTTTTCCTAGAAGTAACCCGTCAAACTATCAAAAACAAATCCCCTATCCATTTTTTGGTTCCACAGACAAGAGGTATAAACATCTCTCTTGGAGAAATTGGAAGCTTACAATTGTGGAGAGTGACAATATGTTATTTTGTGGCCTTTTGTAACAGCTCAACTGTACATCAAAAGCCAGGCTAACACCAAGAACTCAAAGTCATAAAGCTTGCCGGCAAAATCTTAATCCATTGTCAGATAAGATGAAAGAGTGATGTTTCTGTAGCAGTTTAAAAGAGTTTTGGAAATTGCTAACAAGGAACTATTTTCTTTGTACCAAAATGTTACAGAACAAAATACAACTGCTTTTCCTTCATCCAAGATGAAGCTCGTTGATATAAACGTAAGAGAGATGGACTCATAGAATGCTTGCATTTTATTTAGTTAGTCTCTTCTTTTCAAGGGAAGGGTGGCATCTTGTGGCACAAATACAACTTGCTTCAATAGTCTTACTTTCCCTGTGAGCAAAAGAGTTTGGAAAACGACATCTGGTTCTGAGCAACTATGGGTATTTTTAAATTTCTTTTCCCTTCGGGACCAGTCCCTCTCCTGCCCTTTTGTGGCTGCAGTTGCTGTCACAAGGGAAAGAACAGTGGGTGGAAGGTGCTTGGTTTATTAAACACAATCTGACAGCCAAACCACCAAAATTAGACGCTTTCCACACAGCTGCGGTCACCTCTCCGCTACCCCAGTGGAAGGGGGTGGGGGAATCCTGATTTTCAGATTCCCTGAGATTTTTCTCTAGTTGCTTACTTAGCCTAAGTGATTACCCTTCCTATAATTACAGTCTCAGACACTTTGCTTCTGAAAGCACTTGGCTTATTTCTGGGATAGAGAACAGTAGCTGTGGGTTTATGGCAATTCAGTGTTAGAGTTTCAATCACAGTGGAGGGAAGGAGGAAAGCCCCACATACTTGGGGCCATGAGGGAAAGAAGCAAAAATGTTCCCCAAATGTTTATTTCGTACTGAACAAAGGCATGAACTCTGACACTATGATGACTTTCATGGGAGTTAACTTTAATGGTAAACTTTTGGCTTCATCAAAGATCTGACTTGTGGGGAGGGGTGTTTGTCAGGGACATACATGGCTGAGGTCCCACTGTGTTTTCTCCTTGCACTGAAATCACACCACCAGGTATGGGAGACACGCATGAACAAAGCACAAGGATCCATGCATTCAGCTCTTTTGTAGCTTGTTGTATCATGACCTACCACTTTTGAGGCAGCATCAAAGGCTTGCACAGATGTTTTAAACCCAGTTTACTAATGCTGGTAGTTTCTAATTTCTCCCTACTCTCTTTTATAAAAATATCATTGGTACACAACTTGTTTCACAAGCAGATCATTTCAACATACACGTGTGGACATTTCCCCATGTCATGAAATTTCATGCCACCGCAATGTTCTCTATGTAGTTGTATTTTTTTTTTAATTCCCACAATTATTAAGGTAGTTCTCCTTGTAAATAACACTATGCAAATCTTTGTGCACATTTTGATTGTTTTCTTAGAAAAAAGTTCCTGAAAGTATAATTTCTGGGTAAAACAACATGCATATTTTAAGTTTTTAAATATATTGCCAAATTGACCATCTAAGAGATCGTACCAATTTACATTCCTCTGAGGAATATTTTCACAAAGCAATTTGAGTTTTATCACTTTTTTAACCTTGCCATTTTGGTATGTGAAAAATAGCGTCTCATTGCTAAAAGATACATTTGTATGATTTCTACTGAACAAAATGTTTATATATTTTTATTTCATGTTGAATTTGTTTTTACTTGTTCAAGCTCCTTGCTTATTTTTCTATTAAATTATTTATCTTTTTTATATTAATTGGAATAATCTTTTTGTATATTAAGAAAATTAAGCCTTTATCATATAAGTAGAAAATATTGTCCCCAATTTTTCAACTTCACCTTGATTCCATTTATGGTATTTTTCTTTGGATTCTAGTTCAGTCTGTTTATATCTCTTAAGTCTGCCTGTAGTCTCTTCTTTTCTTTTTCTAGCACACTTTAACTTGCCTAACATTTGTAGCCTTTATTCGTACCAGAAATTGACTTTCTTCCTTCATCAATCTAGTCTTTGTAACAGGTTGTATTCCCTGTCTGAAAAGAACGGATTGATTGTCAATAAACGGTGATCAGGCAATTGGATATCTAAAAGGATTATAAACTTATATTCTTACTGCAGACCTTACACATACACAGAGGCATGCACGAATTCCAGGTGAGTGCAAGATCTAAAGACAAAATAAATAATAAATGAAAACAAATGAATAATTAAATAATAAATTGGAAAAAGGCATGAACAGAAATAAAGCCTCCCAGTCTCAGCAAAGAAGACGGTGCCCAAGTCCAGCAGAGAAACAGAAACGACGAGGGCTTGCATAGCGGGCACATGCACGACAGCCACGCGGATCACAGAACACAAGGGCCTGGCCGAATCCATTGCTCTGCATAGGAGAGCCTTCCCATATCCATGAAGATTCAGGAGGAGAACCCCAGCGACTGACCTCAAGTTTCTCATCCTCAGCAAAGTGATGTGAGAGAGGCACACCATGACATTTAAAGAACGAGAGGTAATGTGGCCGTTCTTACTCACCTGCCTGGGGTCACAGCCTCATATCTGAAGTTAGTGCCAATAGCATTTACGATTGGATTGGTTATGGGATTAGGTGACACCAGTATTTCTGGCCTGTGGAAAGAGAAGACTGGAGATAGTGTTTCCTGAGATTGGAAAGATGACTGGAGAAACAGGTTGGGACGTGCAGGAGTCAAGAGTTGATTTTCGGTCACTTTAAATCTAAGAGGTGTAGTTGACATCTATAGCCTCACGTTCTGTGAGGAGTAGGATGATTTCAAAGCATTAATTTTAACTCACTGTCTCATGCCTTGAGGTTAGACCAATACATTTCTTTAAAGGATTCAGTAACTTTGACTGGCTTTAAAAATTTTTTTTCAACATTAAAAAAACATGGAAATGTAATGTGCAGCATGGTGACTATAGTTAGTAATACTATATTGCATGTTTGAAAGTTGCTAAGAGAGTAAATCTTAAAAGTTCTCATCACAAGAAAAAAATTTTTGTAACTTTGTATGGTGACAGATGTTAACTAGACTTATTTTGGTGATCATTTCTCAATATATATAAATATCGAATCATCATGTTGTACATCTGAAACTAATATAATGTTATAGGTCAATTATACCACAATTAAAAAAATAAATAATTAATTAAAAGGTCTAAATGTACCTAGCAGTTAACAACAACAACAAAATGAACACCACATGTAAATACAATCTTTTAGCCAAATTTGCATGTTCATATGGTGGCCTATTATACAATGCTACCACCTGTGTAAAATGAGTCAGTCATAGTTTAATAAGACTTGGATGCAGTGAAACAATTTATAATGTACAATAGAATTATCACATTTGGTGATTATCAAAACTGCGAGCTGAATAAAATGAGAAGTTCCATCTGTTACTGTCTACCTTTCACCCCTACACGAAGGAAATAGAAAAGAGAGGAGTTCTAGGAGCTTCTCCAAGTGGTTGCACAGAATGAAAGTTCCCATTTGGCAGGCACTGTGTGTTACACATTTTTGTATCACCCACAGTGGCTTGTGTGTAGTAGGCATCCAATTAACATTTGCAGAATTTAATCAAAGACTATTGAGCTGTAAAGAAAAATGTCACGGTTGTTATTCAGCACATTTGTACAAGCATTTATTATGCAATGTTAAAAAAAAAAAAGCTTGACTTCTGGCAACTTCAATTATCCACAACACAGATAGTAACCAAGAAAAGAAGTGAAAAAGCGTTAACTACCATAAAAACACTTGTACTTTACTATTTAAGAGAAGCCAGTTGGTCAGAGAAGGGCTTAGAATTATAGGTAAATTAAAATTCTTTCATTTAATAACTTAAGAGAGTAAATTAGAAGCATCAGGTACACGCCGAAACACGCTGGTAAATGGTAACTACAAATGAAGGAAAGCAAGCAGGATACCAATTATAAAGTAAATAGTCTAAATAATATATTAACTGCTGGCAGCATTTTTAGCTTGCAGCAAAGTGTTATAATTGATGTGCATGATGATTTTGAAAGATTCAATTCCATAAATGTCAATAGATAACACATAATTAGATGTTACAGGGATTCAAAAGTGAACAAGACATAAATTCAGCTGCCAAGAACCTAAAATCCAAGGGCAAAGATAAGAAAAGTATATAACTGTAAGCAAAGGCAGACTATGAAGTTTATAGAATAGGGAATGCAAAAAAAGACAAATAAGAGAGATGTGATTCACAGAGGGAGTCCAACATCTTTCCAGGTAAACGAAAGATGAGGGAACCTTATAAGGTTAGCCAAAGCATAGAAATAAGTAGGAGATTGAGAGACATAAATGGAAAGGGGGGTTGGAGCCATACTATGGGGGTATATATACTAAGATGAAGATATTTTTGTTAGTAAGCGTAGGCTTTTGAGAGTCATAGAGGGATTTTGAGCAAGGAATAAGATAAGAATTTTGGTAGCAAGAAGATTAACCGAACAATATTGTGTAGACTTTGCTGCTCAAAGTGTGGTTCCCAGACCAGCAGCATCAGCATCTATCATCAGCTTATTAGAAATACAGACTCTCAGGCCCCACTCTAGACCTATGGAATCAGAATCTGCATGTTGACAAGATGCCCAGATAAAGTTTAAGAAGAACTGCTTTAGAATAGCCTGGAGGAGAAAGATTCTGAAAATGGGAAGCCAATTAAGAGTTTGTTGCAATAATACAGTCACTAGATAATGAAAAGTAGAAAACCAGTACTGCCACGTCTCACTTACATATAGATATCCCTGAGGTGAGAATGAGATGCATGTTAAGTCAGTCACCATTCCATGAGCATGACGTTTACTGGACTTCTGGCCCTTTCTTCTTGAAGCCCTAGCCTGAATCTCTAGTTCCACTCAGTTCCAACATCTCGTTTTCCCCACATGCTGAGGTCCCAGCTTTCCCCCAACCAGATTTGTGAAGGTTCTCTGTCTCATATTTTATGACACAACCAAATCCTCTATCTGCAGCTGGGGAAATGGTTCTAAGGCACATTGAAAAGTAGTTTGATAAATCTTCATGAAATCACTACACTCAACCTGAACCCAGATATCTTAGAAGTCAAATTTTCTTCTTAAGGATTTTATTTTGTTCAAAGTACCATGATGCGTTTTGAACTATTTTTCTCATTAAATAGAACACTTTACAGAAGAAACTACTTTCACACCAAGTAAGTACTCACCGTGCCTATCTTGCACCACATAAACATCCCCAATGTAACGCCTTTCCCATTGTCCTTTCACTTTGCACATGCTGTTCCCTCTGCTAGGTAAGCCCTTCCACTGATCCCACTGTTTCCACCTAACAAACTCCTATCCATCCTTCATTATCTCTTCTGGGTGAGGTCCAAATGCCCTCTCCTCCCCCATCACAGTTAGCTGAGCTTTCTTCTGTGTCCCAGACCTGGTCATGGAGAACCAAGGTCTCCCCCCAGCAGATAGTCCACTACAGGGTTACTCCATAGTTCCTAGAATAAGCTTCACACTGTTGAACGTACTCTATAACACTAAATGTAAGAAGAGGTGCATGTTAGTAGAAAGAAAAAGGAGGAAGAAAGGAAAAAAGAAAAACAAGAATTAGCTTTCAATACATTAGCAATTTTTCAACATTAATATCTGACCATTTTCTCACGTAAAAATGAGGATGTTTGATGAGATATTTAGTATTCTATGATTAACCCATAACATTAATCATAATGGCCGGAATTTACTGTATCTAATGTTTTATAGCTCCACTCCTTTATGCCTTATTAAAAGACAAAAATACTTCATTTTCAAGAGGTTTTGGTCTGACACTAGTTTTGCCATCTGCACTTTTAAAATAATTTCATATTCTATTTCATTTTAGGCAACTGCTTAAATTGCAACATAAATCTCACCAGAGAATGCAAAGTTATCAGCTGAAACAGTTTCATTTTCAAACCAACATCTTACTGGATTGGAGTACTAGGCACAGAACTTTAAAAAACAATGTATGTTTCACAATCAAGCCATTGCCAGAGGTATGAAATAAATAGATTTTCCACTGTGAACTCCCAATTATTTTAACTCCAAGTTGTTATGTTAAAAATAAACTGGCTTTTTGGAACAAATTCCTGAAATATTGATGTACAGCAAAAATATGCCTCTAGAATGGGTGAGATGATCTGTATCGCTGTCATGGGTGAAAGTTTGAAGACAGACAGGATATTTACCTCATCTCAAATTATCTTTCCACAAATGACTTGTTAAATGAAAGGAGAAAATTGCTACTTTATATTTATACCATCTTAACTAAGAAATCAAAGCTAATATCTACAATACTGTAGAAACTGAACAATATCTCCAAAATAAAAGGACATCATATGCCTCCTTACGGGATACGTTTTAAGTACTTCAGTGGTTTCCTGCCAGAAATATATCAGGAAAATGATATATCAGAAATATATCAGGAAATTTCAGGCAAGTCTAAGTTGAGGTACATTCTACCAAATAATTATCTAGACTCCTCAAAAGTGTCACTATAAAAAATGACGAAGACAATGAAAGTTCAGGACATTTTCTAGATTAACAGAGACTAGAGACACATGACAGGTTGGATCCTGGGCCTGGAGGCGGCAGGGTAAGTGTTGGGAACATAGCTGCAACAAATACTATTGAGGCAATTAATTAAACTTGAAAATGAATAGAAGAAACTAATTTACATATGCCAGTAATAATGGGACAGGACAGCCGCATGCTGAAAGATAGTGTTAGCTGCCAGATTGATCACAACCTGTTGCCACAGCGGGGGCTTCAGGGAGCGATTCAGAAGGAGCATCGCAAAGCCTCACCCTCCCTCAAATGCACTTACTAAGTACAAAGAGCTTGCTCACCAGTCAAATACAACTTCAAGCCCACACCAAAGAAAAGTCCAATCTAAGCAAAAAACATATACACTCACCCAGGGAGAGCTTGCTATATATATTGGAGAATGGGGAAGAAAATATACACACTGTGCAAAATCAATTTCATCTTTCTCTAGACCCCTATTTCCTATGATGGTGGAAGAAATATTTATAATTTTAAACTGAAGCCTAACTGTAGTCTAACTCAGTCTCTTCTGGGCAACGCTCAATGATCCCAGATTTCTAACCCCTCCCCATCCTCCTTTCCAAGATGGAGCCTGGGTGCAGGTCGGACTTGTACACGCTCATGTGATGAGTGGGCCCGTGCTTCACACACAGCCCTCACAGGAAGGCTGGTCTAGCACGATCCCTGGTCGTGGAGGCTGGTGCTGGCTGAGGCATAGCTGGCCCCACTGGTTCTTCTGAAGACCTCACCTCTAGAACCTCGTCCTCTTGAGCCCAGGCCTGTCTGAACTCTTGGTTCTTTCTGCATCTCTGTCCTCTCCTGGCAGGACTGGGAACTCATGGCTACTTTCTCCACACTTCGCAGGGCTCTATGAAACTGCCATTTAGCCCACCCACCTAGACAACTTTCTCAATGAAACTACTGCCTGCAGGTGTCATTCCAGCTGTGCCAAACTAAGGGGCACACAGACCGCCTCAGGCTTCCCACCTATGGTAGGCAGAATAAGCGCCCAGCCCCCTAAAGATGTCCATGTCCTAATCCCCAGAATTAGGACAACCTGTGAATATGTTACTTGGCAAGGGGAAATCAAGGTTGCAGATGGAATTGAGGCTGCTCATCACCTGACCTTGAAATAGGAAGAGTATCCTGGATTATCCAGGTGGGTCCGATTTAATCACAAGTATCTTTAAGAGTGGAGACAGGTGGCAGAAGAGTCAGAGTCAGAGTGATGTGATGTAAGGGGTTGACCGGCCGTTGCTGCCTGTGAAGATGGAGGAAGAGTAGAAGCCAAGGGATGCGGGCGACCTCTAGAAGCTGGAAAAGGCAAAAAGTGGATTCTCCCCTAGAGCTTCCAGAAAGGAATACAGCCATGATTTTAGCCCAGGGAGACCCATTTCGAACTTCTAACCTCCAGAACTGAAAGTAATAAATTAGTGTTGTTTAAGCCACTAAGTTTGCGGTAATTTGTTACATCAGTAATAAGAAAAAATACACCACCCCTCCTCTACTCTGCAGAAAAGCAAGAAGCAATTCTTGCTGCCCTGAGATGTCCCCACACACTACCGCCTGCACCACCGACTACAACGTCGGAAGTGAGAACGGTCCAGCCTCTGTGCCTATTTCTAAACTAACTTGTACGTCTTCTGAATCAGTTATGTCCTCTTCCAGTTAATCAACCTGTTTGAGGAAAGAGAAATAAATATGAGATGGGTATATAGACCAGTCTAACTCGTTTGTGGCTCAAAACTTTAGAAACGGCCACGAAAACTTCCCCAATTATTCCCTAAATCATGACCAGTCACTGGAGGGTTGTAAGAGTCAGTGAGCGGTGAAGTAAGCATAAATTTCGTCTGTCTACCCTGGAACTAAGATAGTCTTTTACCCCACCACTTACCTCTGATTTTACAGGTTAACAGCATCACTTACTTCTTTCTTTGTCTCTCTCTCTCTCTCTCTCAATCACATGTAAACACACACACAAACTTAAAATATGATAAAGATGATACCACAATTCAATGATGATGGAATAAATTGCTTAATAGCGGGTATTAGGAAAAGTGGTTCACAGTGAAGAACAAACAGACTGGATCGCCACCTGACATCACATGCAAATATGGATACCAGATGAATCAAGGACTCAGTGTGAAAGGAAAAAACATACAATTAATGGAAGGTGGGGGTAGAATATCTTTGTGACCAGGAGGCGACACAGACCATGAGGGAAGAATACCCTCAACCGTTTATAGCAGATGAATGACTGAATGGAAGGAGGTGATTGCAATTTTTAACACCAATAAAAGATTAATAGCTAGAATATGAAAGGAACTACTGCAAATCAATTGGAAAAAACAAAACAGAGTGACTCTCAATAGAAAAATGGGAAAGGACGTGAAAAAGTAATTTAGAGAGGGGAAATAAAAAGATGACAAACATGAAAAAATTCAAATTCAGTAGTATTCAAGAAAATGCAAGTGAGAGAAATAGTAAAACACATTAAATGAAAAAAAGAGAATACTAGGCTATGTTGAATGCTGGCAGAGCCATGACTACATATGAATCCCCCTGCACTGCTGGTGGAAGTAGAAAAGGAGCAGCCACGCTAAAATGCAACCTTGCAGTCCTCAGTCAAATTAGCAAATGCAGAATCTATGGCCCATCAGTTTTGCTCTTTGTTACACATACCAAAAAAAATCTCATGGAAGTCTTTAAGAGGACACATAAGAAGCTATTAATTGAGCATTATTTGATGGTGGGAGGTGTTGGGGGCAACTGGGAGAATATCCTGGAGTCCCATGAAGTAGACATGTGCATCCAGAAACATACATCGACTTTGAAAGTAAGGAATTAAGGGAAAGCAAAAAAAACTGAGTGAGATATAGAATACAAAACCATTTTTGTAAATTAAAAATACATACAAAACAAGAAAACACAACTTGCTAGAACGTAGACAAACACTTTAGAATGGTTGTTTGTGGGGTGAAGAGGTGAATGGAGTTGGGATTGGGGATACAAGAGAATGAATGCGTACGTAAACAAGCAAACAAAAGAGAAAGGGGACTTGCAAGGACTTGTGCCCTGAACTGAGGGGTGAGATTCACTCAGCCCCCTGCACCTGGCTCCAAAGTAATAATCATAATAATCAAGGAAGTCCTCAACCTGTCAGTGTGAGTTTCAATTATTCTCCAAACCTTGCATCATCGCTTTCATCCTCAGTTCCATTGCCCTCCTCTCCCATCCTTCCTCTCCCCTTTCACTCTCATCCTCTTCCTTCTCCAGCATTTTCTTTCTAACCTCTATTTCGTCTCCTGCCTCTTCTTTCTTTTCTTTCTATTCTTCATTATTTTCTCTTCCTCCTCCCTCTCCCTTCTTTCCCTTCATTTTAAACTCTTCTTTTCTCTGAGAATGGCTTTTACCATGTATGTAACATAAATTTTACCATAATAATAACAATAATAATAGCTAGTTCTTATTGACTGTTTACTATATGCCAAGCACCATCCCAAGCTATTCATATATATTGATCCTCACACCAACTCAGGTATGAACTATCCTCAGGCTCATCTGACAAGGAGGAAAGTAAAGCATAGAGAGGTTGAATAACTTGCCCAAGGTCACGTAGTTAACCAGGAGCAAATAATGAATTCAAACTCCAGGCAATCTGGCACCGGAATCCATGGTATTAATCTCCAGGCACACTGCCTGCTCTAATCTACAGATATACTCTCAGAAGTGTTCCAAATCATAGTAAGAATGTTTATTGCAGCATTGTTTAAAATAAAAAAAAGCCCACGACCCTGGTCTTAATCTAAATGTCCACTAATAGCTGTCCATATGCCCAAATGTTCAAAGCCCATAAAGAATGAACTAGATCTTTCATATATTCACATGAAGAGAACTAAAGATGTAAGTAAAATATGTAAGGAACAAAATATTGTGTATAATGTGATTTATTTTGTGTCATTTCCTTTATAAAAAGAGGTCAGTGTTTGTATGTATGCATACACATGCAAAATTTTGAGTATGTATATCTGCAAAAATATTTTTGGAGAAATGATACCTAAGAATATGTTCACTGTAGTTTAATTTGGAAAAAGAGTCTAGGAAAAAGAATCTTTCTACTGTAAAAAGAAAGAAAAGTTTTACTTTTCATTTCATTCCTCTTTGGATTGCTTAAATCTTTTAAGCACATACATGTATTACTTTGTTTTTTAAACATTATAATGGTTACCAGAATGGTAAGATTGTAAGCCATTTTTGCTTTATTCTTTATATATTTTGGATTAAAAAAGTCTAATAAACATTATTTGGACAAATACATATGCTACTTTAAATCCATTGATGGCATGAATTACTGATGCTTTCATAATTGAAAATTTCACTTTATGTTTGACATTGTTAATGAAGCACATATTGGTACAGAATACAATTTCATAGCGAAGAAAAGTAGCTTCTCTTTACAAAAAGTTTGCAGACTTCACCTGATAAAGTAGGAGGATAAAGATGGCATATCTCCAATATAATAGCATGTAGCCTTTCAAATGGATTTATATTAGAGCTGGAAAACACCCTTTTCTAATGATAATATGAATGGGAGGGTAGGAGGGGAGGAATCTAGATTAAGAAGTCTTTGCAAATCTTCTTAATGGAATTGAACATTTTACTTGCCAAAGACTCCTCAAGAAGTATTAGATGTAAAGTATGAGTATTAGTTACCAAATGACCTGGATGATACCCAATGTCCAGGTAGTTTGAACATTCAACAGAATAATGGTCCTTGGTTCCCCAGTAGGAGTGTTACAAGCGTTACACTCAGCCACAACATCATTGAACATGAATTCAAGTATAGGAGTAGCACAGACATCCAAATCTGTTCATTGTTCCCTAGGCAGAAAGTGACCCAGATAAATGCGCTATTACCTTACTACAGTTATATATTTTTCATGGTACCAATAAAACGTTTTCCAGGCCAGCCCATGGCCTGGTGGTTAAGTTTGGTGCACTCTGCTTCAGCAGCCTGGGTCTAGTTCCCAGGCACAGATGTACATCACTTGTCAGGTGCCATGCTGTGGCAGCAACCCAAATACAAAATAGTGGAAGACAGGCACAGATGTTAGCTGAGGGTTAATATTCCTCAGCAAAAAAATAAAATTAAAATAAAGCACTATTTTCCTCTAAGAAATTTGGAAGATGTCCCTCTGTTATTAACTAAGCTTTTTTTCTCCAAGGGGATTTTATGATCTTGAACAAATTTTAAATTAACGTAATGTATGTTTTGTTCAATGAAGTTTGAAGAAGACAGATTTGAAACATTCAACCAGCTAGAAGTTTTACTAGAAGAAAAGATTCCATTTTCAATAGCAGCAAAAAGATATAAATACATAATATATATCAAGAAAAAGACTACTTGTAAAAGAAGTAAAAGATAAATAGAAAATATGAAAAATCAACATCAGTAATGATGGTAATACTCTGCTCCAAGTTAATCTATAAATCTGAGACAAGCTCCAAGGAAAAAACATCCAAACACATCTTCAGAAGCTGATTATGAAGATCTATCAAATTTTAAATGCACATAAAAGTCCTACTTCTAGGAATTTATCCTACAAATCTACTAGCCCCATGATCTGTGTTCAAGGTCATTCACTGAAGCATTGTTTGCAAAAAAAAAAAATTGCAACAATCTAAATGATCATCAATAGACCAGTTAAATAAATTATTGCTTGTTTATCCAGTGAAGTACTATGCAGCTGATTCAAAACAAAATATAACAAAGTTCTCAAACTATGACATGTTTTCTTCTCAGCTATAATTTTCATTTTAAACTGAGAGCTCCTTTTCAGACTCTTTAATAGAATTTTATTATTTATCACCATTATGAATACATACAAAGGAAAAGTGCAATCAATTCATTAAGAGATTCCTAAAACTTCTTCACATTCAGAGTCCAACTACTCTGAATCACGTTTAGACTCTGAGTTACAGAAATTCATATTTCCCCATGGGATGTCATCCTCTGGACTCCACCGCTATCTCAAAGATCATCTTCAAAAATGTTGACACATGCTATGTCAGTTTTGATACTGGAACCTTCTTAATTTTTACTAGAAGAAGGAATTGGAAGGGTTTCAGACATAAACCGGAAATCACTTTTCTTTCAAAGTGGTCTTTCAGTGGTCTGTTAACGAAGCCTCAAGGAGCTGCAGTTGTCTGCTCCATGCGTGCACCAACGGTGACGACTGCACCACGGCTACTGCTCACTGATGATGGTTGTAAGACGCCATTGAGTGTAAGCCTCATCATAACTGAGGGTGCTGAAATATGAAAGAGAAAATGTGTCTTGTTATTGTTGAAACACAGTATCAAGTAAAAAGAGCAAGGTGCAATACAATATGTAAAGCAAGCCATCATTTGTGTAAAAATGGGATAAAGAATATATATATATGATTGGGGATGCATAAAATATCTCTGGAAGCACACACACACACACACAGCTGTTGTCTGGGGGATGGGTACTGGGCAGCTGGAGATGAGGTGCGAAGGAGAATCATTGTATACACTTTGTCTCTCTTGAATTTTAAACAATGGGAAGGTATTATCAATTCAAAAAATAAATACTTTTAAAATTTTATAGATTTGCTTTACTGTCTTAAAAATAAAATTGGAAATGAGGTGTCATTTTATTCCTACCATAAGTTAAAGCAACAATTTTCAATGCTAGAAAAAACGTGTTTTGTATAAGATGCTAAATTCATTGCTTCACGCATGCAGTTACATCAAGATCAGAGACCCCAAAAGATACATTACCACAAGTGAAATCTAAATCAAAGTACAAACCAGTTGATAAATCACTCCTGGGCTGCCATTTACGTCCCTGATAGTTGGGTCCAAAAAGACATTAAAAAGCTTTAAACCAGGGCCAGCCCCGTGGCCAAGTGTTTGAGTTTGCATGCTCTGCTTCAGCAGCCCGGGGTTTTGCTGGTTCAGATCCCGGGCGCCAACATGGCACCAATCATCAGGCCATGCTGAAGTGGTATCCCACATAGCAGAAGTAGAAGCACCTACCACTAGAATATATAACTATGTACTGGGGGGCTTTGGGAAGAAGAAGAAGGAAAAAAAAAAGCTTTGAACCACAGGGAAATTGAAAAAATGTCATTCACGATCCATCCTTTTGAGCTGTGTGTACAAATACAAAAGGGATGTCAGTCATTCACTCAATAAACTACTGAGTGGCTATTATCATGGGACTACAAAGACGAAAGTCCTGACTGCAAGGACCTCAGATTCTGGTGAGGGTAAAGGATATATAAACCTATGATAGGATTCAATGGAGAATGCCCACAGTGCGATGGATACGCAGGAGGCTGTCCAGCTTATCTTCGGAGTATATAAGAAGGCTTACTAACAGCTGACACTCAGACTGAATCCTAAAGGCTCCTAAACCTGAAGCAAACAAACGCAGTGGAAGACGTGTTCAAAATCTGGTCAGAGGATCAATTCACCTCTACTCTTGATCCGATGGGGAGTGGATCATCATCATCTGAAAACTGATTAACTTAATAACACTATCAGTTATCTCTTTTATCCTCAACCTCTCCTTTCATACTAGCTCTTTGTTCTGAGCATAGAAATATGCTCATCTCTTCCATCTTTATATCATCTTTTGCTCCCATGACCCCTCATAACTATTGTCCTACTTCTCTTCTTTCCTTTATAATCTTTTTATAAAACATGTTACACTGGCTAACTCTGTTCCCTCAGCTCCCATTCATTCTTCGTGCCACCTCACCAGTAATTACTCTTGCCCAGGTAGCAAGTGATCTCTTGCTTGATAAATTCAATAAGTATCTTACCATATCTTACTGGGCCTCTTCTTTTCCTTCCTCGGCTTCTAAAATATTTAAATGACTCTCTGTCAACTTTATTACAAAAATCCATGCTAACAGCATGGCACGTGAGGACTTACCTAGTCTGAGAAACTTATTTTCATTTCCAAAACAAATGCTGAGAGAAAAATAGATTAGGCTGTATCACAGAGAAGTCCCAAATAGTTCATCATAGGGGCCAGCCTGGAGGTGGATGGTTAAGTTCGCACATTCCGCTTTGGCAGCCTGGGGTTCGCCAATTCAGATGCCAGATGTAGACTTGGCACCACTTGGCAAACCATGCTGTAGTAGGCATCCCATGTATAAAGTAGAGGAAGATGGACATAGATGTCAGCTCAGGGCCAGTCTTCCTCTGCAAAAAAGAGGAGGATTGGCAGCAGATGTTAGCTCAGAGCTAATCTTCCTCAAAAAAAAAAAAAAGGTTCATCATATTTAATCAGACAATCGATTGACAAATACAATTTAAGAAGCATATGGCAGAAGTGGTGTTGGCTTCACTAGGGTCTTTACTCCTAAGCTAAGGTCATGGTGAAAAGCAGACCAAAGTTCCTGATCTCTGTACGCAGGGAGTTCTCATAGAAAAGAGAAACAACAGATGAGGTAATTTCAACTAACCCTCTCACTGAGGACAACTAAGAAGGCTGAACAAGAACAATAACAAAAAGTTCACAAAGTAGTGAGGTCTTGCTAGGCCAAGACTAGAAGACAAGACCCAAGAAAGGTAAACCCAGCCATTCAAAGCTACATTTTTTCCAAAGACAGTTCCCTAAGATGGAAAAGAAATTATGAAATGCATCTGCATTGAGGCCAAGAAGACAGAAATCAAAGCCGGACACTGCCAAGAGATGGGACGCTGATAAATTAATTACCACTTTCAACTAGAGTTAGGAAAAGCATGCCCTTAGGGTAGGGGTGAACTGAAAATAAATCAGCCATAGCAGGGATTTGTAGTCTAGCCTCCCACCTTCTGAATGTCCAGGAATCTCAAGCTTTGAACCAAAATTAAGAAGGTCTCAGAATGGTAGCACTCCCAAACACCTAGCAGAACCAAATGAAAGTCCTCTCTGGGAGAGAACACTGTTATCCTAGGCATCAAAAAATTTTCCCAAATATCTTGTTTTGTTTTTATGCTGAGGAAGATATGCCCTAAGCAAATATCTGTTGCTAATCTCCCTCTTTTTGCTTGAGGAAGATTTGCCCTGAGCTAACATCTGTGCCAATCTTCCTCTATTTTGTATGTGAGTCGCCACCACAGCATGGCCGCCAATGAGTAGTCCATGCCCAGGAACCGAACCCAGGCCACTGAAGTGGAACTTAACCATTAGGCCATGGGTCCAGCCCCCCCAAATAACTTCTAAACACAATGTCCAGCACAAATGTAAAGATAACCAAGCACACAAGGAAATAAACACCCTAAGCCAAAAACAATGTAAACAATAAATAAAGAAATGACCCACAAATATATGATGTATTTAAATTATCAGACACAGACTACCAAAAAGAGCAAAACGAAAAAAAAAATATTGTCCTCATTATGTTTAAAGAAATAAAAGCCAAGACTGAAACTTTAGGTAGGAAACTGAAAATAATAAAAAATAACCAAGAAAACTAAAGGAAAAAAGGTAAAATTCTAGAACTGAAAAATACAACTCCTAAAATTAAGAACTCAACAGATGGTTTGAATAATAAATTAGACACAGATAGAGAAAATTAGTCAATTGAAAGACAAGTTAAACTATCCAGAATATAGTACAGAAAATTCAGAAAAGAAGGAAAGATACTATTAAAAAACAAAATCCAATGGAGTAAATTTGAAGATCTAATTGGTTATATTAAACAATTCATGAGTTAGCATCTCATCTGGCAAACAGAGATATTCCAAAGGGTCAAACTACATTTTATAGTAAGGAGAGTGGACAAGGAAAGGAAGATATCAGCAAGGAAAAAACAAAAGTTCATGGAGGAAAGTCAAAGTTCAGGTGATGATGGTTTCTCATTGGCTGAGCTGTGGTGTTTTCCATTGGTTGGACCTGTTGCTGGGCAAGAAGGGAGTGGTTAAGTAGTGGTACCTCCTGTTTGGGAGTACATCTCTTCCTTTGGGTCAGTAATTGATGCTTCTTCCTAATGGCCTGTAATTGACATCTTCCTGTTTGGGTAAGTAATGATGAGTGGTAGAGCATGAGAGCTCCCTCTACAGGCCCTCTCAACTCCAATTTTAGTCAAAGTTTTCTTTATTAATTTTAACAATACTTAGAGGATATGTTTAGAGTGTATAACAAATGTTTTGTTGGAGTCCCAGGAGAAGAAGAGAGAATGTGTCAGAGGTAATATCTGAAAAAGAGAGTAGCTAGAATATTTGAAGACTGATGAAAGGCATTACTACACAAATTCAAGAAGACAAATAAATCCCAAGTAGGATTCATAAAAGAAATCCACACCTTGATACATCATATCAAAAAGGCAGAAAACAAAGACTAAGAAGAAATTTTTTTTAAAGATTTTTAAAGAATTCTTCCTTTTTCTCCTGAAGCCCCCTGGTACATAGTTGTGTATTTTTAGTTATGGGTCCTTCCAGTTGTGGCATGTGGGACGCCGCCTCAGCATGGCCTGATGAGCAGTGCCATGTCTGCGCCCAGGATTCAAACTGGTGAAACCCTGGGCTACCAAAGCAGAGCTCACGAACTTAACCACTCAGCCACAGGGCAGGCCCCAGAATAAATCTTAAAAGCAGCCAGAGTAAAAAGAACTTCAAAGGATCCAAAGTTAGAATTATAGTTGACTTCACGAGAACAACAATGGAAGCCAGGAAACGTTGGAATAATTTCAATATGTAGGAGGATGTCAGGACAACGAGGGTAGGGTGGGTAATACCAATCTAGAATTCCATATCCAGTGAAAATATCTTTCAAAACTGAAGACAAAATACTAACATTTTCAGATTAGAAAAAATACTAAGTTATCACTGAAGGACCCACGTTAAAGGAAATTCTAAAGAATATACTTCATGCAAAAGAAAAATGATGTGAGGTGGAAAATCCGAAATGCAGCAAAGAATACAGGATGATAAGATGGCAAATAATGAGTAAATATGAAAGAATATCAATATGCTGTATAAAATAAAAATAACGTCTCATGACATTTAAAGTGTTTATAACAAAATTACCTGGAAACAATACCACAGTAGTTAGGAGGGTAATAAATGGAGTTAAACTATTCTAAGGTTCTCGTATTATCTGTGAAAAGGGTAAAAATCTTGGTTACCTTAGACTTTCACAAATTATTAATGAATATTTTTGATGATTATAAATGCATCTTTTAATTTTGAAGATGAACTCTAAAAGAATAAAATAAAATATATAATTTCGAAAATAACAGATTTTTTAAAGATGGTATTATAACTAAATCCCAAAGGAGGGAAGAAAAAGAAACAAAGAATGAGGGGCTGGCCCAGTGGCACAGCGGTTAAGTGCACATGTTCTGCTTCAGTGACCCGGGGTTTGCCGGTTCGGATCCCAGGTGCAGACATGGCACCACTTGGCAAAAGCCATGCTGTGGTAGGCATCCCACGTACAAAGTAGAGGAAGATGGGCAGGGATATTAGCTCAGAGCCAGTCTTCCTCAGCAAAAAGAGGAGAATTGGCAGCAGTTAGCTCAGGGCTAATCTTCCTCAAAAAAAAAAAAGAAAGAATGAGTGGGACAAATAGAAGACACAAAATAAGATGGTAGATTTAAATCTAAACATTCAGTAATTTCAGTAAGTAGACAGAACCTCAGTATTAGAAGCCTTCCTCACCCAGTCACAGAAAGTGCTGGTACAATCACCAGTCTCTCCTGGACACAGATGGAGGCAAGCTGCCCTGTAAATTTTAAAGCACAGAGGAACAGAACAAAATGCGTCCCTCTTTGGGGCAAGCTGGGTCCCATGAGAAAAGAGGAGGGGAAGAGTCTGGGCTCTGCACGTCCCCTTCCTGTTCCCAAGTTTACCAGGCAAATAATTCACTTTTCTCCTAAAAGGAATGTGTGAGGGGGCAGAGAGAGGTCAAGAATATTACAACGATTGGTAAAGCTAAGGAAAATTCAAGCAACTCTCATGGAAATATTTATTGTTCTGGTCTAGACCACTGTCACGTATTTGTTTGAGGGTTCTGAAAAGGAGAGGTTAGGAAGGGAGAAAATGAGTATATCTACAAGGTAAATCTTCAGAAAGTTTTAAAACCTACACCAAGGTTAGGGAGGGGTAAAGAAAATGCCTCAAATATTTCCAGGAGTTATTAGGGCAAAGATAAAGAGCAATAAGAGCCAATATAAATGATTGGGAGAGATAGGGAAGAAGAATTGCTTAATACAAAATTTCAGATGAAATATGATTCCTTCAAAGCTGTGTGTCTGTCTTTCCCTACATCCCCCTGAAAAATGTCAGTTGCACCAAAGCACTTTTTAAAAGCGTACATTTTTCAGCTAAAATTACAGAGCTATTTCACTCAAAGGGCTCAAATAGAGTTAGAAAATATATCATCTCAATCCTTGCACCTTTAAAAATACCCCTAAGCTAGCCACCTCCGAAAGATAAAAATAATCCTATATTCAAAGACCCCCCCCCCAGAGAAAGATTTTACACGCCTTCTCGGTAATTAATTTCAGGACTTAATACAAACTCTTTTTTATTGACTAAATTAACTATCATTCAGAACCTTACCAGGAATTTCTTGAATTAAAAAACCTAAATTAATTTAACCTGCAGCTTACATCTAATTTTTTTTTTTTCCTCTGGGAAGATAAATATTACATGAGCGCCACAGGCTGGTATGATGCTCTGACAAACTTGCAGGCAAAACCTCCCCAAAGAAGGCTTACAGAAGTAGGACGTTGCATGGAAACGGAAAGAACAGAAAGAGCTTTGCTCTTCATCAGCACTGCTGGACGGATCTGGTGTAGGGGCAGGATTTATAACGCTGAAGTGAATTGCTTGACTTTGTAGAGATCAATGAAAGTAAAATTCAATTTAAACTTTTTATTAAAATAACATAAATTTTATGATGTGACTTTCCCGTCTTAATAAATCAAGTCTGGTGAGGATTATTAGAGGTAGAACCAGAGAATCATCATTCAAATACATAAATTATACCCTTGAAAATAGAATATTGGCCCTTTTGGGCCCATGGAGAAAAGAAAAGTGGAGCCACGTCTGCCTGCTACAGACGCATCATTCTCTTCGTGTCAACAGTCTCCAGAGACAGCGATTGGGACGGCCAAGTCAATTGTATAGTGCTAGGTAGAGATTATTAAAATTACTGAAATTTGGGAAGGAGTGATGGTAGACACCGTCCTTTTCAGACACTGATCCGGTTTGAGAAGTGGCAATGTTATAATGAATGTACGCTGTGGCAGGACACTGAGCTAGCCCAGACTGCTAGCTCCTTCTCCTGAACCCAACTCTAAAGAAGCGAAATCAAAAAGAGAAAAAACAAGCAAAACAAAACAAAAAACAACCAAGAAGGAATCACAAGCATTTCACAGGCTAATATAAAACCCCTAAGAGACCCCTGGAGATCTGAAAGGTGGTTACGACCTTGAGTGGGGAGGAGACAGCAGTCTCCCCAGGAGGTTTACGGACCCTAGGAGGTCTGAGCTTCCGTCTCCTCTCCCTGGATACTCATTAAAAGTCAGGGTAGCAAATACCCCCGGGGAGAATATAAGCTCAGAAGGAAAAATGGCATTTGAAGAATGTAAGTGCTATAAAACAAAAGATAAGAAACATGACATATAGCAAACAAAGCTGAATTAATGGAAGAAGCAGATTAAGAATTTAAAGTAAGCATAAGATCAAATATTCGTTACATGATGCAGAAACAAGAATTTTAAAGAAGAACCAACGAAGAACCACGAAAGACAGTATGGATGGAGTGTAGAACTAATTTAATGAGCTGGACGACCAAGTCAAGGAACCATCCCAGAAAGATTCAGGGATGGATTAACAGATGGAATATATGTGGGATATTATGGATATATATAAGAGATACGGAAATAGAGTGTCACCATCTACATGATAGTATAATGGGAGAGTAAACAAAAGGAAGTAAATATCTGAAGAATTAACAACTGACAGTTTCCCAGAATTAAAGATGAAAGAACTCAGATTAAGAAAGCACGGTGGGGGGCTGGCCCCGTGGCCGAGTGGTTAAGTCTGTGCGCTCCGCTGCAGGCGGCCCAGTGTTTCGTTGGTTCGAATCCTGGGCACGGACATGGCACTGCTCATCAAACCACGCTGAGGCAGCATCCCACATGCTACAACTAGAAGGACCCACAACGAAGAATATACAACTATGTACTGGGGGGCTTTGGGGAGAAAAAGGAAAAAATAAAATCTTTAAAAAAAAAAAAGAAATCACGGTGGGTGTCAAGGGCCAAACAGAAGAGAGAAAGAAAAGAAAATCCAAAATCTAGACCTCAATAGGTGGAAACTAAAGGACTTCAAAGTCTAATAGAAAATTCTAAAAGCTTCTAGGAAAAAAGAGTAATCCAGCTACAAAGAATAAAATTCAGATTATTAGTCTTCTCAACAGTTACACTAGAGACAATGGAAAAATGTTTTTAAAGTGTTTCCAAAAAGAACATTAAACTTAAAATTTTATGTCCAGTAAATCTCATTTAAATATAAGAAGGCGAGAAGAATATTCTTGGTATGCCGATCCTCAGAAGGTGCACCACACAGAGACCTGCTGTAAAAACATTCTTAGAAAAAGTATTCTAATAGGAAGAAAAAAATAAAGCCAGTTATAAAGGAATTTAGAGTGAGTGAATAGTTCAGTAAAGTTTACTTTGTCTAAAAAAGCAAGGGCAAAAAAATTAACATACTTAATAATCCAGAAATAAGATGGGATGATAGTAAGTGGCCTTTATTTAGGAAAGAGAGAAGTAGAGGTTGTAGTAAGAGATAAGGGAGACTCCATTTTACAGATGAGGAACTGAGCCACAGAGAGGTTAAGAAACCTGTACAAGGATGCACAGCCAGTAGGAGGCAGCACCAACCTGCAAATTCAGGCAGTCTGACTCAGAGTTCAGTCTTCAAGGGGAAGATATAGATAGCGATAAAATCAAGAACTGTGAAAGGGAAATTAACCATAAGAGTAGGTCTTAATAAGTTTTAGGTAACCACCAGATAAATAAAGATAAAAAATATACAACTATCTAACCAGCATAAGAATATTTGATTTATTCATTGGAAGGAAGGAGAGGAGAAATAAATTAATCAAATGAAAGTATGATAAAGAGATAATATGAATTAGATGGTCTCAACAATTCTAAATATAACAATAATTAAACATAAATGTTTACACTAACCAATAAAAAAAATAGAGTATAAGACTGGCTGTAAAACAAACAAAAAATAAGATACAAAAATAAGTTTTCCAATGGAACAACAAAAGACCCCAAATAGCCAAAGGATTCCTGAGAAAAAAGAACAAAGCTGGAGGTGTCACACTCCTCGATTTCAAATTATACTACAAAGCCATAGTAACCAAAACAGCATGGTACTGGCACAAAAACAGACACACAGATCAATGGAACAAAATTGAGAGCCCAGAAGTAAACCCACATGTTTATGGACAGCTAACATTCGACAAGGGAGCCAAGAGCATACGATGGAGAAAGGAGAGTCTCTTCAATAAACTGTGTTGAAAAAACTGGACAGCCACATGCAAAAGAATGAAAGTAGACCATTCCCTTACACCGTGCACAAAAATCAACTCAAAATGGATTAAAGACTTGAATGTAAGACCCGAAACCATGAGACTTCTAGAAGAAAACATAGGCAGTACGCTCTATGACATTGGTCTGAGCAGCATATTTTCAAGTTCCATGTCTGACCGGGCAAGGGAAACAAAAGAAAAAAATGAACAAATAGGACTTCATTAAACTAAAAAGTTTCTGCAGAGCAAAGGAAACCATCAGCAAAACGAAATGACAACCTAACAATTGGGAGAAGATATTTGCAAACCACATATCAGTTAAGGGGTTAATATCCAAAATATGCAAAGAACCCATACAGCTCAACAACAAAAAAACCAACAATCCAATTAGAAAATGGGCAAAAGATCTGAACAGAGATTTCTTCAAAGAAGAAATACAGATGGCCAACAGGCATATGAAAAGATGCTCAGCGTCATTAGCTATCAGGGAAATGCAAATCAAAACTACAATGAGGTATCAACTCACTGCGGTCAGAATGGCTATAATTAACAAGACAGGAAATGACAAATGTTGGAGAGGGTGTGGAGAGAAGGGAACCCTTGTTCACTGCTGGTGGCAGTGCAAACTGGTGCAGCCACTATGGAAAGCAGTATGGAGTAGCCTCAGAAAATTAAGGATAGATCTACCATATGATCCGGCTATTCCACTGCTGGGTCTTTATCCAAAGAACTTGAAAACACAAAGGCATAAAGATACTTGCACCCCTATGTTCATTGCGACATTATACACAATAGCCAAGACTTGGAAGCAACCTAGGTGCCCATCAAGGGACGAATGGATAAAGAAGATGTGGTATTTATACACGATGGACTGCTACTCAGCCATAAGAAATGACGAAATCCAGCCATTTGTGACAACATGGATGGACCTTGAGGGTATTATGCTGAGTGAAATAAGTCAGAGGGAGAAAGTCAAATACCGTATGATTTCACTCATAAGTAGAAGATAAAAATGACAAAAAAAAAAAAAACAACACATAGCATTGGAGATTAGACTGGTGGTTACCATTGGGGAAGGGGGGAGGGGAGAGGGCAAAAGGGGTGATTAGGGTCACATGTGAGGGGATGCACTATAATTAGCGTTCGGGTGGTGAACATGATGTAATGTATCCAGAATTCGAAATATGATGTACATCCGAAAAAAATAAAAATTAAAAAGTAAAAAATAAAAAAATAAAAAAATAAGTTGTCCACAGAGACACACTTAAATATAGAAAAACCGAAAATGAAAGGAAGCAAAAAGATGTAATAGGCAAGTATGAACGAAAAGAAAGCCAGAGAAACAATTTTAATGTCAGCTAAAAGTGAATTCAAGGCCAAAAATAGCAGGGAAAAATATGAATATTATATATAGATCAAAAGACTATAAACAAAAACAGTATAATGATTATAGCTCTAAATGTACCTAACAACATGTCAAATAATAATAGTTCACCTTCATTTGGTGCTTATGATATTCCAAGCTCTGTTGTAAGAGCTTTACATGTATAAACTCATTTAATCCTCAACAACCCTATGGGATAAATATAATTCCCTATTTTACAGAGGAGGACGCTGAGGCACAGAGGGTTAAAAGATGTACACAAGGACATGCTCAGACTGTCTCAGAGTTCACATTCTCAACCTCTATTTTCTGCTACTATTCTAAATTATAAAGTAACAACTGAGAGGTTTCTAAGGAGATAAATCAAGAATACATCATGAGTTTATTCGAAAATATTACTACATCCTACAGAAACTGATAGATCAGGTAGATAAATAAACAAGTAATAAAACATGGGTCAGCAAGTCATGGCTTGGAGGCAGGCTGCCGATTTTTGTAAATAAAATTTTATCGGAAGACAGCTACATGCTTTCATTTACATATTGTCTATGGCTGTTTTTGCATTACTACAGCCAGGCTGAGTAGTTATGACAGAGACTGTACGGTTTGTGAAGCCTAAAATATTTACTATTTGTACTTTAAGGAAAGTTTGTCAGGACCTGCTATAGAAGACAACAAAATTCGCCAGCTCAACCACTGATATATAGAGCATTTTATACCCCGAGAAGACGGTCCACACAGCTCCCAAACACGGCATCAAATTCATTACTGGAAAGCTCTAATTCTACCCTCCTTGCACAGTAACACAGCTGTCCAAAATATAACCCCAACCACAATATTAGAGAATGAAACAACATAAGGACCAGGTAAATAAGATGAAAATCAGTGCCTTAAGAAAATGCATTTGAATATGACAGTCAAGTGCACAGATCTTCAGTGCTAATTTAAATGGGCATAGGGGAATAGATTAGTAAAATGTCTCCGTGCAACTGTGAATATTAGTCAACAACTTGTGTGTGTGTGTGTGTGTGTGTGTGTGTGTGCTGAGGAAGATTAGCCCTGAACTGACATCTGTGCTAATTCTCCTCCACTTAATATCTGGGTCGCTGCTACAGCATGGCTGACAAGTGGTGTAGTTCCACGCCCGGGATCCGAACCCACGAACGGGCTCCCTGAAGCAGAACAGACTGAATTTAACCACTACACCGTGTGGCCGACCCCTCAACAAATTTTTAATAAGCATTTACTGCACAGTTACTTGGAGCATCCACTGCACATCCCTTGAAAGAGAAGGAGTGAAGTATAGAAGATAGAAGCCTGGGCATTGAGGTCAAACAGTAAGAATTCCAGTCTCAGCTCTGCCCCTTAGCAGTGTGTGTCTTTGGGGAAGTCATTTAACCACTCTGCTGTGATTTTCTAGTCTGTAAGATGAAGCTAATGATAGTACCCACCTAATCATAGAGTTATTGGGAATAATCAGTGAGATGATATAAATGAAAGGCCTTAGCATAGTTCCTAGCACGTAGGAAGTTTTCAACCTACTGGTAAGTGGGATACCACTCAATTGATAATTAGGAAACCACCATGATTCCAGAAACAATGTACTATGAGATTACTTCAAGTTTTTTTAAAAATCTTTTTCCTCTTGTAGCAGCTGAACCAGCCATCTTTTAAGAGGACAGCTTGCTGCTATCCACTATTCTCTCATTCACTAAGAACACCCAAGTTTAGAAGCAAAAGCATTGTGGGGAGAAGGTGGGAAGAGAGCCTAATGTATGCACTAAAGGGAGAACGGACTCGAAACATAAGGAAATCCAAGTTTAGAAGGCTATCTTTTATTCAGTTCTGTGGATATCTCCTACTAACGACTGTCATAAATGATGGTCAGGGCCGAGATGTTTTTATGATCAATACTGTAGAAAGCAAGATGTTAGCACCAAGGTCCTCTCTGAAAGGAAATCAGTTTTAAGAATAGAAGTGCAAGGGATATTTTCTCTTAACTCTAACTCTAACCATGATGCTGTAGGTCAAAAGGCTATATATCATTCCGATCAGGGCTGAAGAGAGATAGAAGACAGGGTCATCAGACTTCAAGAGAAACAAAGCTTCGCCAAAATTTAGGGGATCCGTTCCTTATCAAACAGGCATCAGAAATAAAGGCAGAGCAAGAACAACTGGCAAAGCTCATGACTCACAGATCTGGTTTAAGAGCAGAACTCGGACCCGGAATATGTAATTAATGATGCTTGGGGGGAAAGTTTAACTTTATATATCTCCAGATAAAAGTTTTAATTTGAATGTTCCTTCAAAGAATAACCATAACCTCTGTAACAAAGGAAGCCTGGGAAGGAAGATTAGAGTACATTCCTCATTTTAGATGAAGTTTCTTACAAGATTATGAATCTCTTATGGGAAATCTCTCACTGGGAATATTATCATTTATACAAATAGGAGCATTTGACTTATGGCTGACATTGTGTATCACGGGTTTCATGTGCTCTGAGATCCTTTCTGCAAAATGTGGGGCTCTCCTAAGTGATCACTGGAATCCTGTAAATTCATTTATTTTTAAGTCTTTTTTTCTCTTGTGCCTGTAAATCCTCATAGAGCAGCTTGCTTGCTCTATCTCTTCAAGCCTTTCAAAAATTTATCACAAATGGTCATTTTCATTCAGACCGTTATTTAAAAATAGCCCCCAAATAAACTCTAAAAAATTAATAGCTTGAGTTGTATCATTGTTCCTGTCAAATGTTGAACTGGTTGAATTAAAACTTACATGTAAATAAATTATACCATCAACTCCAAAGGAATTAGAATGAGTTCATTAACTCTCTATCGACTAATCTGCCTTTTCCTCAGGTATATAGGAGAAAGATTTTCTTTGGTTTCTAAATATTTTTATTGAATTAGGCTTAACTATGCACAAAATACATAGCTGTGTTGATTTTCAAAATCATAGAAGCAACACCAGGCAACTTAGAATTTGATGCAGATTTCTTTCTGACATTGATTTACTGAAATATTTGTTGAACAGTAAAAAAAAAAAAAGTAACGTCACATCACGAAAATCTCACTTCTGCAGGCAACACTAGTGTTAATGCAATCAAGTGGAATAAACAGGAAAAAGCTTATAAAAAACTGTTTCCAGTGATGATTACTATTTTTTAAATTTGTTCCTCAGGTTGTATCTTATCACGCTCCTGTTTACACTTAATCCAGGATGTAAGATTGGACGATTTGCCTCTGTCAGATGTTGAAGCCTGGGTAAAATAAACAGTTTTCATTTGGTGACATAAAATTTCAGACCAGAAAGCCATCGTAATAACTCATGGGGGGGAAACAGAACACAAAGAAGTCCAAACAAAACATTTTTTCCCCCTCTTATGTCATAAAATTAAACCTGGCTGAAACCACACAGCCATAAAACATCAATCAGCGTACACCACTTCAAGCCTAGACTTCAAGAAGTCTCTTGAGGGTCCTGACCTCCAGAGACTTCTGTCTGTTCTGCATAATTTTTTTTAGTGAGCAAAATCTTAAGATTATCAGTTGCCCTAAGGAGAACACGAGGCTTCCTAGACACTGCTGCAGTTTGGCTAACGGTGAAGCTATGCCCCTTTTCATGGATATTTTTACGAAAGAACAGCCTTCTCCTTGGTTTTCAGTGTTTGCTCTATTCCCTAGCCTCCCCACCCCCCTCCCAAGTACATTAAAAAAGACTTTAAAAAAAATAAGCCAAGGGGTAGCTAGTGAAGAATTTTCCACACTGGACTCCAAACAAGATCCTTTATATTTAGTTGGTAATAATTAAACATCAATAATATTCAAGCTCCAGTCTATGGAGATCTTGTATTTCTTTCAATAGCTAGTCTTCTACCATTGTCTCAAAAGTAATTTTTAAAAATCTTTCTAAATGCTTTACATAAAAATTAATAATGTATGTACATGATTTTTATAAATAACAAGCAATTAGTCAAGGTAAAATTGGAGGAAAACTCTTAGGAGAGACTAATTTCTCTATCTGTCTCTTTCCTTCCTCTTTGCATCCATGGTTGGAGGGGTTTCTTTGGGAACTCACAAAACTGCTGGTATCCAAATTGGAAAGGAAGAAGTAAAACTCCCACTGTTTGAGGATGACATGATTCTATATATAGAAAACCCTAAAGAATCCACCAGAAAACTATTAGGAATAATCAACAACTACAGCAAAGTTGCAGGGTACAAAATCAACTTACAAAAATCAGTCGCATGTCTATACACTAGTAAGGAAACAGCAGAAAGAGAAACTAACCCCTGATTATAATCCCCATTAGTTAACCTACCCTGGGTTGCCCCAAGATTGCAATGTCTACACCTGTCAACAATAAGAAATAAGTACTTAAATATTAGACACTTAGTTTATACAAAATCTACTGTTCCAGATGAGGGATAAATTCAGCTGAACCCAGCTGTCAACTGGATTACCTTCTTTTGAAACTGGCCTGCATCCCCATCCTATGTCAGTGATGACCCAGCACCCCCTCCATGCATTCCCTGGTAAGAGACCCACACACTTAGGTTTCCCTTGCCGACTCTGCTCTGAGTTCCTGCTTCCTCTGAATTTATTCAGATCAAAGACGTCCACAATCCAGGTAGACAGTGCTGCCCCTTTTCCATATTACAGTACCCTGATACTTTGAATCTTAACATACCTGAGGCAAAAAGCTGTGTTTTGTCTATTTGTTTTACTGAAAATTTGGGTCACTGGAGAGGATTTAACATGGCAGCACCAGAAGCAAATTTAAGTTGAGAATGGGACATCCTTCTTAGAGGTTCTTCAGCTACCACACCACAGGCAATCTCTCACTGGCTGCCTATCCCCACTGGCCTCGGTGTCCCACACTGCTGTCCCACACGTCTCCTTTCCTCATCTGATCCTTCCCCCTCACGATATTCCCTACCTCCTGTTGAATTCTTATGCAGAACAGTTTAATTATCTCTGTATTTCTCTGGTCGGTGACTTAGAGATTCACTGAACTCCATCAAGGAATTTTCTTAAACAAATACTAGTTTGTACTTATGATGAATTCTGAGGTCAGCTTTTAAAACCATGTTTTCCCAACCTGGCCACATTTACATTTTGAAATTTATGACTCAGAAGATCTGTATCATTTAAGATGATCAGAGTGACACAGCAATAAAGCAACATGTAAAGATTGAAGATACAAATATTATCATCTGTCTGTGATCTAGAATCTCAAATAGTACCAAATAGTTTCTGGCATTATGTCCTATTCTGAAGGTATTTTATGAAATAACCAAATGATTGCCTAAGCTCATGTGGCAGGTAGCAGGCTTTTATTTTTTATCATTATTGCTTTTCTGCTTAGCCAAGTAATTCATACCACTATAAAAACTTATAGGATTAAATGTAAATAGTATGTCCTTAATTGTTAAATTTCAAACTTTTTAAAAGAAAGTTGTTGGAAGACAAGCCTGATTATGTGTGGCTATATATCAGAAAGAACTTCTCAAGGGTGCTAAAATCTATTTTTCAAAACAGCACAAAATATCCATGGGCAGCAAAGAATTATCACCCTTCAACAAAAAGAAAAATAGAAAGAGATGAATACATAATAAAGTAAGTTTGCTTGTTCCACAGTCCACTCTCAGCTCTTCATGCCAACAATGGGAGAAAAGTTGAATGAGTTAAGCCAACATTCTAATAATCTCTTGAGGTTCTGTTCTGCCAAATACCATTCACATTAAAACAGGGCACTCTGTCTATGTTCCCGAGAAAATAAAATCTGTTTCTTGGTTGGTTTTGTTTATTTTCAGACTACATCTATTGAGTTTTAAGGTGATTTATTTCAATTCCCACTGATAAAACAGGAAAAATAAGTAACTGTCAATGAATAAGAGGTATAAACTGTAAGAAAATAGAAAACATTTATTTGAGGTCTTAGGAATTGCAATTCAGGAGACACAGATTCAAGTAGAAACTCAAATGTGCTCTGAGGAGAACAAGAGGCAAGGGTTTATAAGGGCAAAAAGAGAGAAATTCCGGCAAAGTTACACAGGTTGTTTTACAAGATTGGTGACTGGTGCTGGCAACAACTGTTACTTCTTGACTACACGTGCAATTGGTCGCTAAGGCCATCTCTCAGGCAGAAAGTTCTTATCTATGGGAGAAACATATTTCCTGGAAGAAGGTCGGGATGATAGCCATGAAACACAGTTCAAAAGTTACATTCCACCTGGACAGAGTCATGCAGAAGCCCCACTTCCCTAATGGCCTCTGGGCTCCATTTTAGGTGAACTTGACGTTTGGGACTCCATTTTGTAACCACTTTCCACATGACCATCTACGAGAAAGGAGTAAGACTTACAGTAAAATTAAAGGCGGAAATATCAAAATATAGGTCTCCCAGCTAGTTTTAGACATTTCTGGAGCTTTCTTTGGACTAAGAAATGGAAAGATAGGTAATAGCAAAACTCTAAAGGAAAATAATTCATAGTAAATATACACACAAATGCAACAAGAGAAAAGGAATATTAAAACAACAGTCTGAGTGAGGTGAACATAACTGCAAGAAGAAAATGGCTTTATTTTATTTAGGCAATATAGTTCATTCAAGTAAATTGAAGAAAATTGTAGATTCAGTCATTCGTTCAGTCAGCACATATATCGAAGAAATAATTTCCGTACTCTCTTCCAACTGGGATGTTATAAGAGTCAATTAGATATAAATACAGTTTTATGGGCTCAAATATATTTAAACAAATAAAATCACATCAAATACCCTAGTGTTTTGAAATATGCATTAAATATATGGCACATTTCCCGAAAAAGCACTGGATATGCTAGACTCTATTTGTACATCAAAATAATAATTTCATACACTGAATAACTAAAGCCAGATAATACATATAAAAGAATTGTCTGTCTAGATAAAACCATAGAGATTGCATCTTTTGAATTTTGATGCTACATTAAAAGTACAGCGATATAAACACTAATGAATAAATAATGTTTTAAAGGCAGTATTTACATACACAATGCCATAATTTTCTGCTAAATTTTCTCTCTTTCTGACTGTATATTCAAAGAAGCATCATTCAAGGTGATTACTGTGTGCATATAAGTGGCTTAAACGATCAGTATGTGACAAATACCTTTTTCCCAAATTGCTTTTGCAGTTGCAGCCATAAAAATATGTTGATTCTTTCTTTCATAATCTGCACTGACTTGGTTGGAATGTGTGTGTCTGACAGACTTCTGTGTCTGCATCTGTGGTTTTACCACAGTGCCACAATTCTATCGAATTCTAAAAAATTTATAAAATCCTACCCATTACAAGTTATTGTACTGGGTTGTGTAAGCAAGAGTTCACCATACTCCACAGTGCTTACAAACTGTGTATCTACCTTGGGGAGGCGGGTCTCAGAAGGCAGAGAATGGCCAACTTGGCAAAGATGCTCAAAGGAAGATGAGAAACAAAAGCATCACAAACGCCCACTTGACTCCAATTGTTTAATAATAATCTTATTTATTAAGTGCCTACTATATGCCAGCCCCAGTTGCTTTCTTCTCCTTCCCATATGTCACACTGTATTGCCATCCTTTGCATGTCACTCTCACCAATTCAGCACCATCACCATGAACTTCCATTAAATTCAAAGTTTCTCAAAGGCTGGGACCTTGCCATATTAACTAACACACTGCCGTGGACTCAATAAATATTTATGAACAAATAAATGATAAAAGTATAAAATATTACATAAGTAAAAGAGTGCAAGAAAGGCAGGAGACAACATCACGGAAGATGTGGCATTCCAGCTTAGCCTTAAAGAAAAGAAATGGAAGAGAAGAGGGTTCCAGTATGAGCAAAGGCCTGGGAGGAGGGAAGGAGTGGGCACCTTGGCGAGGTCAGCAGTCGAACCAGCTGGTATACAGCAATGGTTCCTAATCTTCCGGGGAGAAGGGGCCATGGCTCCCACTGACCCCACTCGACTGTGCCCGAATACAAGGGAGAGGGGGATGGCAAGCATGACATACTGCAAAGACTCCCCCGGTAATTCTGAGTATTCTGGGTTAAGAAACATTATTTATAAAGCGTGTGGGGAGGACAGAGGGATGGATGAGGAAGCAGGGAGGTGGCAGGCAAAGTTGTGAAGAAGTTTATCTTTGGGGTCCTCCTATCTCCTTAATGTCCTCCTTTGGCCACACTACTCTACCCTTATCCCCATATCTCACTCACAAAGGCCCCTCCTGATATGGGGGTTATAGTAATCCCTCCTAGCTGACGGGAATTCTTTAGTGAGTGGCCTTCCATTTAGTTACACGACATTCAATGCAGCACACATTTACTGAAAGCCTACCACACCCAAGCCAGTGTGCTCTCTGCAGGTGCCCAGATGGATGAGGTCATTTCATCCTCAAGGATCTCATAATCTAAAGTATTTGCATTTTAATATCTAAGTATATACATCAAGCACTTTTAAGAACTAAAGTAATTCCCACTCGCACCAAAATAGGGAGAGGTCTTAAAGGAAATGATCTTGCCCTAAATTCCTAAAACACCCCACTTAAAAGTGTATCTGTTCAAAATTGCTCCTGCTGACTTCTAACTTCCTACACGTTGAATAAGCAATATTCAAACAGCAAAACTCAGCTGGATATACTAACCATCTTTAAGGATCAATGGTTCTCTTCCAGAGGAGACATTTTTTAAAGAGAAGCAGAAATGACGGGGGAAAAGAGTATTTGAGCAGTGGGGAGAAAATTGCAGGCAACTCTCCTCTCAGAAAACCAATTATTTTCTCCCAAAGGCAGAGCTCCACCTATTTCACCTCATCTCAAGCATTGTGTGAAACCCACTGGTGGAAGTCCTGTGCTTGCAGCACGGCCCAAAGGGGAGCACATGCACTTGACCCCCCAACTGGAACAAGAGAAGCCCCTGACCTTGCTGACCAAAGGCTCTTGGAGGGAGAAAGACAACAGAGGAAGGGAATGGGGCGAATTTAAGGGAAGATTGGCTCTGCAGGACTGCAGCTCCAGCTCAGCAGTGGTTCTGTCCAGGAGAGCATGTTGCTGGCCAGCCCTAGGCTCCCCATCTGCCTTGGGGAGCACTGCCATACCTGGGCCCTACCCACTTCTCTACCTTTATCTCTATTGGCTTCTCAACTCATATAATTTATGCCCTAATAACATCCAACTGCTGTTGTGGCCTTCCTGTGACACACACACACACACACACACGCAATTGCATCTACTGCTCCTTCTATCTGAAATGCTGCACCATTACTACACCCGCCCCCCATGCCTCACCCCGAATGAGTCATTTAACTCTTTCACATAGTGGGGGACTGGAATTGGCCACCCCAAGATACGTCTCTTTGGCATGAGGATTATTTTGGGCTGCTTACTTTTTTTTTAATGTTTTTGTTTTTCTTTTTCTCCCCCAACCCCCCCCCAGTACATAGTTGTATATTTTAGTTGTGGGTCCTTCTAGCTGTGGCCTGTGGGATACCACCTCAACATGGCCTGATGAGTGGTGCTATATCCACGCCTAGGATGGATTCCAACTGGCAAAACCCAGGGCCACTGAAGTAGAGCATGTGAACTTAACCACTCGGCCATAGACAGGAGAGAAACTCTGAGAAGTAGAAGTGACCCTTTGTTAAGAGATATTTACATTTATAAAGGAAATCTCCATCTATAAAGGTGTCTCCCTCTCGGTACCAGGAAGAAGGAGGGATGACCTTATCTCTAGAAACTCTTATCAAGGCAGACGGCAAGGATTTACATCTGCATAATAATCTTATTCTTGTTTACTGTGCTTTTCTGGTAATCTCCCATAACTGACTCTCCCCACCCCCAACATACTCCTTTGTCTTTAGCTGAGGGTGGTATTTAAGCTGAGAGCTTCTGCCATTTTGGCAAGGTACTCAGTTTGCCTGAGCCTCTCGCATGTATACATGTTACAAAGCTTTGTTTAATTTTCTTTTGTAATTCTGTCTCATAGGAATTTAATTCATTATCTGGCCAGAAGGACCCAGAGTGAGTAGAGGGGGTTCCTCCCCTACAACATCCTTCAACACTTGGCTCAGGAAGGATTCTGTGCAGGAAGCTCTCCCTGCCACCTCTTTGTGCTGCCACAGCATCTTGGTACATCTCCACTAAATCAATATCACCATCCTCGAAGCCCCTTGAAGTCCAGACCCTTGCTCACTCATCTTTGTATCCTCAAGACTTAGTGTGGTATCTGGCAGAGAGTAGGTGTCCAGTATTTGTTGAACTGAGTGGGACACATTATGTCTGCGTGCTTACCATCTCGGGTACAGAATGCGGGAAGTACTAAGGAGGTCTCATGGGTCTCCCCAGACAGACCTGAGAGTCAGAAACTCCAAGGTATACAGAAGTTGGAGTGACCTACGGCAACTGCCAAGAGAATGACAACATAAGTCTGGAGGCAAAAACAGAAAAGAATTCACCAACATGAAAGAAGTCTTAGGACTGAACCTTTGAAAAGCTCATGTTATCTGCCTCCATAAGAGTTTTCATGATACTGTCCCTCTAGATCATGAGCTGGGGAGGGGGTGGGAAGGAAGGGAAGGGGTATCCTCTTATTCACCTTGGGATCACCTTGTGAAGCTCATGGAAGGCACCTGCCAGAGAGTCATTCATTTCCTTGTTTCTATACATCTGTTTCAATATATACAGAGCAATTGAATGCTGATCATTTTGTAACACGGATTCTATTTTTCTCAAGTAATATTTTCATTGCCAATTTAAAATTCAGAGTTAAAAAAAAAAATCCCTTCAAATATGGTTGAGACAATCAAATCAGATGGCCCAAGCTGGATGGGGTGCATTCATTATCTTAATGGTTAACTAAGCAGTGCAAGAACTGTGACCTCTTTCACAAACATAAAAACATTTTGTTGGAGAGTGGGAATTTCTGCTCTTGGTCCTGGGGATTCCCAGTTTGGCCCCAATTCTTGGAGAAGACAGGGCCCCTTACATGAGGAGAGTAGTGGGGAGGAATAGAAGAAAGTTCATTATACTAGATATTAATTAGGAAGTCTAGGCGCCTGCCTCAGCTGTGTCACTAACTCGCTGACCCTTGGCCTCTCCAGGCACCAATTTCCTCAACCTGAAAAATAAGGCAGATGGATTAGATGATATTATAAACCCCTTTTATATATCACAATCATATACTCCAATTATATCCCTTCCACCTGTCATTCTAAGTAATTCCACACGCCTAATCAAGGAGGTTCCCAGCAGTTAACCACAGAGACCCACAAGGGCCCCTCCCAGGGTACCCGACCCTCTCGGTTCTCCCTGCCGGCGCTCGCCTTCGGCCCCGCCCGCCCTCCGGCCCCTGCGCGCCGCCTCCGCGAGCGCGGGAACGCGCCACGCGCGCCCGAGGCCACGTGACCCCGAGCCGCGGGGCCGCGCCCGAGCCGCCATGGCGGCGGTACCGAGAGATGCAGGCTCTGGGCCTGCAGCGGGCGCCCGCTTCTTCTGCACCGCGGGCCGCGGTCTGGAGCCCTTCGTGATGCGGGAGGTGCGGGCGCGGCTGGCGGCCACGCAAGTGAGTCGGCCTCGCCGCGCGCCCGGGCGGGGAGGAGGGCGTCCCGGCCGCGCCCCCGCCTCTGCCCCTGCCCCTGCCCCTACCCCTGCCCCTGCCCGGCACCGGGAGAGCCCCTAGCCCGAGCGCGCGGCCGCGCCCCCCGCTCGGAGTTCTGCCGGCAGGTGGAAAGCACTGCTGGAAAGAACCGCCGGTCGTTGTTCCCCACGTATCTATTACCGCACGTGTGTCACGGCTGAAGTGTTTTTAAAAGGGAAGTTGAGGCAAGTTAGTTCCTAGATTCTTTGAAAGAAAGTATTTGATAGTGCCTATAATTAGAACTATCGGACTTGGAATCCTCTCTCCATCCTTTAATTGCAGATGGAATCTTAGGGTTCAGTTACTTGACTCTTGTCAGTTTCCTGACAAGGGTTGTATTTACTCCATAGGATTGTTGTGAGGATTAAATGGTATGGGGTGGGTAAGTACACCTAAACACACAGTAAATAGTAGCTAGAAAAATAATATACTCTTGGAGGCCCCGTAGTCCAACTTCCGGAGGAAGTTAACAGTTGCCGGTATTTGTTGTTAATTTCAATGAAATGAACACGGTTTTAAACATAAGTTTAGGTTCTAGAACATGCTGAGCTGGTTTCCTGAAAGCAGAGGAAAAACCGTAACACTACAAGTGACCAATATCTTGATGGGGTGTATATGGCAGCGTGAATGATGTTTTAGGAAAAGGAGAGCTCGCTAAGTGAAACTGACCACTCCACTCCCACAGCTATTACAGTGTTGGAACCCACAAAAGGAGTTTCTGCAACGACGAGGTGAGGGAAGAGGAGGATGGAGCGGGTAAAGAATGACATCAGTCTTATTAGACTACCTGCCTCTTGTGGTTTGGGCCACAGATTTTAATAGAGTGTTGAATATAGCTAATCTAATAAAACGACATTATAATAACTGCAGTCATTGATTGAGCGTTTAATATGTGTCAGGCATATGTTCTCAGGTCCTTACTCTGCGTTCACTTGCTTAATTTCCACGACAGCCCTATAAGGTAGACTCCACGTTTAACAGAAAAGGAAAATGAAGCACAGGTAAGGCCAATAAATTATTCAACTCACCTAACCAGAAAATAGCAGAGCTGAGATTCGAACCCAAGCTGTCTGTGAAATCAGGCATGAGTAGATAATCATGATCAACCTGGGCAGGCCGGCACCTGGCTCCAGTTCCGAGACCACTGTGTGGCCATGACATCACACTGCACTGATTTTTTTTTAATGTTAACTTAGAGTTCTTGGTATGAAAAACAGAAGGTTTGACCCGGTCTGAGTGTTTTGGATTATTAGAAAGAAGAAAGACCTTCTCTGCTTGTTCTCCATCTTCTCTAAACATGAAATGAGATGGGGGGGGCGGGGATTTTAATCACAGCAGAAAATTTCGATTAATTATAGGGAAAAACTTCTTGGCAATGGGAGGAATTAAATGCCAAGAGATTTGGGAATTTCCATATTTTGATTGTGTATGTTTTAAAGCTAGATATGCCTGGAAATGGGATCTGAACAAATAAACTCAAATTCCGTCCCAGTTCCACTTATATAAACTCTCAAAGTTAAGGCAATCCTGAAATAATGATGACAGCATCTAACATTTATTAAGCACTTGAAGTGCATCAGATGCTTTGTGTACATGACATGATTTAATCCTCAAAAGAATCCCATGTGGTATGTCGTTTTTACTTCCATTTTACAAAGAAAGAGAAAGCTGATGCTAAATGGTGGAGCGGGGACTTGGGTCTGAATCTTTCTTCCTTCGAAGCTCCTGTGCTTTACGGCTGCGCTAAATCCCCAGGGAAAACTGCCCTGGAACATTGGATGTAGCTTATTTCTGTAACAGTGTGGTGAAGAGTGTGTGTGGGCTTTAGAGTCAAAAGACATGTGTTCAAACCTTCTATCTTCCTATAACAGATTTTTAAATTTGGACAAATTACTCAAATTTCTGAGCCTCACTTTCCTTGGATATGAAATAGAGATGATAATACCCACTTTAAAGGATTAGTGCAATCCTGAGATGAAGATCGATAGCACGTGTGTCATGGTGTCTGGCAAATAGTAGGTGCTCAATAAATGTCCCCAAAGAATGAGTTGCACAGGAATACTTAAAATCATTCTTGCGATGACAAGAGAGTTTTTTAGAACCTTTGGTTCACTTCAACAAAATTAATATTGTAAAATCTGAATTTACAAAAATTAATTCAGAAGCGATTATTTACTTTTACAAAGTAATCACTGCTCTCATGAGTTGTTTTTCCAATTTTGGTGAACATAAGAATCATCTAGGGAGCTGGTTGAAAATGCATATCCCTGGTTGCCGTCCCCAAAAGCTTTTCTTTCAATAGGGCTGTGGATATTTTGACTTGCAACCTCTCTCCCCCGCACCAGGTGACTGATGTAGGTGCTTCCTCCAACTCACAGCTTGCTGTAGGACATGTCCTGTGTATTCTGTTTAGGTTTTTCCATGGAGAATTTCAAACATACGCAAAAGTAGACAGAACAGTATGATGAATCTCATGTACACAATAACGATCAGCCATGGTGAATTCTGCTCCCTTCGCAGCCCTCCCACTCCCCACCCCATGTTATTTCGAAGCAAATCCCAGATATCACTTCATCTGTAAATATTTGCCTGAATATCTGTAAGAACTCTTTTATAGCACGATACATGTATTATAGTATAAAAGAGAGAGTACATATAAGGGCTCTTTTTTAAAAAAAAAGATAAACCACAGTATCATTATCACATCTAAAAATTAATAATTCCTTATTGTCAAATATCTAGTCAGTGTTCAAATTTCACTTGTCTCATAAATTTAACTTTTGTTTTTAAGTTTGTATGTTTGAATCAGGATTCAGGTATAAGGTCCACATGTTGTGATTGGCTGATATTCTTATAAGTCAGTTTCACTTTTTTTGAGTCTTTTTCAATCTATACATTTCCCCTCCATCTTTTTTTCCCCTTGCAATTTGTTAAAGAAGCTGGATTGTTGTCCCATGGTGTAGAGCGAGGGTTGGCTAACTTTTTCTGTAAAAGGCCAGATAATAAATATTTCATGCTTTGTGGATCACACATGTGGATCATTTTGTGGTTTCTGTCACACGTTCTTTGTGTTATCGTTCGTTTTTATATCCCTTTAAAATGTAAAAACCATTCTTAGCTCACCAGGCCTAGTTTTCTGACCCCTAGTCTAGAGCTGTGCTGTCCAACAGGATCATCAGCCAAAGTGGCTGTTTTAATTAAAATTAAATAAAATTAAAACTTCACTTTCTCCCTCGCATCAGTCACATTTCCACTTCTCAGAAGCCGCGTGTGCTGGCGGTGACTGTGTGGGAGAGCACAGGTTGTGGAAGATTTTCGTCGTCACAGCACGTTGTTGCACGGCACTGCTGGGGCTTCCCCTGGTCTAGGTGTTGCCGGTTGTGCCTCCATGGTGTCGTTTAACAGGTTCCTCTGTCCTCTGTGTTTCCTGTAAGTTGGAATCTTGTAAGTTGTATCTAGAGCTTGGTCAGATACAGGTTTGGTTTTTTTTTTTCCTCCTGGTTGTGGGGCAAACTTCTTGATCGTTTCCTGGGTATTGTAAAATATTTAATTTTATTATACAAATATATATTTTTTATATATGTGATATATTTTATATACATACATTATATGTTTTTTACTTAGACTACTTTAATGAAATATATTGGGAAAAATTAAGCTTTACTTTATAACAACGTTTAATGTGTTAAATAGTATGATTTATTATAACAATAATAGTAGGAACAGTTATTTTTAACATAAATTAAATATAGTAGAGGTGTCTCTAATGCCAGCTGGCCAGAAAGGCCCTATGAATTGATTAATCAGTCTTTATAAACTCACATAGCAAAGACTATTAACCCAAGTCCTGATAAGCCAACCAGTTTTTAATTTTTTGATGGGGTCATGATGCTGGAGGCTAAGGGGTAGAGCTAAGCAGATAGTCAAGTTATTTCATAGTAATTTCATTTAATAGGATGATTGCGGCTGATTTTTTTTTTGAAGGTTCTCTGCATTCCTTGTAGATTGAATGCCTTTTTAAAAATTAAGTTAAATGTTTTTTAGTTCTGTCTTCTAAAGTGAACCAAAAAAGCTCGCACACCACCTCAACTCTTCACTTAGCACTTTAAAATTAATTCTGAAACGAAATGGCATTTGTAGAATTAGAACTTTGGTATCTCCCTGTATTACTATACGTTTGTGCCTACACTTAAACTTTTAATCTTTGTGTTAGACTTGAATCCCTGAATTTTAAACGAAAAGCTAAAATGCTAATTGCTTAGATATGCTAGCTGATGACAGAGCTGTTTTTATTTTAATAAAGGCTGTTACTTCATCTTCAGAAGTGTTAGACCTAAAACCAGCTGGTTTTAGACATTTAGTTATGATTTAGTTCCAAATGGAAAAAAAAACCCAAATTATATATATAAATGAATTTTCAAGTAACAAATACTGGGATGAAATATTCTAAAACACCACATTTCCCCTAACTATTGAGATTGAATATGATCTATTATAAGCAATAAACTAAAGAGAAACAGTGACACTAGCTTCAGCTGTTTTTGAGATTATAAGCTTCCAAATTCATTCTCCCTACTGCTGTAAGATATAATACCTTATCTTCACAAAGAATAAACTGTTAAAAGTGCTTCCATATATATGAGTATTTGATTTTTTTTATAGTGACTGTTTTACAATTTGGTAAACTTCTGATTACATGCTTATTACTTATAAAAGGAATGTAGGCCTTATGTTAATTTTTATTTATTTATTTGTTTGTTTGTTTATTTTTTGAGGAAGATTAGCCCTGAGCTAACTGCTGCCAATCCTCCTCTTTTTGCTGAGGAAGACTGGCCCTGAGCTCACATCCATGCCCATCTTCCTCTACTTTATATGTGGCATGCCTACCACAGCATGGCTTGCCAGGCGGTGCCATGTCTGCACCCGGGATCCGAACCAGCGAACCCCGGGGCTGCCAAAGCAGAACATGTGCACTTAACTGCTGCGCCACCAGGCTGGCCCTAATTTTTAAATAAAGAAAATAATGTTGCTTTTGTTTTGAGAGTGTATTTAGCATTTTAATGCCTCAACACATGTTATTCTTATGATTTGACACCCCAATTAAATTAACCTTTTAAGTCCTCTTAACCGACTTGATTTTCAGTCTTTTTTCTTCTCCTCCCTCCTCCAAAGGAAGATGATATTTTTAGAGGAAGCTCATTGTATAAAATGTTTCCTTTGGTATTCAAATAACTAAGAAAAGATCTTTGCACAGTTAAATAACTATAAATTAATGTTAGATCATTGACTACTTAAATTAAAATCAGTGGTCTAGATGTTTGCATCAGTTTATTTATAGGACTTGAATCTTAAAACTATACAGTTTCAGTGAAACATTTATTTCAGTTGCCCTGGAATCTTGGCAAAGTATTTCATGTCTGTTAACTTGTTTTGTGATGGCTTTAATATCAGCTATATTTTTATTTTAAGTGACATAAAGTCTAAATTTTTAAAAATTTACTTTTTGAAACTTTGTTTTTAAGTTCTAAGCATTTGAGGTATGTATTTAGTTTTGACTTTAGTGGGAAACTGTCACCTTTGTAATGAGAAAGAAATAAATTCTAGAAACCACAAGTTCTTATTTTAGTTACTTCATTATCCCCTTAAATATTGGTTCCTAAACATTCTTTGCATTCCCTACTTCCTCTGTCTCTCTTGGTCAGCTGCATTGCTGGTACCTAAGCTATTTGAGTTTTATTTTTATTTATTTATTTTTCCAGCTTTAATGAGGTGTAATTGACATATATTATGTAAGTTTAAGGTATACAGCACATTGATTTATACGTTTATCTATTGCAGAATGATTACCACTATGGCATTAACTAACACTCCCATTCTTCACGTAATTGCCATTACATTTCTGTGCTGAGAACACTTTAAGATCTACTGTCTTAGCAACTTTCAAGTATGTAATATAGTAGTATTAGTTGTGATCACCATGCTGTACATTAGATCCCCAGAACTTGTACATCTTATAACCGGAAGTGTCAAGATTTTAATTGGTGTCAACCTAAGACTTCCTCGGCAGAGGTTCTTCTTCATCAGGCTAGAGAGGTAACCCCAGAAATAACCATCCCCAAAGCTTAATTGGACCATGCCAGATCAAAGGAACCCAAAACACCTGGAGTTCAAGTTCCCATGGAATGGAAGCTCCCTAAACACATGGGATACCCCAAATTCCCTGTTGCCTCAGTTCTAAGAGATGACTTAGAAACATGTTAGTCAGCCCGTGACCACTGCCGAAAGGAGAATTCTAGGACAATCCATATCCATCCTGAACTTGGGTTGAATCCATGTCCATCCTGAACAGGTGCACGGGGTTGGGTTGACCTGAAAAGGTTGAGCATTCATTGGTATTGGGCAACGTTTGCCGTACCTCATTAGACTATGAGTCAGTGCTCTTAGTTCTCCTTTCTTCTCTCACTCTTACCACATGTCCATCCTGTCTCCAAAGCCTCTTTCTGTTTGATGCATATTTCTTGATTCTGTCCGTTTTCCAGCTCCCACAGCCAAGTGTCTCACTGTTTCCACCTCAGTAATCTACTTCTCCCTCCAGCATCACATTCTACACTCACTACCTCTTCCCGAGTCATTTTTTTGCCAGCTAATTCAGTGCTGTCACAGGTTTTATCAAAAGTCTGTAATGGCTGACTGTTACCATCTGTGGTACTCCAAATTTCATGACCGTTTATCAAGCTGGCCTGAACTACACCATTCGTCCATCTGACGCGCAGTCAGCATAACACAGCAAATGTTGGCATGCTAACTTACACTGTACTTCAGCCAGGTGGTCACTCTCACCTCTGCGTCTTGCTCTTTGTTCTTTTGTTAGAATCCCTCTTCCCGAATCTTATAGAGACCTTTCTAATGATGGCTTCCATATTCAGTCCTACTTACTGTACTTAGAGATTATCAATGCATTTCTTCTGTTAACTTTTTGGTTTGCTTCTGGGTTTAATTCAAGTTATTGGCTTATAAATTTTACATTTTAATTTGTATGTCAGTGTATGTCTATTACATTATTATTCATATGTATGCCCCCTGGTAGAACACAAGGAAGGTGTTTAATAAATACCTGCTGAGTATGTTAACCTGGGGCTAGACACCTGATTTGTCCTATCCATTATACCTTTCTTTTGTCCACTTTTAAATAGTGTGTGAAATTTGGTAATTACTATTTTGTGTTCTCTTTTTCTAGTAGTATATGTGTGCATTTGCACGCACACACACACTTTACAAAAGGTAACATAGGAAGAGTATACTCTTGGTCACTGACTGTGTGACTTCATACAAACTATTTAACCCACTGAAGCCTCAGTTTCCTAATTTGTAAAATGGGGAGGATAAAATCTACCTTAGAGAGTTGTTATAAGGATGAAGGGAAAAAATGTATTCTGAGTACCTAGTACAGTGTCTCACAGCTGGTAGATACTTCAGAAATGATCATTTTTATTACTGTTAATCTAGATGCTGTGTTTTAATTGAGGGGGCAAAAGGGAAGTGATTGTTTCTCTGACACTGGACTCCATTAATAGCTATTTTTTCTATCTCTAGGTTGAATATATTTCAGGAAAAGTTTTTTTCACCACCTGTCCTGACTTGAATAGGCTGAAAAAGTTAAAATCTGCAGAAAGATTATTTTTGCTAATTAAAAAGCAGTTTCCATTTGATGTTTCTTCTGTAAGTAAAGGTATGGTGTATACCTATTGCTTTTACCCACATAATATATTGTACTCTGAAGTTTTCTGCTTGGTAATTGTTATGTAGCTATTTCACATTTTTAAGATTCATTCATACCTATGGGATCATTAATTATGTATTTTTCCTGCATATTGTAACCTGATTGTGTCTCTTCTCTTTGCAATCTGCTGCCTGTCTTCTGAGATTTCAGTGTCCTAAGTCACATTTCTTCCCTGAGCATTATGATCACAGACCTTCTCTAGAGACATGCATGGGCAGTTGCATTTGTTTAGTTTTCGGAGCATGTGATAAGTCAATGCGTTGTTTTAATAAATTGGTAAAAATTGCCACCTTGTAAATTTTAACTGATGAATGATATAATTGGAAAAATACTACATAATAAAATTTCCTGTTTGGGGGACTTTAAATATTAGGAATAAATTTATATTCATGCTTTATAAAAAGCATCAGAGTTAAAGGGACCTTAAGAGATTTCCTTTCTACTCCCTAAATTTGTAAATATGCTGCTAACATAGTTTAAGGATCTTGATAAAAGCAACAAAAAAGGGTCAGATGCTGCTGGACTAAACATTGCCTTAAACTTCATTTTGATTGCTAAATGTGCACCAGAGATCATGTCATCATATAATCTATAATAAGCTGTGTCAGGAAAGATACAACTGGCAAGAAATCAAGACAGGGCAGAAAAATGGTTTTAAAGCAAATCCTAAGGTTTTATACTGTGGGGTCAATACAATGTCATCCCAGTATTCCATACACCCTCATCTTAGAGAGCTACAGTTATTACTCTTGGGTCATCGTGATGACCTTTGTTCATCAAGGAAAGATTACATTCAGGGCCAGCCCAGTGGCGCAGCGGTTAAGTTCCCACGTTCCACTTTGGTGGCCTGGGGTTTGCAGGTTTGGACCCCAGGTGTGGACCTATGCACTGCTTGTCAAGTCATGCTGTGGCAGGCGTCCCACATATAAAATAGAGGAAGATGGGCACAGATGTTAGCTCAGGGCCAATCTTCCTCAGCAAAAAAGAGGAGGATTGGCAGCAGATGTTAGCTCAGGGCTAATCTTCCTCAAAAAAAAAAAGAAAGAAAAGATTACATTTTATTGAGCATGCTGGCAGTCCGTAAGTTATGAATGGGTTGTGTATCTGAAGTGTTACTTTATGGAAACTCATTTATTATGTATGCTAATATGTTACGATCTCAAATGGTCCCAAGATTTAGTTGCTCTGTTTCTGAGCTCTGTGTTTTGCAATTTATTCTGTTTTTTTAAACTTTATTTTTATAGGCAAGATCAGCATTATTTCAAGGATCGATACACACTCTAGGTTTATGCATATATTGAAGAGATATATGTATTATCATAGGACAAATGATCTTGCTAAAGTATATGATAATTCTGTGGGAATTTTAAAATAATTTTGATGTTAAATATGGAATCTAAAAATGAACTTTGTTCTGCACAATATTCTTATGTTAAACTATGAATTCCGGATGAAAGTGAAGTCACCATTCATGTAGCGAGTTTACAAAACTTATTTTAAAGAAATAAAGTAATGGAATTGGAAGGTGATAAATGTAATAGACTGTCTTTAAAGCTTCTATATAGGATAAACTGAGATTTTATTTTTTTAGGAAGAATGTGTAATGAAATGCAAAGACTGATAAGTGATGATCCTGAGAGTTGGTTGAATGCCATTTCAATATGGAAAAATCTTCTTGAACTTGATGCAAAAAAGGAAAAACTGTCTCAAAGAGATGCTAACCCACTGAAAAGAAACATGGGAGAGAATGACATCATCATTGCTAAGAAATCAAAAACAGAGATACAAGAGAACAGGGAATGCCAACTGGAAAAACAAATGGAAGAAGAAATACTGGAGCAAGGAAATGGTATCACTGAAAGAGAAGAAGTTCAAGAGGAAGAATCTGAGAAGGATGTAGCAAAAGCGGTGGTTGCTCATATCCAGGGCGACTTGACTTTCCGAGTTTCTTGCCGCTGTAGTGGGGCTGTTGCAAAGACCTTCACTGCACAGGTACGCGTACCTCCAAAGTGGGGGTTTTCTACAGAATTTTCTAACAGAATTATTTACTCTTTAAATTTAAAATGAGATAAACACCTTTCACAGAAGAGATAACTAGGCCCAGGCGGATAACTAGGCCTAATCTCTTATAATTAAATCTCTTTAAACATGCGTTTTCTGACTTCACCTCAGATCCTTAAGAGGAATAGGATGCCATTCCATGTAGTGACCTCCTTTTTCTTTCTCCCTAAATGTTCCCTTAAACTCACAGATATCCTTTACATCTGGAAATCCTAATATCATGGTCCTAAGCTTTTTGGATTTCTCTTCAATTCTGTTTACTGAGTGTTTACTCTGTACCAGGCCCTGCAAGATGACTGTCACCAGGACCCAGACTGCAGATAACTCAAATGCAAAGTCCCCACTATCTAGAAACTTCAAAACAGCTTGTCAGTTGACCCTTACAAAGTTCAGTGATACAAAGGGCATAGGTCTGGTCCTTTGGCCAACTTTGAGATGAGTCAGACCCTAAAGTTTGAGTCTTATGCTACTGATCTGGTAATTTTTAAACATACAGGATTATGGTAATTAAAAGACTTAATATTTCAGCTTGCCTCTATATCCTAAAACCCAGAATGACCATATTTATCCGGGTCATGATCTGGTTATTTCATGTATCAAAATTACAGGAATAGAGATTACACATGAGTAGATGTTAATGCCATAGAATGTGGTGGGGGGTGGAAGAGGTAAAATGCAACCTTATTGTCTTGAATAGAAAATGCTTTAGTGTAATATTCTGATATTGCAGCCCTAAATTACCATCAGATAGTCTGACTTGATTTTCCTGCAGGCTTTGTTAGTTTTTGCTTACATTTATACTTAAAATTTGTATTTTTAGTATTCTTATCTTTTCTGTAACTTGCTGCTTTTCCAGGAGATAGGAAGAGTAATTGGAATTGCACTTATGAAACAGTTTGGATGGAAAGCAGATTTGAGGAATCCAAATTTGGAGGTACTGAATGTTCGTTTTATTTTACATGCTTATAACCTAATTCTTTAAAGACAATGTCAACTAGTCTTCTTGTACTTTTCCATTTTGTTTTAGAGTTTTAAAAACTGTGCCTGCATGGATCCATGGTCTGTCTTCTCTAGCAGTAGAGTAGTGCAGATAATTTGCTAGTAGTTTTCACTATGAAAATGTCTTATCCAAATAAGACGTTTTGGAATGGAATTGTTTAGTCCATTTGTTATAAGGTTGCAGAGATGTTCTCGGCAATCACTATGCTATGTAACAAGTCTCTATAATCAGAAATTCTAGCTAATGTTTAAAAAAAAAAGAATAGAAAGCAAAAAGTCCTGCACAAAATTCAGTAGTGTGTTAGTATGACTTTGTTAGGGTTGTGGGATCATGTGTTTCTTTTTCTCTGTTTTCAAAATTAATTTAATGAGGTTGCGCTAGTTTTAATTAGAACAAAGGAAAACACTTAACATGGGGAAACAAATCCTAGCTGTAGAAAATGTTCTCCACTATTTTGTGAAAAACATCTCGTAAATTTGACGGGTAGTCATTTCCCTGATTCGTTAATTCATAAATTTATTGTTATGTAGCTTTAAATGGAGTAATAGCTCGCCAAATCAGAACATTTTGTGTTGTTTTATTTTTTAATTTTTTATATGCTATTTTTCACTTTTCGAAAGTAATGCCTGGTATATTTCCTTTATTGCTGTCATGAAAAACATTTTGACCCCAAAAGTGTTTTGACCTGAGGGTGTCTTCCCTCATCTCTTCCTGTCCTCTTCTCCCATCTTCTCCCCTCCTGGTCTCCTCCTCACCATCGCCCCATGACTGCATCTCACTGTGTCAGAATTACAGTTTTCTCATAGTTTAGCTCATAAACAAATATAGCTAATTTAATTCCTATCAGCCACTTAATGCAAGTAATAATAGCTATTCTTGGTAGAAATAATCAACACAAAGTTGACAAAACTAAAATCACACATAGTAAAATTTATGACCAAAATTGACAGAAGAATCAAATCTTAACATTTTTGTTCTACAGAATTATAGAAAAAATTTTATAGGGGGAGAAGCTATTCTTAATAACATTTGATGTATAAAAATATTAGTGTATCATATCTTTTCTAAATTTTAAAAAGAGAATTAATGCCAATAAATAATTTTGCTAAGATGAATAATATAAAAAATTGGAGAGGCCAGCCCTGTGGCATAGCAGTTCAGTTCACGCACTCTGCTTTGGCAGCCTGGGGTTCACTGGTTTGGATCCTGGGCCTACACACAGCTGTCAAGCCATACTGTGGCAGGCATCCCACATATAAAGTAGAGGAAGATGGGGACAGATGTTAGCTCAGGGCCAATCTTCCTCAGCAAAAAGAGGAGGATTGGTGGCAGATGTTAGCTCGGGGCTAATCTTCCTCAAAAAAAAAAAAAAAAAAAAAAAACTTTAGCTGTGTGATGATCAAGGAATTAAATTGACTAAATGGAGTTCATTCCAGATCATTCTTTCTTGATGAAAATTTATCAGTATTGGAATAATTCTGATTAACTACATATATTAAAAATAACCTTAGGTTGAAAGTATCGAGAATCAGATGTTCCTGAAGTCAAATGGCAGAATTAGAATATTCCATAAACCTTTTCATACTACAATAGTAAGATTTTAACTTTTAAGATTTAGGTGGGCTACTAATTATATCTTGAGACGTTGAAATCCTCCTTATGGCCTAACAGAAGACAGGTAATAGAAAGGAAGAAGCTCACCTGTAGAGAGGAGACAGAGAAGAGGTCCCCTTGCTACCATATATTTGACCTGAAGAAGGTTTTCTCTGACCTGTGATAGCCCTTTGTGGCCTCAAGGCTCGCTAGAAGTTAGAATTTGGGTAGAATGTAGGAAGCCTTCTCTAACCCAGAATGCTGAAAATCTGATCCAGTGATGATAATTAGAGAATCTCCAGGAAGAAAGTTGCTCTTGAGCTCATAACATGATTCTCCTTATAACTTGTATACCAAATTGACCTCAGAATTTTTCTATGAAATGCACTTAAAATTTACTTCACCTCTGCTCAAGAAAAAAATATTATGGAACATTTTTCCAGATATGACAAATAAGGCCTTAGAATTTCTTATTAAAATATAGGTGATATAGGTTCAAAATGGAAGTTTCCAGGTTGTCGATAATTTGGTCCTGCATTTCCTATTCCATTCTAACTTCCGTATTTTTTCTTTCAGATATTTATACATCTAAATGACGTTTACTCTGTGGTGGGAATTCCAGTGTTCAGGTAGATATTGTATTCTGAGTTCAGGTTTGTCCCTTAGTAGAGTTTGTAAAATTAAGAACTTTATGCTTTTTATTTATAGTATGAAACACTGATATAACAGGAGGCTAAAGGTAAAGCGTTTGAGTTCTTTGAACCAGGGAAGTGTTGTCATGGAGCTTAGTGGGTCTGATTTAATCTAAACAGTTAGAGCTGTGAAAGATTTGATCACAATAATCTACTGATTACATGATTCATACTGAAAATTATACCTAATCATTTCTATTAAATGATTTTCACAGGCCCATATTTGAACTAAAATTTTTAGTCTATTGGCATCTTGGAGTTTTAATTGAAATAGAAAATACAGCACAGTTCTTTAAAATTTACCTTGAATATTCCCCAAATTTTATTACCATTATTCTGTTACTGTAGGAGAGTATTTCCAGTTTTAAAAATTTTCTTCAGGTATCTCCCTAGTTATGCTGGGTACTATAATAATAATAAATGCAAATGATTTATTTCCTTATTCAAAAATACTTATTAATGCATATCGTACACCAGGTACTTTTCTAGATGCATTGGGAAGAAAGAGCTGGTTGGATGAAAATAGTGATTTTCAGTTTCTTGGGATCATATAAAAATTGTTGGCATCTTCAAGACATTTTATATGCATAGCCCTATTTGCATAGTATAAAGGGATTTAGATACCCTTTTGTAGCTGATTCCAGGAATAGAATGTTTTTAAAATCATAAAAGTCCTGTGGGAATACCCCATTTGCCCTAAGATCACATTTATGCATGTGCCAGCCTGACTCAGGATGTAGAAAAGAACATTTAAGGTTATTGTGATAGCTTTTATCAGATGGTGCCGTACGGCAGTTGATTACCACAGTGCTGAGAACATTGTAGCTGTTAAGAAATGTGGATGATTGAGTTCTTGCTGTGTGTTCCATCAGCCTCTAGATTACAAAATTCATGCGCTAAATATTTCTTGTCACTTTCACACCCATGAGGTCATCATGTTGTAATACGCTGTTGCTTTCCCTTGGCCCCTACATCCCCCAATACCTTCCAAGTTCTCGGAGACCAAACCTAACCCACTGTCTTACATCTTCTCTCACAGGGCATCCAGCCTCCCCTACTTGAAGCCCCAGGCCCTGACCACTGCAGAATGTTTGTAAAACTGATTGCCTTTAATTTGAACAATTTTGCCTATTTGGCTTTTTAAAATTCCATAATAGTTGGCAGGAAACGTAGGGGTAACTGAAAGATGGTCACACTTCAACCTAGTATAGTTATTGATGGTCACCAAGAGAAGGGTAAGAAAGACTAGTAAAACGTAAAATATGAAATATCTTTTTAGAAGAATTCTTAAAGTAGTTAAACATTTTTTTTAACACTTTGGCCTCTAAAAGGGTTAGCGTAAGTCTCTAGAATACTGACTTAAGAGAAATGTTGTATCCTCAGCAGGGTTGACTTAGTGTAGCACGAATGTATTTAGCTTCTTAGCACCAAATAAAGGAACTAGTGTTTAACTGTTAATTATATATAAAAATGCCAAATTTCATGCTCTTTGGTTATTAACTTAACAAGTATATATGTATACATTCTTATATAAATATCTTTAAAAGGTGTTAAATTTTATTTAAAATTTTTTGAGTGCTTGCCAGACACACTCAAGAAGTCGTGTTTATGACATCTCAAATAATAACTGGTAATGTGTACCTAAAAGTTTACAATTAAAAGGTATCAATATAAAAATTAAGACTCAGACCCTGAATGAGCAGTGGCTGAAAATAAGAAGACTGTATTAGATGCTCCATGACTAGTGGGTTTGACATTCTCAGGAAAGGAAGGAATCAGTCTCAATGATGTGTGTTGGTTAAAGAGAACAGTTCGCTGGTGTGCGAGGAAAGGAGGTCGTATGAAGAATAGCAGATGGCAGCGGACGGGAAGTGAGAGTGGAGATCAGAAACTGCCACCTGGTGACCCTGACGAGAGAAGAAAGTCAGAAGGGATGAAACAGAGAATAGAGCAGCCATGCAGTTTGAGGGGACATAAAAATTTGTATCTTGGTAGTTCCTAAAGACATCATTTGTAATAGAGCTCTGCTTTCTTCGCAGTCAGGAACCATTTGGATATCAGTAGCTCCATAGGACATTACCTGTGTGCAGCTGTGCACACTGACACATCACCGAGGACAGCATAGCATAGCGGACAAGAACTGTGCACTTCAATTCTGCCTTCACGGATTAACTCCACAAGTGTAGGCAAATTATCACATCCCTCTGCTGTAAAGTCAGGACAACAGTAGTACCTACTTCAGAGATTTGTGGTTGGGATTAAATGAGATAACCCATGTAGAAATGAGAGAGCTGATAAATTTCAATTGTTTTGTTTTTTGGGGTTTTTTGTGAGGAAGATTAGCCCTGAGCTAACATCTGTTGCCAATCCTCCTCTTTTTGCTTGAGGAAGATTGTCGCTGAGCTAACATCTGTGCCAATCTCCTTTTATTTTATATGGGATGCTGCCACAGCACAGCTTGATGAGCGGTGCTAGGTCTGCGCCCAGGATCTGAACCTGAGAACTCTGGGCCACTGAAGCAGAGTGCTTAAACCTAACTACTACGCCACGGGGCCAGCCCCTCAACTGCTTTGTTTTTTAAACAGATCAGCAGGTAGGGAGAGAAAGACAGAAGCGTTTACTAAGTTTAATCCATTCAGTTAACTTCAGTTGAGACATCTAGTGAGGACTTACTGTATGCTAAGCATTATGCCGGAGATCCAAAGTTCAAAAATGGTTATTAAGTTCAAAGAATTCAGTCTGGTGGTAGAACATATCGGTGATAAATGCTTGACTAGAGTTAGAAAAGCGGACCTAACTCTGATGGAGGACAGGTGAGCAAAAGAACATAGAGGAGAATAGCTTAATGTATCACTTAAAAGGAGAATAATAAGCAAGGGTTCTCAAGTGGACAAGAGATGGAAAGGATCTTACTAGCAAGGAATTGCATGTGCACAGGCATGGAGGTGTGAAGAAGCTTGATTTATGTGGTGGATAGCAAGTAGTTTCAGTATAGATGGGACAGGCAATGCATTGGGGGGTTGGTAGAAAATGAGACAGAACGATTAGAAACAAGTCTTGAAGTGTCTTATAAGCCATGGATTGGATTTTATTCTTAAAGCAGTAAGAGCATCAGCCCCAGTGGCCTAGTGGTTAAGTTTGGCTGTGCTCAACTTTCGTGGCCCGGATTCAGTTCCTGGGCGCCGACCTACACCATTTGTCTGTCAGTGGCCATGCTCTGATGGCAATTCACATACGAAATAGGGGAGGTTTGGCAACAGATGTTAGCTCAGGGCGAATCTTCCTCAGCAAAAAAATAAAATCAGTAAGGATTTGAAGCAGAAGAGTGATGTGATCAGATTTATGATTTTGAAAAATTAGCAAGGAAATTATATTTTAAAATGAAAGAGAATTAAAAAGAAAAAGGAGGTTTAAATTCATTTATAATAGTTAAGGCAATGAATGATGAGCTGAACTAAGGCAAAATTGGGAGTAACAAAAAAGGAGGCCATCAATTCAAGAAAAAGTAAAGAGCCTAGAATAACTTCCAGATATCTGATTTGGCAACTGGTAGATACTGGTGTCAGTCACTGAGATACGAAATGTAGGGCAAGAAAGTAGTGTATTCAGTGAAAAATGTCCAAGTAGGTATTTAAGTTACAGCTCTGTGTTCAGGTGACAAGTGTAGGCTGGAGATGTAGATTAGGACACGCAATATATAGATGGTAAGTGGCCCAGGAAGATGAGGAAATGTGTCAAGATGTGAAATGCAGGGAAAGGAGAGTGTGCTCAGTTTACGGCTATTGAATTCGCAGTAGATAGATCACCTCCAGGTCAAAGGTGTCCTATAAATACACTTTTGGAGATAAAGATGTAGGATTTGAGTGACAGGTCTAGGCTAGAGATGTAGATGAGAGTGTCTTCATCTTGGTGATAGATGGTGTGTAAGAGAGTAAAGAAGAAACACATGTATATATGGAGGATCAAAACCCACATTTTTGTATTAGGTGAAAACCAAATAAAATCTAAGTAAACACATTAGCCAGATTCTATGGAAGCAGAGAATTATTTTTATTTTCTAGGAGTTTATTTCTGAATACTTTCTTCCCCTGAATAATTTAATTATATTGAGCCCCCGCCCTTTTTTTTGTCGCTGAGCTAACATCTGTGCCAGTCTTCCCCTATTTTGCATGTGGGACGCCACCACAGCATGGCTTCATGAGTAGTGTGTAGGTCTGAGCCTAGGATCTGAGCCTGTGAACCCTGGGCTGCCGAGTGGAGTGCACGAACTTAACCACCACGCCACCAGGCTGGGCCCCTACTGAAGCCCTTTTGTTGAAGTAATAGCAGATCAGTTTGCCCAGATGTATGCAAAATAAGAACACACTCACTTTTGTCACGTCTTAATAGGATTGGCTCTCATAAAATAAAACCTCTATTAGTAAAAATATATACATAATTGTCAAAACTTTCAAAGTTTCTACATAAATCCCTGGTGCTTAGAAAACCACTTTGCAATAGATTTGGACAAAGAGAGTTTTCTATATCAAGTCTCTCTTTTTTGGTATCCAGAGTGAAAAATAATCTCTCAATTCTGGTTTTAACTAATGTGTTTTGTAGCAAGACTATTGCTGAGCCTAGCCTATAGAAGCAAGATTTGTTGATAAAAATATTTTAGTGTTTCCACCCTTGAAGTTTATATCCCAAATTCCAAATCTATGGATATAGTACTATTTACAGTGTGAATTGTTAAACAAATTTGCATGGGTTTACCATGCAGAGCTTCCTCATTATAACAATTAATCTACCTTTATTCTGTTTTATTTGGAAGAGATACCTCATCTAATTATAACATTTTAAGAGGCTTACAATAAATACATGCAGAACAGGATAACTTAAGGTCAAAGAAAGATCAGAAACAAAATGATGAAAGAAAGTGTTTGGAGAATCTGTGGCTTTGTGTAACGTTCGTAGAAGAGCCCTCTTAGTGGTGTTGGAACAAGCCTACTCCCAAAACAGCCAAGCACTAATTCTTGAAATCATATCTTCATATCTTACCAACAAATTATTTAAATGAAATAGAAAAGTGCATTGAAATTTCCAGGGAAATGCTTGTTCATTGCATTGGGAACATAGAAGAAATATTTTGGACATTTCTGTCAAATCTGGAAACACTGATAGTAGCAGTGATGAGATGGAGGATAAAGTATGAAGTGATGTGTCACAGAGACCAGCGAACTAATGTGGGAGACCCTGCTTCAGCCCTTCACTCAGTAAATTATTTTAGACAATGCAATGTCATGCTTCATTTCATCTCTTGAGAAAGATGCAAATGAGCAAAAAGCAACTTACAAAAAGGACTTCTTATAGAAAACATGTTTTAAGAGTTAGCATTCATTCAGCCCTACTTGCCATACTACATCTGTGTCACAGAACGATATGTTCTTCTTAATGACTGTGGATCAGCAAGAAAGGTCAATTCCGTATGGGAATTCTGTGTAAACACTTTAGAAAGATTTCTCTCCGGGGTGATTAAATTTTTATGGGTTAAACACATAAGAGTTAAATTTCAGTTACCTAAAAAATTTACCTTTCTGAAATACTGCACTGGCTGATGAACAAGGTGCCAATTAGAGAAGGTGTTTTTGTACTAAGGTTAAATACTCTCTAACTTAGGGAACACTTCCGTGACTGTTGTATGAACATGTTAAAATGATTCACAGATGTGGACAGCTTAATCATTTGTATTTAGGCCATGTTCTCCTTTGACATGCAGTAATAGTGGGTATTTCATCAGGCTCTTTTCTTCACAGGGTTCCTTTAGCCAGCAGAGCTTACATCAGGACAGCAGGGCTGAGGTCTACCATAGCGTGGGCAATGGCCTCTCTCGCCGAAATTAAGGTAAGGAAAATGTCTTCAGATAGCAAGGTCCTTTCCATAGGTAACTCACACAGTCTTTTATCGGTGGACAGCTTGCTTGCTTGCTTTCTCTTCCTTTCTTTTGTCTTTTTCTTTCATTGTTTTTTTCCCCCTCTTTTTTGTTGTTTTTATTGCTGCCGTTACACTCGGGAACTGCTGCAGTGATGTGCTTTTATGTATTGTTGAACTTTTAAGAGTGTTTTGGCTATGAAAAAGCTGAGTCAAAAGATGGCAACATTTTATTATTTCTAATTTTTTGTATCCTAATCATGTGGCCTGTAAAACCTCTACTTCTTAAAATTTAAGGGTTTTTTTTCTGTGACCAAGATCTTGATCAATTTTTGTAGATGTTCCATGGACAAAAGAAAATAATTTTATTCTCTAGTCAAGAATTGTCCTCTATATCTTTACTTATGTGATCTTTTACTGCTCAATTCTGAAAGAAATATTTTCAAATCTCATTGTTACATATTTTAAAGTTTTTGCATTTTTATTAGTTGTTGCCTTATTTGGTTGCTATGTAGTTTGATATGTATGCACATTTATGACTGCTGTTGCTTCATCATGAATTGTGCCTTTTTATTATTACATAAAGTTGTCTTTATCTTGATTAGTGAGTGTAAACTTAAATTTCATTGTCTTATTAATATTTTCACTCTTTTTCTTTGCATTTGCCTAATATTTCTTTGACCCTGCTTTATTTTCAACTTTGTTTTCAGTTTTTTTTACAACCACACAGCTGTTTTTATCCCACTCTGATGGTCTCTGTCTTTTGATGAGAGACTTCAGTATTACGACAGACCCACTTGATTGTATTTCTCCTGTTTAACTTCTTACAGTTAGTCTTTTTCTGCTAGTTTGATCAAGTTACATCATAATCCTCCCTGAGGTTGGAGATTTTACTTTATTGTTCTATGCCATTAATAGTTCCCTTTTCCAACTCTCTTAATTAAATAGCCTCTACTATTACTTTAAACCAAGGTATCAGCTCTTTCCTCTGTCAAAATGAAAGAACACTCTGATCTTCCCCTCTTCCCTATCATGAGGCCCGTAGAATGCTTTTTTCTCTTCTCCTGCCCCACCTTTACTCCTGCCTACAATGAGACCTTTGAAACATTTTTACCCCTTCCCTTCCCAACCTCCAACTACTAGATTGAACTAAAGTATTTATTGTATATCGGAATTCCCCTTAAAATCTGTCCCTTCTGTTTCAGAAGTTCTTATTTAGCACTTACATTACACAGCCTGTCCTTAATCATTAAGATATAATTGTCTAACAAACCCACATTTCTGTATAAACACAGAGAGATTGTAGGGTGTGTCACTGCTGGCCATTGTTCTTCACTTGATCTTTCCCTGTTTTAGGTTTCTGTTCTGGTTCACATTTTGCTTGGTTAAAGTCTTTTCTTAGACATTTTCCTCAAATGTGGTAGTATTTGAATAATATACTATCTGAATTCCAGTATGGCCTCAAATTTCTTCCTTTCATCCTGCGTATACCCGTCTTGGCTGGGTATAAGATTCTTGAGTTGCAGTCCTTTTCTCTCAGAAATCTATGGATGTGATTCCCTTGTCTTGTAGCTTCTGCTGTTATAGGTGAGCAGTCCATGCTGGTATGATTTTTCCCTTCCTTTCTAGCTACCTTGTTCTCTTTCCTTGGAAGCTTATAAGACTTTTCTCTTGAATCTTCTGACGTTCAAGAATATTACCAGGATATACTTATGTATGTGTCTTTTCTCTCCAACCCAGAACTCGGTGAGCCTGGGTTCTAGTTCTGGCTCCAAGGAAACTTTGGGCAAGATACTTAACATCTCCGTGCCACAGTTTCTCATTTGCAAGATGAAAAGAATAATATCTTATAGGGTCATGTGAGGATTACGTGAATTAGCATTTATCAAGTGATTAGAACAGTGACTGGCATATAGAAAATATATAAGTATTAATTGTTGCTATAGAGATAGTAATTATAGTAATTATTGTTTGGAATATATAATAACTATAAAAATTATTATTTCTCTAGCTCAGGGACTCATTCTTTCATTATTTATTTATTATTGCCTCAACTGTTTTGCTTTAGTGACTTTAACCTTAAACTACTTTCTTTTTTCTGATTCTGAAATTCATGTTGTAAACATGTTCAGCTTCCTGGATCTGTCGCCACGTGGCTTCTCCTTTCCCACGTGGTTTCCATCTCTATGTTTTGGCTCTGCATCTTGAGTTATTCTTGAGCATTCTCTTCCAAGCTATAACAAGAGTCATAGAGAGACGCTCTACTTTAACTTTATTAAAATTTTTAACTTAATTGTGGTGTTTTAGCTTTGGACAATGTTGTGTGCTACATTTGAGCATCCCTAGGAGCTGTAAACGTCTTTTATTCAACTGTTTATTTCGCTGGATGTGTGTTCTGATTGCTTTGCCTATTTATTCTTTAGCTCCTGAGGGACCCCCTCCCCTTAGATGTGCCATTATTTTTCTTTGTTGGGTCACTGGGACTCAAGTGTGGTTATTAAAGTATTTTAAATGGCCAGAATCCTATAAATGGTAAAAGGCAAATGATCTCTGGTACCACTGGGCATAGCAGTATAGGAGAAGCTGTCGCCATGCCGGGACACTTGGTGAAAACCTTTCTATTCACTGGTCTTCCTGCAGGCCCATGGATCTCTGAAGACAATTCTTCCCCGGTCCCAAGGATACTCCTCGGCCCTGCGCTCCAGTGCTGTTTTCTAATCACCTACTCAGCCCCTGGCAAGGAGGCCCCATACCAGTTCCTTCTTCCGGGACCCATCAGAGCCCAGAGCTTCTCTCAGCACCAGTTGCCTCTAGGTCTGAGCATCACTCGGCTCAGGGGACGTAAATAGCTGGAAGCTGAGAGAAGAGAAGAGAGCTACCTTCAGATTAACATGCCCCACAGTCCGTGATTGGCTTTTTTATTTGATTTAAATCTTCAGTCTAAATTTCTTTTAGTATAAGGAAAGATAGGTATGTTTACAGTTTATTTTTTCCAAACTGCCAGTGATTTCACCACAGTTTATATTTAAATATAAATTTATATAACCACCTACAAATTTGAAATGTTACCTTTATCTTGCTATAAACGTTCATTTTTCAGAAAACTAGGAAGTAAATGATCAAAAATGTCCAAAGATAATGCTTGATAAAATTTTTCCTTACTGTCAGTTTGTCCTGCGAGGACCCGGGGTGAATGTGCCCACCAGCAGGGAGGTTGCTTAACACAGGAGGAAGGAGCCCAGCAGAGTCCTTTTGGAGGAATGGAGTGATGGCCCGCGATGCACGTGATCCCAGTATCCAGCCTTGATTCAGTCCACTCTTTGGGGCTGGGGACCCATGGCGGTCCTGACAGCTCAACCTTGGGTAGGGCAATGCCTCTAAAAATGAAATTTAAGCCTGCGGATGTTAGATATTTTTCATGTTTGCTATAAACTGTTCTCCTTCCTACATATCTTAACAAGTAGGGAAATTGAGTTCTGTAAATCTTAGTTGTTATTATAAGCATCCAGCAAGACTTCTCTACTTCTGCCTGTGTACACAAATGCCACGGCTAGAAAAGGTCTTATGGTAAAATAAAGACTTTTAAAGATATTTAAGCCAGATTACCTCACTGAACATGGACCATGGGGGAGGGAGAGTACAGGTTTGGCACATTTTAAGATCTTAATAAAAATTCTCATACCACTAATTTTAAATAAAATGCCATTTAAATCATGGTTCTTTTTGTTACTTAACTGCCCCTTCACGGGGGATTCATATGATGCTCTCCTTAGAATTTAGTGCCGGGGACCGTCTCTCTCCTTAAGGACATTGTGTTTCTTTCTGTTAGGTACCCTCTGGCTCTGACTGAAACCTGCCTGCACACTGAGCGCTCTGCTTCCTCTGTAGACATATCAAGGGACTGCTGGGCCTGAGGTGGGGTAGGTGTCCTGCTTGCTCCTCATTGCTCCTTCTGCCCCAAACCTCCCTGTGCCTTTGAAACAGATGCCATTTGATTATCCCAGTCCAATACAGATCCCTCCCTGTCATTCCCGGAGGAGTCCAGGCCATTATTCCTCTCCTAATTCTTCATGATCTCAGTATCCTCTCTGTAACCCGATCCCTTAGTGTCCTGGCTGCCCTACCTCTAATGAGCTGCCTTGTGACATCTAGACCTTATCATACCCAGAAGGGTATACCATCCAAAAATCTCAGTTTCCAGAATCCTGCTCTTAACCTCCGTGTCTTTCCTACTCACTTCCTCCTGCACCCTAAACCAATTCTTTAACCCCACGAGACCTCCAGTCATTTGACCCTACCACCGTCCGTTACTCACACCCATCCTCATCCCTCCTTCACAGCTTAGATGTTATGTTCTATAGTTATAGTCATTTCCTTGCCCACACTTTTAACTCTCGCTTCTTATTTGACTTAAATATTGGAATCAGAAGAGAACTCAGCATGCTCTCCTCACCAAATCTACCAACATTTTGGAATCTGTGTCCACATACTTTGCCTTATTGTCATTACAGTAAGTGTCCTTATTTCACTCCATTACTTGTGTACTGGATTCCATTCCCTCTTGCCTACTTAAGGACTTTTCTCTCTACTGAGCCATTCCCATCAGCATGTACACTTGCTGTAATATCTTGCAAAGAATAGCCGTTTTCTGAACCCACGTACTCCTTCAGCTGCCACCCCCTCCCTCTTCTTCCCTATGCAGAAAAACTCTTAAAACTAGTTGTCCGTATTTGAGGTCTCTGCTCTTCTCATTCTCTCTTGTGCCCACTTCTGTCAGGCTGTCACCACCAACGATCCACTGAAACTGCTCGTCTTACCTAACCTGTTAGCTCTTTGACACTGTCGCCAGTCTCCTCCTTGAAGTGGCTTTGTCCCCTTTGTTTCCGGAGCACCCCTTTAGGCTCTCCTCCTGCATCAGTGTGCTGCTGTCAGTGTGCATTGCTGAATCTCCATCTACCGAACGTCTCTACTTAGGAGATCACTGGTGTCCAACCTGTAGACTTTTCTTTTGTAACTTCTCTTGTTTCCTAAATGGCGCATCCAGTTTTAACGCTTTAAATACCATTTATAAACTTACTAACTCTCACTGTTCCCAAATTTATATCTGTAGCCTGAACCTCTCCCTTGAACTCCAGACCCATGTGTCCAATGACTCACTTGACATACTTGGCCTGAGAGGTATCTCAAAATTACATGTCCAGAACGATACTCTTGTCTCCATTGAAGCTTCTCCTCCCCAGAGCTTCCCATCTCAATAACAGGCAGCTCTCTTCTTCCAGTTGCTCAGGTCAGAAGCTTTAGTCATTTCAGGGCCAGCCCAGTGGTGTAGTGGTTGGGTTCGCAGCCTCTGCTTTGGCGGCCCCAGGTTTGTGAGTTCAGATCCCAGGTGTGGACCTACACACCACTCATCAAGCCATTTTGTGGCACCATCCCACATACAAAATTGAGGAAGATTGGGACAGACTTTAGCTCAGCAACAATCTTCCTCAAGCGGAAAGAGGAAAATTGCCAACAGATGTTAGCTCAGGGCCAATCTTTCTTACCAAAAAAAATAAATAAATAAATTTTAGTCATTTCAGATTGTTGCCATTCTTTAACATTCCACACCCGATCCATCCTGTTGGCTCCACCTTTAAAATACACCCAGAATCCAACCACTTCTCACCACTTGCACTCTTTATTCAAGCACCATCATCTCTGCCTGGATTGCCTAATTAGCCCTCCTGTTAATACTCTTACTCTTCTGTGGCCCATTCTCAGCAGAGCAGCCAGAATGATCTTTGAAATGTAATGTCATGTTACTCCTCTGCTCAAAACCCTCCAATAGTTTCCTATGCTTTGGAATATAACCAGAATGCTTACAGCACCTACCCAATCTGACATGATGTGACCCCCATAATGGGAGTCATTGGTTTTTTCTCCAAATTTCCTGTTCTCCTCCAAGGTGTACATAGGATTACACTTTCCTGGTCCCTTGAAATTGGGTGTGTCCTGTGACTGACATGCTTTAGTCTCTTAAATGTTGGTGGAAGTGATGCGTGTCACTTCCAGATGGCACCTTTAAGAGCCAGTGCGTAATTCATCATGCTTTCTTTCCCTCTGCCACAGTAGTGGCGGTGCAGCAGATGGTGACTGCTTCATCAGAGTGAGGAGCTGAAGCCCCAGGTGCCCTGCTGTGGGCATGTAGCATGAGCTCTGTGGTATTTTAAACCTCTCAGACTGGGATTGTTATGACATGCAGCATAACCCAGCCCGTCTTGATGGAATCGCCCAGTTACCTCTATGCCGTAATCACCACATTTTCCCCCTCGCTCACTGTGCTTTGACCACACTGGTCTCCTGCCTAACCTCTACACGTGCCAAGCATGCACCTGCCTTAGGGCTTTAACTACCTGAAATTCCTAATAAAGTGTAAAAAGGAATCTTTACTCTTGAAATAGTGATTCTTCAAGTTTTAGGGTTTTTTTTATAGTATGTATTACAATAGACTTAATACCAAATCAATATTTCTACCTATAGGCTGGTGCATTTGTGTTAGATCCAATGTGTGGACTTGGAACAATACTTCTGGAAGCCGCTAAAGAATGGCCAGTAAGTTGTAAAGTTTGGTCAACCAAGCAGTACATTCACTTTAATCAGTATGTGTGTGTGTGTGTGTATATATTCACTTACCAATTATTTACTTATAGATTGTCTATTTGGGGATTATTATTTTTAATTATATGAATTGCTATTTACTATAGTCAAAGTAGATTATAAAGGGTTAAATTGCTATGTTATTTGTGATACTGTGATAAATTTAGGAAAACATAACAGAATTCCAGTAATTAGTCATGACCTAGATTATAGAAATCCCTAAATTTCTTAGATGTTGTTAATTGTAAAATATTATTGACAGATTTTAAAGTTTGGACAAAATTTTTAAACTTTGCTGTTAAGTATCATTTTAAAGAAATACAGTAAACTTGTTTTAACCCAAATTAACAAATCAATTAATTTCATTTTCATCATTTGAGAAAGTGTAAGTAGGTTTTCCTAACTACATAAAATATCTGATTGTTTTATTTATACTTAAAATATGAACTTCTTTCCTCATAGGATGTGTATTATGTAGGTGCTGATGTCAGCGACTCGCAGTTGCTCGGTTCGCGTGACAATCTGAAAGCTGCCGGCCTTGAGGATAAAGTGGAGTTACTTAAAGTCTCTGTTGTAGGTAAGATATTAAAATGTAAACACTTGGAAAAATGAACATATGTCACTATATTTAGAATCATAATACAAAACATGACTCGCTTTCTGTGTATAAAGGTTGAATTGTATACCCTGTAATATATCTGTGGGGCTAATACTAAGTTTACTTCCAATCTTATCATTGTAACTTTTTTATTTTTCAAAAGACTCATGATCAAAAACAATATTTATAAAGTTTCCCTAAGCATTTAAGTAAAAGCATGCCTTTTTTTTTTTAAGATTGGCACCTGAGCTAACAACCGTTGCCAATCTTCTTCTGTTTTTTTCCCTGCTTTTTCTCCCCAAATCCCCCCAGTACATAGTTGTATTTTTAGTTGTGGGTCCTTCTAGTTTTGGCATGTGGGATGCCACCTCAGCATGGCCTGACGAGTGGCGCCATGTCCGCACCCAGGATCCAAACCAGTGAAACCCTGGGCCACCAAAGTGGAGTGTGCAAACTTAACCACTCAGCCACGGGGCCAGCCCCAAAAGCATGGCTTTTTCAGTTGTGTTTGTAGCATCTGAACCATTTCTCATATCATAACCAGGGATCACTTAATATAAGCAGAAAATAAAGAGAACAGTATAATAATACTGGTAAAGGCTCTTTGGACATCTTTCAGATAAACTGTATGAAATGTTTTGAATTATCTTGCCTTCCCTGCCTCACATTGGGCAGGATTCCTGTGATATGTAGGAGGCAGGTAATTGGCCATCCCAGTTTGCTAAACCAGTACTTTCAATGCCAAAACCAGCCAAGTCTGGGGCACACCAGGACCGTTGGTCACCCTGTGAAGTTGAGGGAAACTGTTCCCCCGTTAACTGATAGGAAATCAGCAGTGACAAACATGGTGAGGAGTCAAGTCTGGAGTCCAATCAAAATAATACTTCCCTAAGGGCCAGGGGACTCAGACTGTTTGAGAGAAGCCCCACATTCCTTCCTTCTTTTCCTTTCCCCTAGTACACTTTTCTCCCTTAAAAATGAGCACATTTAATTCCCAGCTAAGAAAATCGTATTCTCTTGACACAGTGTCACTAGGTAGTAGAGAGGTCCCAGTAGTGAACCTGTAATCTGGAGAAACAAAATATTGTTTAAAAAAACTTTATCGTAGTGGAAAAGTGGTAGAGACGAGTTATGAACAAGAAGAGAGTGTTAGGATAACTTCTGTGTAAGAGCATAATAAAGCGGCCCCAAAGAAGAAATTGATTGTTGATTGAGATCTCACAGTTTGCTGCCAATGACTATTTTGTCAACCTTTCTGTCAAAGTTTTTAATAGGATTCTGTGCATAAAACAGAAGTTTCTGGAGGAAACGGGTGGTTACACTAAAATGAAGCTTTTATTAACCCTAATTTCTTTATGAAAGCTATTTTGGGGGGACCTTCAAGAAAACTTCAATGGGGGCCAGTCCAGTATCACAGCAGTTAAGTTCCCATGTTCTGCTTTTGGGGCCTGGGGTTCGCCAGTTCGGATCCCAGGTGCGGATGTGGCACCACGTGTCAAGCCATGCTGTGGTAGGAGTCCCACGTATAAAGTAGAGGAAGACGGGCGGGGATGTTAGCTCAGGGCCAGTCTTCCTCAGCAAAAAGAGGAGAACTGGCAGATGTTAGCTCAGGGCTAATATTCCTCAAAAAAAAAAAAAAAAAGAAACAAAACTGGAATGGCTTCATCAGTTGTTCCGGAGCAGTGTTTTTTCAAACCCTTTGCAGTGTCCACAGTGCCTTGGAGGCCTAAGGAAGGAAGTGCTGACCTGGCCTTCACACACCTGCCGCACTGCCAACTCACTTTTATTTGTTTGCATTTGGGGGATATTTTCTGTAAGATTTCACTTTAAAAACAAACAAAAGTGCTCAATTTTTTTTTTTTAAATATTTAAAAGAAAAGAAGGTTCTCCATGGCACCAAATAAATCCTAGTTTTTGAAAGGATCCCTCTGTCATGTTAAGAACAGACAGTAGTAGGGGAAGGATGGAGACAAAGAGACCACTTAGAAGACTGTTGCAGTAATCCAGGTAAAGATGATGGTGGTGGTGTGGGCCAAAGTGGTGTTCATGGAGGTGTCGAGAAGAGGTCGGATGTACATCCATTTGAAGATGGAGTCAACAGGATTTGCTGTTGGATTGAATGTGGCGAGTGAGAGAAAGAACAAGAATGACTCTAAGCTTTCTGCCTTGAGCAGCTAGAGGGTGGAGTTGCCATGTACTGAGCTGGGGAAAGCTGCAGGGGGCACAAGTTAGAGTTTGGGACCTGTGAAGTTTCACATGATTGTCAGACACCACGTGGAGATGACGTCAAGTCAGTAGCTCAATACAGTGTGGGCGTCACCAGTATAGATAACATTTAAATCCATGAGATCATCTAGGGAATGAGTAAAATACAGAAAGGAAAGAGGCCTGAGGATGAGATGCTTAGAGTTCTGGAAGGTGAGGCTCTAGTAAAGGAACAGGCAATGATATAAGAGAATAAGTGGGAAAGAACCCAAAAAATAATGATCAGCCATGTCAAATGCTGCCAGTTAGTGAAGTGAAATGAGGCCTGGCAGTTGCAGAAGTCAAGGGCCATTTCCTTGAGCAGCAGGAGCAAAGGCCTGCCTGAGTGGGTTCCGGAGAGAATAGGAAGAGAGAACTTAAAGACACTTGGTTTCGATCATTCTCTTAAACGGTTTGGCTGGTAAGGGGAGTAGAGAAATGGGACAGTATTGAAAGGGAGGAGACTGGGGATCAAGCAGGGATCTTTTGAAGATAGAAAATCGAATTTACTTTTTTTTTAAAAGCGCCACGTATTTGTATGCTCAAGAGAATGATCAGATAAAAATGAGAAACTTGACAATGCAGGAGAGAGAGTATTGCTCATCTGATACACTCACGGCCCCAAGAAGAGGTGAGACCCAGTGCACAGGTGGTGGGGCAGCACTCCTGGTAATGGGAGGCAAAGCGCCTGAGAAAAGAGGTTGTAATAGATGCCCCCGGACCAGCAGTGGCCATGAGTGCCATTTCCCTAAACCTTTGTTGAGATTGATGTTATCATTTTATTACAGTTTTTAAAACTCTTTACAAATTTGGTAAGTTTTTAAAATTTACCTTTAATTACTAGTGAGATAAAACATTTTTCACATTATGTCATTTGTAGATTTTTCTTTTATGAATTAATTATTTTCAGGATAACTTTCCAGAGGAAAGAATACAATGTCTATTTTAAATTGTTTCAGCATCACAACCTTTTAATATTAAAATTCAGTCTAGGGGGATCTATATATCTTGCGTACATAGGGGCCTATATTAACTGTTTAATAATTAGCCCTTCATTGTACATCTCTGCTTTGGAGGTGGACATTGTAGCTAGATACAAGTGTTTATTTTCTTCATTAATTTGATTTTACCTTTAAAAGCTTTCATCATAAATAGAGTTTAGAATATTGAGACCCCGGAACCCCTTGTTGAATGTTTGCAGGTGCACACCTTTTCAGTATAGTAAGAGCATGAATGGACTTTAGAGTCAAACAGGCCGAATGTAAAGCCAGGCTCCACCATTGTTTCTTCACTGTGTGGTCTTCAGCAAAATACTGGACCTCTCTGTATTTTCTCATTTATAATATGAAGATAATACCTACTTCATAGGGCTATAGTGAGGATTTACATAACCACATAGAGTACAGTGGCTAATACAGAGCAGGAATTAAAGACCTCTGTAAGCCTGGAAAGGTCTAGGATGTTAGTAATACTCTCATCATGATTTATCTTTCTGCAAAATTACTATCTTCATTCTCTTTGTATGCCTTAATGACTTTATTCTTTTCTACTTTTTTAGTAACATTCACTTTATTTTATAACCCTCTACTAGCAGAAAAGGAGGTACTCCTTTAACATGCAAAAAGGGCATGTGTTTATTCCTAAGTTTTAATCATTATGAAAATTTGGAGGGGCCAGCCCCGTGGCCGAGTAGTTAAGTTCACACGCTCTGCTTCGGCGGCCCCAGGGTTTTGCCGGTTCAAATCCTGGGCAGGGACACGGCAGTGCTCCTCAAGCCATGCTGAGGTGGCATCCCACATGCCACAGCTAGAAGGACCCACAACTCAAAAAAATAAACGACTATGTACCGGGGGGCTTTGGGGAGAAAAAGGAAAAATAAAATCTTAAAAATAAACAAATAGATAAAAGAAAATTTGGAACCAAATGAATATTATGTTACAGGCTATCTTAAGAAATAATTGGTCATTGGTTAGGCTTGTTGAAAAAATCTGCAGATGTATTTACCTTCTTAGTGTAAGATGGAGAGCTGTAATATATACAGATTTGAGCAAAAGAAACACATGTATGATTAATTAAAATGACAAAATTATAGACAGGTAAAAAAACGGGGAATGTTTTCATTCCTTCCAATTAGACATTGTACAGCCTGTCATATATTACTTCAGTGTAAGAGTTATAACAACATTTTTGGTACAACTGTGCTTTGTTCTCAGGTGTCACTCACTTCTACCCTTGTAGGAGTGGGTCATGCATTTTCCAGTACACCCATAAACTCCCCATAATGTGGTGGTTGCATTTTATTTCATATTAGAGTGAGTTTTCCTCTACTACCCATTCTGCCCCTGCTGACCTGGCCCAGCCCCTGGTGTACCAGCCAGGTGTCTTGTGGCGCATGCCATATTCCACAAGATTCATGAAGCTGCCAGGCTGCCCATTTGGGGAATCAGAAGGCAATGTGGGAAATGATGGTTGAAGTGTATGTGAAATGTGTGTGTGGGGATAAGAAGCCTACCACCGAGAGTTGAGTGTTTTTGCTGCAATGGCTTTATCATTCGTTGTGTGGCAGAGATCCTGTTTTGTTGTTTGGTGACACTGCTACTCTGTAATACCGTCACGCGCTGCTTAACAACGGGGATACATTCTGAGAAATGCATTGCTAGGTGACATCGTCCTGAGAACATCACACCCTGTGCTTACACAAACCTACATGCTATAGCCTACTACACACTAGGCTATATGGTGTCAGTCTTATGGTCCCACAATTGTATACGTGGTCCGTCGTTGAGCAAAATGTCGTTATGTGACACATGACTATAAACTCAGCAGCAGTAAGTTTTTAAAAGAGCATATTTAGTGAAAAAGTAAATACAGAATTTCCATTTCTCAAGAAAGCTGATAATGAACACATAACTTGAGTAAGTTTGTTGACATTTACCATCCACTATGAGGGCTGTGGTGATTTCACTGACCAAATGAAAGAGATCTGATTATAGAAGGATCTAGCATTTACTTCAAAACTTAGTAGTTATTTTAGGGAGACTAAGCCTGAAGCCAACTGTTTATCACATGCAGCCGAAGAAAATGCATTTAAATATCACTCTGTGAAGCATGACTTTTCATTTAGATGAAATGACTACTCTTTAAATTAACTTCGTGTATTTTCAATTCCAAGTTTTCTTATGTACATGAACAAAATGAAGCTGTAGCCAGTAATACGTTGGCTCCATTAGCAAAAGACCTTTACAGAGTTAAGTGTTGCCAGTTTTGTATCAGTGTTGTCAGATGCTTCAAAAAGAAAATCAGTTAAGTCAATTCTACTACTGGTTTAGCTTTTCTCCCCACCAGTTCTTGGAAATTTAGGATGTTTTTTCTGTCAAAGATGAAACATCTTTCATTATTGTGAATGCTCCTGTAAATGTGCTCAGCACTGCACATGTGTCTGTTTATGTTTTATTTGGTGGACCACAGCATCATGGTAAAAATTAACATTCTTATAAATAGAGAAACCTATGAAGCAGAAATGTGCTTGGAATTTGACAGGGTACCCACGTAATTCATAATTACCTCCAAACAAGCGTGATGTTCTGTAATTGAAACAGAAACTTAAATTATCAACATAACAGACTTTGAAACAATTTTAAAAATATACAGAGTAACTGAACTGCAAACTATTTGTGATAAAGATGGTTGAATGCAAAAAATACTCAGCGTGACAGTACACACTTTATTTGCTTGTACGTCATCAGTTGGGTTTAAAAATGTTTAAGCCTTTGAAGAATTACTTGTAAATCAGCCAAAGTGTCCTACAATTGTGCTATAAGCTTTTTATAAATAAACTAGTTGCCTAATCGTGGTTGCATCTTTTTCCAAAACCCATTGGAAATCCATAATCAAAGGATTCAACAAATGGCGTGCCAAATAACTTAAGTTTTTAAAATTTTTGATGAATTGCAGCTATTAAAAACAAAACTGGCAATAGGAGGATGTTATAATCTATCCCCAAAAACACTAAGGAAGAAATGAACAAATTAAAACAGTGAGAGCTCAGTAATGCACAAGATTTAATTCTGAAGTTCTGTAAATATACTTAGGATATCTTATGGGAAGAATCTTCTGATGGCTTTCTTTATTGTAATTGGATAAATATACATTCTAGTGTGGAATGGAATGAAGTTGAGAAGGGCTTCAATTTTGCAGCCTCTAAATTTGGTAAAACAAAGAAGAATAGAGACGAACTGTTTGAGTTTTGTGTTGTGAAAATGTTTGTCAGAGACACTGTGAATGGAGAGGCTGTGACCTGGAGGGCTGAAATATTTACTCTTCCCTGTGAAAGAAACAGAACTGAGAGCATCCTCCATTTAGCAGAATTTGCTCTGGGCTCTACTGTTACTTTAGCTCCTGTAGAGAAAATGTTTTCTCAAATAAAAATATTATAGTCTACAGAGAAGTTCATTAACCATAAAAACAAAACTTTAAAGAATATTGCAGGCAATTTAGGAAAAAATTTAAAAGTCCACATTAAAAAAATACATTCTTCCAAAAAATTCCAGTGATGTCATGGGATTAGAGATGGATACATCCAAGAAACTGATCAGTATATGAATACAAGCTACAAGTAATTATTTCACTTGTTAGTTTTAAGGTTAAAATAATATTTTAAAAGTGTGGTTTTTTTAAAAGAAAAAAAAACTCCAGTGTGCACAGATATATTAGTTTTAGGTCCACCATAATAATTAATTTGTTAGACAATATTTCAAAAAATATATAATTTTATTTCTGACGCCCTTGTTTTCAAAAATGTTCCTGTTTGGACTATCAATTAAATGGTGACAGGATCCAGATGCCAAACGACATTTAGCATATTTGAGATGAATTATGGACTTCTGGACTGAGATGACAGATTGAAACGTCACTGAAGGATTTGCATTCTCCTGCACTTAGTGAAATGAGAATCAGAATAGTAAAAATAAAAGGAAAAAAATTCACCAGCAGCAACCAAACAAGGAAAGGGCATAATCTAATGCAATAAACTTCAAAATCTGGCCCAGTGGAAAGAAGCAGAAAGTTATAGAGCAATAGCCAATAAAACTGTGGCTGTTTACAAGGCTGCTGAGGCCAAGTGTGACCCAAAAATACTGTGCCCGACCGAGGTGTCATTTTAGTACAGGGACAATTTCAAATAGAAAATAGTTCAGTACACATTTCACTAATAAGCCCTTTTGGCGGAAAAATTAATAAAATCCAGACATTTAAGAGATGAATCACCTGAGGAATGGAGAAAGCGAAGGCAGAGTGGCTGGTCGTGAGGCCTGAATCAACTTAAATATACAATAATTTTAAACCACTATAGGGATTATTACAGTTACATGGCAGAGTGTGAATGTTATTAACCTGACAATGGAAAGAATGTTCAAACAGCAGAAAATACAAGGAAAGAAAATATGAAGAAGGGTGTGCCCAAATTTATCAGTCCTCGATTTACTTAGTCTTTTGTCTAAATATATGCATAAAGAAGTATCCGGAAGGCCCTTAAAACCTATTGGAAGAAAATATCTTAGGGCCAGTATCCTGAGTTTTAAGCAATTCTCACCCATTTTTCTCCTGGAAGGAGGGAGAAATAGGCCAGCTCTTTTCAGACACACAAGTGTTTTAAAATTTTTCATGTTCTTGAATCATCCTGCAGAGATGTAAAAAAGAGATGATTCTTACTTGTTTGTTTTGAGCTACATTTCTATTTCAGAATTTTATCTCCTTGGTTGCAAGCAAACTCTTTGTTTACAGGCAGCTCAGAGCTGCCTTTAGAAGAGTTTGCTGTGTAGTGAACTTACGGGTCAGGTGCTCTTGGCTTTAGGAGTTTCTGCGTCAGAAACTCTGGAGATGGGGCCAAGAATCGGTTTTTTACCAAGCCTTTCAGTTATTTCTGATACACACTAAATAGTAGGTTTGGAGGGTCAGGGAGGGCTGAGAATTTGCATTTGTAGTTCCCAGGTGATACTGATGCTGCTGGACTGGGGACCACACTTTGAGAACCGCTGCTAGAGGAAAGGAGGGTAAAGAGGCCCACCTGGAAGTAGTTGCCCTGCCTGGCTTTTGAGGAGCCGTGAGGAGGAAATGCTGTGTTCTCCAGGGCTTGTTTGAAGGATTCTGGCCCACTGGTCACCACCTGGCCATCCTCTCCCTATACACATCAGAGAGGACATTGCAAATAATAACCCCAACAATAGCTAACAGTTAGTCAGTGCTCACTAGGTGCCAAGCACTGTTCTAAATGCTTTCCATAAATTACCTTACTGGTTAACTTCTGAGATAGATCCTCTTAATCTCATTTTACAGATAAGGAAATGAAGCAAGAACTTCTGAAAGTTCCACCACTAGTAAGTGGCAGAGCCAAATGCAAGCTGTTTGACACAGAGCCTGCTCTCAGCCACATCAACAAAAGCTTAGATTATTCTATTGGAAGATGACGCTGTTCCGTTCTAGAAATCTTCTGAAAATTTATCTAGGTGAAGTCTACTCCTTCAACTTCTAAAATGATTTAAAGCAGTTTAGCAAATACAGCGTAGGAAAGTTGCAAATAAAAATAGACACTGGCCAGAAGAAGAAAAAAAATGTTAACAAACCTGTTGGACAGCTAATTTGTGTGTGTGTGTGTGTGTGTGTATGAAGGCAAAAGACAGACTTGAGCTCCAACTCGAGTAAATTACACATAGTTCATCATGTGTGAAACATTTGATAACCATGGTTGCCTTCCTTGTCTGTTCATTATCTTCAGTAGTTTTGCAAAAAGTATAGTTATGGTATTCAAATAGATGTGTCCTATATCAACGCCCTAAAATTAAGTGCATGAAGTTAAAACGTGACTTGGAAAAAAAGAATTCCTGCCCAGCTCTAAAAGAATATCCTGTTACTTTTTTTTCTAACCTTCTCTTCTTTCTTCTACAAATTTCAGGTGAAGGTTAGCACTAGAAGAGATCTAGCAAGTGTTCATTAGACTTTCCCAGATAACAGGACTTACGTTTTGTTTTTAAATTTCCTGCCAACAAAAATTTATCTAGTATTTAGAATAGTAAAGATTATTTAAATTTTATTGCGTTTCTACAGAATTAAATGCTATTCAAAATCAAAATTGGGACACCTTCTACTTTGTGAATATCCAACTTAGGTGAGATGAATGACGGGTGGAAGAAAAATAGGTAGAAAGTGACAGGTGTGCTCAGAAAATGTGAAAGTGAAGATGGGAGTATTATCTTATAGTCTGATTTCTGAGAATGTAAAGATAAGAAAGAAATTTAGATTTAATAATCGAACACTGTATTTAATTTTTTTTAGTGATAATCATTTTGTTGATTATTGATTAACCTTTTCTCTAGTCCTGGGACTTCAGTAGATATTCTCAACCTTTTGGGCCCCCTTTAAAAATACAGTGAAAACGATGAAACAAATAGATCGACACATGCATCATTCATGTATAACTATGAATAGGGAAATGAAAGTTATTCTGATTGGGTTAAAGATTTTTCTAGACAACTTAATATATTTCTTCTTGGATCTGGCGACTTTCTGTTCATGTAATATGTTTAGAGGATTGAATTTTCTGGTTACTTTAAAATTCTGCTTAATTTTTGTCATATTTTATCATACCTGAAAAGCTAATTTTCAAAGAACAAAATACGATAACTATCATTTATCTTTAGTGATTCCCAGAGCCTTTCAGGATCTTGTAATTCCTTAGAAATTTAATATGCAAAAATAATCCTGTGTACTTCAGTTTTCTCATATTTTGGTTGTAAATATTTGAACTTTCTGTAATAGGATTCTCTGATTTCTCTATTTCAGAATTGCCGTTGCCTTCAGAAAGTGTCGATATTATTATTTCTGACATTCCATTTGGGAAAAAGTTTAAGTTGGGAAAAGACATCAGGAGCATTCTACAAGAAATGGAAAGGTAAGTTGTTGAATTTGTTTCCATAATTTTTTTAGCTATTGGGCATTTAACCAAAATATATCATAGCTTTTCAGTTAAGATTAGATTGCATTTTAGTAATTTCCCAGAATTTTTTTGGCTTAATTTTCTAAGGTTTCAAATCAGAAGTTCATAATTGAAATAAATAGTTAATCCATATCATCTTACACTCTTAAATTTTATTCAGAAAAAATACTAGCTTTTCATTTTGCCTGAAATTTGAATGTATGAAATAGTGACCTATATTTCAGTCGCTGAGCTGGGTAATTTACATATTTACTTCTAATCCTCACAAAACCCTGCCTCCTACATGTCAGTCCCCAACACTTTGCAGATAAGAAACTGGGACCCAGAAAGATTAACTTTTTCAAGATCCTGCAGCTGCCAAACAAGAGCACAGAATTCACATAAGGAACGCTCAGTAACACAGATGGACGTCTTCATTATTGACTGTGAAATGAAAATGCAGAAGTGTTTTAATATTATGGCTTTCTTAGGTCGACCTCAGGGAATATAATTCAGTGAAAGTATTTCTTTGAGAGGTTCAGTAAGGCCTGGATCTGTATTTTTGTGATCGTTTAAGTTGATAAAGGAGAGAACTTAGAATAACGTAGAGGAATAATGGGGATGAATAAGAGGTCAATTCATATTAAATTGTCTCAGCTCGGCATTTGATAGAGCAGGACAACATAAATGTTCAACAGCCTGGATATAAATAGCGTGCCGGCAAATGAAAAAGTGAGCCATGTGCTTTGGATGGGGAAAATTCAGTGTCACTGCTGACATGCTGTAAGGAAAATTAGAGATTGACATGAAGCCTAAGCTTCACTAGGAGCCGCCTCACCTCCATCTGGCGAGCTCAGTCCTCCAGGCTTCTTTATGGGTTATCTTATTTCTAAGCGGCTGCCCCTGTTACACAGTGACGTAACTCTTGGTGTGTTACCTGGATCTTTCTTTCTGGACAGCATCTGTAATTCAGATGTTCCCTGAGTTCCTGTACTCCCTCCTGCCTGACAACACATTCCCCTCAAGCAGATTTTACAACCCTGACTTCATATTAAGATCATTGTAGGAGCTTTCAAGAAACACCGATGCCTGTTCTCCACCCCTCCCCTCCGAGGCTCTGATTTAATTGGTCTGGGGTAGAACCTGGGCGTCAGCATCTCTTAACTGCTCCCAAGGTGATTCCGTTGTGCAGCCAGGGTTAATAAGCACAGCCTTTGCACCTAGCGAGGTAATTTGCCAGCTCTACACATGGTGAGATACTAATTGTGTGAGCAGTGACTTACACTTAAGCTGGAACTTGCCAGAGATAATGGCTCACCCTAACTGACGATCTAACGCTGCGTATTTGAGACATCACCACAGTCAGTGGAGGGCAGTATTGTGATTAGACAGCCCTTCCAGCGCTAGCCTGACTTTCTCTAGGCTGGTTTTGCTTTTTGTTCTAGGTAATTGAAAATGAGGCAGTAATAGATATGACTGCCCTCACATTGTGGCAGTAAATTTAAATGTTTACCTGAGAATCAGGAAGATAGTCAAGATTTCCTACATAATTCAAGTGCCTCAGTAGGATCAATTGAAAGTGTACGTATTTGGACATAAGGAGCTTCTCCTGTGACCAAGCTTCTTTGCCACCTGCCCGCAGCCTTTATGGTGTGACTCGTGACTTGTCATGGTTTGGGGTTTTCTGCAGGCGTTGTAGCATAATTCAGCACTGCAGAGTGCAGGCTTCAGAGCCAGAGCACCTGGCTGCTAGTCTGGGTTCTGTTCCCTAGCAGTTCTTCAGTCAGAGGCCAATCGCCTAACCACTCTGTGCCTCCTCTTTAAATAACAGTAGCTACCTCATAGCATTGTTCTGAAGAGTCAGTGGATTTAAAGCTCTGTGAACAGTGCTCGGCCTCTAGAAAGTGCTCAGGAACTGTTAGCTCTTACCTGGTGTTTGAGTGTCAACTTCAGATCCTTTTGGGAAGTGGGTGGGATATATATATATAAATATATCTATGTACGAATAACTTTTCTCCCGATAGTTTACGAATAAAGACTGTACATAGAAAATGGAAGGAAGGGGAATTGTGTTAATAAAAATAAGAGAAAATACAAGAGGTCAGTCAACCTGTTCTTAACAGGCAATGAAAATAGTTGGTCCTGTATGTAATACAGAACTGGATTCTTCAAGAAAGAATATGCAGTCAGAATTAAAGATTGTCAGACACATGATTGCTCTGGTGGCACGAGCTGGGCACTCTCAGCTCAATTATTGCCTCCTTTAATTTATTTCAGCAATAACCATGTCATGAGGACAGAGCATTGTGAGGAATTCAGAGAAGTATAATATTTGAGCTTTGCTCTCAAATATAACCATGTAAAACATGTGAGCAAAATTAGAAATTCAGCCTGCTCAGTTTGAAGGAAGAGTCACTGCGTGCCCAAGAGGCTTGAGATGGATTCATGGAAGAAGCAAGATTTCAGTGAAATTTAGGAATTTGAAAGGAATAAAAAAGGAGACCCCACCCTGTTTTATACAGACGTTCAATAAGTTTTTCTTAAGTAAACACTTCAAAAGGCACATTCAAGGAACATGGATACACCAGACTGCTTGGAACAGAGATTGGTAGTAGAAGCTTAAGGCCTGATGTGTTCCAAGGCCACATGACTTGTAACTCTTTGTATCACCTAGCCCTTGTCTTGCAGGTTTACTTGCAGAAGAGAATCTCTTTTACGTTAATTGATACAGAGCTTCCCCAACTTACTGACCACAGAATTTTTTTTTTTACAAAAAGTAATATCTCATACTACACTAGTATTCAGAGGAATTCAATTTGGGAAATGTTTTTTTTATAATTGCTCAGTAGCTCTCTTAGTAAGAAATTATGTGTATATGAACATGGAAAGATGCCTAGAAAGACATTTATCAAAAATATTCACCTCTGAATAGCAGGATTCCAAGTGATTTTTACTTTCTTATTTTCTCCATCATTTACGATTTGCAATAAGTAAATTGGTAAATGTCCTGCTATGCATCGTTTCGTCTACATATATACGAATAGATGTTTTTAATTTTACATAAATAAGATCATCCTTAATTTATTATACTGTAACCTGCTTTTTTCACTCAACGATATGTCCTGAATCTCCTTTCTGATAAGTTGTTATGATGTGCATTATAGTTTTCAGTAGTCACCAGGGTACTACGTTCTGTTTGTATACCATTGTGTAACCAGTACCTATGGAGGAGCATTTAGATAATTCCAAGTTTTTCATTTTAATAAAGAACAATGCTCCGAGCATCAGTTTTCAAACTTACTACATGACCAGGTTACTTAAAACCACCATGCCTCAGTTTCTTCCTCTGCAAAATGGTGATGCCAACAGGACATACTTGAAAGGATAATTCTGAGGATTATATGGTATGTAATAGAAAGCATTTAAAACAGTGCCTGGCATATAATAAGTGCTCAAAAAATATTAGTGTCATCACCATTGTTGTCACTATCATTCTACTGCTACTACTGTTATGTCTTCTTAGGGTAATTTCCTGCAAGTGAGATTGCTGGGTCAAAGGTTATGCACATTTCATATTTTCGATATGTTATTGCTAAACTACTGTCTCAAAAAAGTTACATCAATTCCGTCTCAGGAGTGCTCATTTTCTCACAGTCTTGCCATCCTGAGTATGACAGTCTTTTTGTTTTTAATAGGGTAGGTAAAAAGTTATATCTCATTTATTATTTTGTGTATGTTTTCTTTTATATGTTGAGAGATATTTCTTGTTTCTGTCCGATGGTACACAGCCACATCTGTCCTCATCCCAAACCCTCCTCTCTCAGTGGAAGAGGTTTCTCTCCTCTCGCCAGGATTTATGCTCTGAGTTCCTACCTCCTCAAAGATCGTACTCTGCCCCTTCTCCTTCTTATCTTCAAACTATGCATCTCCTGGTTCTTTCCAGATTCAGTCTTCCTTCCCCAGACACTTTTGGAGGTCTTCGTATAACACACACTGTACTAGGCACTGGAGATAGAGCTGTGACTAGGACAAGACCCCTGCCCGTGTGGTGCTTGCATTCCAGCCTGGGAAGACAGATGGTTAATACATAAACAGGATGGTTTCAGATCATGAGTGATACCATGAAAGAAATCCAACAGGATATTTGGCTAGAGAGTGACTGAGAGAGACGCAGTGGCTGCCTTAGATAGTCAGGGAAGGCCTCTCCAAGGAGATGGTGTTTGAACTCTGGGATGTGAGTGAGGAGAAGGCACTCAGAGGATGAGTGTTAAGCGCAGAGTGAACAGCAAGGCCGGCCGTCAAAGACAAGGAGCAGCTTGCTGAGTTCCAGCAGCTGAGGGAGGGTCAGTGTGTTCAGACCATAGTGAGCAAAGGGGAGCAAGCAGGCAGCGCATTGCGAAAGGTGGGTGACTCAGGTCACGGAGGAGTTTATATTTATTTGAAGTCTAACGGAAGAGAGGAATTTACATTTGTCTCCTAGGTGGAAAGTGGGAAGGGAGAGTGGGAGGAGCGACGGAATGGAAAGGAGACCTGTCGGGAGATGCCGAGATGGTGCTGGCAGGATATGAGGATGGAATGAAGTGATGTAGTTTGGAGACAGACTTGTCTAGATTTGCTGCTTGTTTCAATGGGGGGAAGCTACTCAACATCCTGACATCTTCGCTGGGCGTTGGGGAGAACTCTTGGTCCTCTAGCTCTCGTCCTGTTTCCTTACCTGTACAACCGAAATTCTTCAAAGAATAGTCTACACTTGACGTCTCTGCTTCCTACCTTCCAGTCCCCCCTCGATTCGAGCAGACCAGCATTTGCTGCTCCCTTAACTAAGATTGCTGTCCCCAGGTTCACTAATGACTTCTTATCATCTTAATCACTTGTTCGTCCTGTAGCATTTGACACTGTTGAGACGATGCGCTTCTTGAAACTATTCCTTTGGCTTCCATGACGTCATTGTTGTCCAGATTTTCTCTCAGGATGTGTTTCATGGGCTCCTCCTCCTCCGTCCTTCCTTAAGTGTTAAGTCTCTCTTCCTTGGCCCTTTTTCTCTTCTCACTCCATGCTGCCACCGCAGATGATCTCATCCACCATTATGGCTCTGTCTACCATTTACTATTGAAAACTCTGAAATCTCTACCTCACGCCTGGTCTTTCTCGTTACCTCCAGGCTGTGTATCCAGCTGTCTGTTGGAATCCACACTGCTGTGTTCCTTAGGCACCTCCGCACGTTCCAAACAGAACTCTTTTCCTCCCACCACCCTCTGATTCACCCTGGTGCTGAAGTACTTTCAGTGCCTCCCCCTCTTCTCGTCTTCCTGTCTGCTGCTTTCTCTGCTCCAGCTCCCTCCCTTGCTCCAGCCCCTAGCTCCCACTTGGCCTGGCTCACTCCTGCTTGTCCTTAATGCACACGGTAGGTGATCTCATCCTCCAGGGATTTTCTACACTGCCTTGTGCCTGGCTTTGGGACCCCCCCTAATGTGTTCCCACGGCGCTTGCCACACTCTTTAACTCTTTACTTTCCTCTCTCTCCCACTGTTCAGTAATCTCTTTAGCACTCGGAGGACAGTATGTCGTTTGTCACCTTTTCCACGTGGGTGCTGTACAGACTTTGGTCAAATGATTAAGTAAATGAATTCAACAAGCTGACATTTCAAGGTTTCCCTTCATTTTCTCATCTTTCCTTCTGCCATTCTTTTGTTCATATCTTCGCTCCTTCCTGGTGACTTTCTTCTGCCATCAGCCTACTGCCGTTAATATATGCTAATCCTTTAGGATTCTTCCGTTTGCCTTTTCCTGTGTACAATCATTAAAATGTGACTACAAATTATTTTGAGGCTTGCCTTTTAAGTAGAGTAAAAATAGATAATTACAGCAGATTTGTACTAGTGATTCCATAATTACTATAATAAATATGCATTATGGAAGATACCACCTAATTATCAAAATCCTTGTATTTAAATAGACAAAATTAAATTTCTAATTAAAAACACCAAATATTTTAAATAAAGTGGGATTGTTTGTTGTCCAAAAAGAAAGAAATACTCATACCAATTATCATTTTTTGTCACAGAGTGCTTCACGTTGGCGGGACCGTTGTGCTCTTGCTCAGCGAAGATCACCACAGGCGCCTTAAAGACTGTGAAGAGAGCAGCAGCCCTTCGAGATCCCATGGCAGCCACACAGGTGAACCAGGAAGTGAAAAGTGTTTGAATCCTGAAGAAAAACCTGGCCTGTCAGAGACAGCGTCATCTTCATTCGAAGCCAGTCACCAGGGATGCTTAGACCAAATGCCACCGTTTGGTTCTTTAGTGCCAGTAGAATGCTACAGCGTTAGCCTTGGAAAAACAGGTGCATGCATCTGTAAATATAAGAAGTCACACTCCTCTGGACTAGCGCAAGCTTGCCACCATAGGCCAGGTTCAAGTCCTCGTGCGTCAGCTGGACGGCAATAGAAGCTGGTTGTCTCAAGCGTCTTGATCGTGCCACAGAGTTCCAGTAAACAGAATCCACTGAAGGCTGGAGTTGGGACAAAGGCTCTCAGTCAGAGTTTCTGGTTTAGACTCTAAAGGGCTTCATGTTTCTGACAAAGAACAATGAATCAATACTTAAAGTTCTCTTCAACTTTGTATTCTGTCAAAATGTAAAAAGTTCTGCTCTGCCTGCACTGTTTCTGAGCAGAAGCTTCAATTTCAAAACAGATGTTCTCAGAGGTTCGCATAAAGTGAATTGTAATCATCACAACGTGGGTATCACTATTTTAACTATCAGCTTTTCAAAATGTAGAAACTTTTATATGTTACTTCTTCGGATATTAAACTTGACTTTTTGAACCTGTAATTTTCTCCTCCATTGGAAAGAAATTACTTTTTATTTGCAGTACATTTTGTGCATCCCACATTATGCAAAACAACAATGGGAATAATAACAATATAAATTAAGCCAGTATCCTCCAACATGATGGAAAATAAAGTTTGCTTTTTTCTAAAAGCTTTAATGAATTTTCACTCAGGCTTATTTAAATTAAATGCATTCCTTGTGTTCACTGCTTGAGAAGAAGCAACAGGAAGTTGAAGAAAATGCGATTTCATTTTTTTCAGTAGCCTAATGTAGTGGCTTAGCTTTTGGCTACTTTAGTACGATTTGAACAATCTTTCCATGTTTGGGAAATTTCTCACCTTGTGAATCCCACCTCTCTGAAGTAGAAGCAGAAAACTTGTTTTCTAGCTAGGGTGTGGCATGTACCCGAGGCCCAGTATCAAGGTCCACTGGTCAGAGTGGGGCTAGTGGGGCACAGGTGATAAGTGGAATTTTTACCTGAGAGCACCTCACAGTAAGCCCGGTGGGACCTGGGCCTACTACATCGTCAAACAACAAATATTTACTGGGTACCTACTATCTGCCAAGGCACTGTTCTCGGCCCATGAAGCACATCAGCGAACCAAACAAAGATCCCTAACCCTTAGAACTTAAACGCTCTAGTGGAGGAGACAGATAAGAAATAGTAGACATAATAAGTAATTGATGAGTTAGGAGGTGATAAGTGTTGGGGGGTAAGGCAGCATACAATGATGGGGAGTACAGGAGGATGGGGGGCGGGTCTCCCTGAGAATGTGAAATTTGAGCAGATATTTAAAGGACATCGAATAGTGTTCCAGACAGATGGAAGAGCCAGTTGCAAAGGCCCTGAGGCAAGAGAGTGCCTGATGTGTTTGAGGAAGAGCAGAGAGGCAGATGTGGCTGGAGTAGAGTGAGCGAGGGGGAGAATGAGAGGTTAAAGAGTGGCAGGTTAGATCATACAGGCCTTGATGACTAATATGAGGACTTTGACTTTCAAAACCCCTAGAGAGTTTTGAACAGGTGGCAGTTCTAACATTTTACAGAATCACTGTGACTGCTGTATTGTGAATCCATTATAGGGAGGCAAAGGTGGAAGTAGAGAGAGCAGTTGGGAGATTTTGCAGTTATCTAGGCAAGAGAAAATGGTAGCTTGTCCCAGGGCGGTAGCAGTAGAGGAGGTAAGAGGCAGCTGGATTCTGGATATACTTTTAAAGTAGAACCAGCAGGATCTGCTGATGTCTTTGATGAGTGGTGTGATAACGGAGAGGAGGCAGGAATGACTACAAAATTTTTGGCCAAGCACTTGGAACAGTGGAGTTTCCGTCAACTGATGGGGAAAGGCTGCAGGAGGGGCAGGTGGGGTGGGAGATAGCAGAAGTTCAGTTTTAGACTTGCTAATTTTGAAATGTGCAGTATACATCCAAGAGCTGTTGAGCAGGCAATTGAATATGAGTCTACAGTTGAAGAAGAAGGCGTGCTCTGGAGATAGAAATTTGGGAATTTTCAGCATGTTGGTGCCATGAAACTGTGATCCTTTGGGATCACCAAAGGACTGAATGTAGGAGAGAAAGAAAGAGGAGCAGGACTGAGCCCTGGCTTCCTCAACACTGAGAGGTCAGGAGAAGAAGAGGAATCCTCAAGGGAGACTGACAAGGAGCTAACAGGGAGGCAGGAGGAAACCCTCGAGTGGTCTGCCGGAAGGCAGATGAACAAAGGGTATGGAGGAGGGAGGAGTGGGCAACTGTTAAATGCTGCTGACCGGCCAAGTGAGATAAAGACTGGAGATTGAGTTTTGGCCTTGGCCATGAGGTCATCAGTGACCCTGCTAATGGAGTTTTGGTGGGGTGGAGAAGGAGCAAAACCAGACTGGACTGGGCTAAAGAGAAAACAGGAAACGAGCTGGAGGTAGTGAGTATAGACAACTCTTTCAACTAGTTTTGCTGAAAAGGGAGCAAAAAATGGAGGTAGTAGGTTGGTAGGGGATGTGGAATTGAGACAACGAATTTTTTTTAAGATAGGAGAAGTAGCAGCATGTTTTTTATGTTGAAGAGAATGTTCCAGGAAAGGCAAAAAACGGTTGAGGTGTAGGGAAAAGGGGATAAATGCTGGACCAGTGTCCTTGAATGAGGGGATGGAATGCAGTCCACACGTGGAGGACTTAGCTTTAGATAAGAGCATGAAGAATTTCTCCATGGTTACGAGTGGGAAGGCAGCAAACAAGCATTTCTGCAATAACATGATAAATGTGCCCCTGGAAATTGTGTCATTCTCAAATTCATGCACTAAAAATAACACAATTTATGGAAAAATTAGGTTTGGGGCAGATCATTCCAAACCTATCCAACTTTGCAACCCATGCACTAACAAAAACAACATAGTTCAAAAAGTGTATTCCTAATAAATAAATACATCAGTAAGTTAAGGATTTCACCTTTCCAGAAAAAGGGCAAAGACAGCTTGATAGAATTTGGTAGAAGGAAGGGTAGAAGCTACTGAGTTACACAACAAGGACTTGCAAGACAGAACCTGCGGTCAAACTGGACCCAAGGAGAAGGTGCAGTGACTGGACATCCTGTGAAGAGCCTGATTCTCCTGCAGCTTGCTCAGTCCGCTCATTCCATTGGTGTCCTTCACATTCAGCTGCTCTTATCTAGTGGCACAAAATATTAATGTGCTGGAGGGGAAAGAAATCACTTACAAACCGACCTGATTTCCACATTATAGTGACATCATCCCCCTACTTAGCCATATTTGAGTGAATGCCCATTACAGAAACATGCATTGTCGGAGAACAGACTGTAAGTGGGAGCAGATGCTGGAAGGTGGGCGGATGTGGTGATGGTAGACTGTGCAAGTTGTCTTCTGATTGCTTCAGTTTTCTCAGTGAAAAACTATGTGGTAATCTCCCCAGTTCCTGAGTCGATAGTTGGAATAGCTACCCTCAGCAATTGCAGAATCCCCACAATGGCTTTCAGACCCATGGAGTAGGGGTGTTTATGACTGGAGGGCCAAGGTCACATACTCCTTAGGTTCCCCCTTCCTACCAAAATGGCCAAACAAAAGCACTATCATATCTTTGTAAGAACTGCAGCTCTTAGAAGCCCCTGCAGCCACCAAGGAGAAAGAGGCCCAGACGCTTGATGGAATTCTTTGGCATCTGAAGGCAACCCACGTCACCTTTGGGTTTGCTGCTCTGATGGAGCCCTGGGTAAGAGAGGGCTCTCCAACTGGCCCACTGTAAGCAGTAAGCACTGTAAGCAGTTCTGCATTTGTGCCCTTATGACCCAGGAGATCTAATGGGCTCAGAGTGTCTGTGGCCAACCTGGATGCAGCATGCAGCCCACAGAAAGTCCTAATAGGGGGAATACAGCTGCAGCTTCTTAGCTTTTGGAGCAAAACCAAGCTCTCATGCAAGTAATTATTCTCCTTTTAGAGAGAAACTCTTGGGGGCCGGCCCCATGGCCAAGTGGTTAAGTTCAGCACCCCAGGGTTTCACTGGTTCGGATCCTGGGCATCCCGCATAGCACAACCAGAGAAACTCACAACTAGAATATACAACTACGTACTGGGGGGCTTGGGGGAGAAGAAAAAGGGGGGAAAAAACAAAAACCCTTGGCTTGCTATTGAGGGCCTGGCCAGAGAACACTAGGTGACCATGTGACCTAACTGCCCATCTTGAACTGGGAGTGATTTGATCATCCAGGCCAAAAGTTCAGTGGGCCCAGCCCAGCAGCACACCCTCATTAGGCGGAGTGGTAGATATTAGCACTGTGCGCCACGTGGCTGGCGATCCTCATGAGCTGCAGGAGCAGTCAGTATCTCATCTTGTCGAGTGCCTCCTGCCTGCCACGCTGCTGGCCTCCCTCACGACCATGGTCCCCTGGGGAATTCCCAAAGAGCAGTTGGCCAAGGAAAAAATCATATCTGGTTTACAGATGGCTCTGCAAGTTTTGCTGGCACCTGCTGGAACTTAACTGCTGGGCTATTTCAGCCCCGCCTGGAGCTGAGGGACAGTGGGGAAAGGAAATCCTCCCAGGGAGCAGAACTTGAAGTGATCCACATTGTACACTTTGCCTGGAGGGAGAGGTGGCCTAAGAGGCAGATGCTCACTGTGTTGTGGGCAGTGGCTACCAGGTTTAAAGGATGATCAGCAACTTGAAAGGAGGCCTGGGGAAGAGCAATGTGGATGGACATCTCAAAACAGGCCCGATGTGGGAGAATGTGTCCCGCTAACATGATCAAGAGTTCCCACTGTGGAGAAGCTTCTAAGTATGCAGGTGGATGATTGCCTGACCTGTGCCCTGTAGATGTCAGTCTTCCCCTTTACCCAGCCACCCTTGCTCAATGGCCTCATGAACAAAGTGGCCATAGTTTGAGGGCTAGAGATAATCCACTGGCCCAACAAGGACTTCTCCTCACCAAGGCTGATGTGCCTATTGCCACTGCTGATTAACTTTCAGCAGCAGTGACCAACCCTGAGACTTGTTATAATACCACATCCAGGAAGAGAATGGTAGAAGAGACCCTTCCCTTGTGGAGAGGGCAATAATTCATATCACTGGAATAACTGCTCATTCTGGATTTGGACTCTCCGGGCCAGCACCGCCTTTCGTGGACTTAGCAAATTGCCTTATTCACTTGCATTTATTTCCATGCAACAGTGCTTTTCAGCAGAGTTCAGTTACAGTGATGTGAGTGAGACCACAGACCAAGGCTCAAAGGATTTCTAGTCTTACCATGTACCCCATCACCTGAAACAGAAGGCGTTATGGCATAGTGGAGCAGCCTATTGACCACTCAATTATTGTGCCAGCAGAGGGAGAATTCCTTGAAAGGGTGAGATGTCTCCCTACGGGATGCTGTGTGTGTTATGAAGCAGCAACCAATAGATGGCGCTCTTGCTCCCAAAGTCAGAATAAAGGGACTAATGTGAAAGTGGGAGGGATACCCGTTACCACATCACGTCTAATTAAGCAGGCACCATAATGGAACCCACTTTCTGGAAGGGTGGCAACAGAAGCATCTGGCCTCAGGGGTCAGCAGGGGCAGAGGGCAGCATTCACGGTCCAACGTCTATGGTGCAAGCTGCAGTGTGGGTGCCTAGCAGAGGCTGCAATGGGTCATTGTGGCAACAATCCCGTCATGTGGTTTGGATGGTGTTCCTGGCAAATATCCACCCAGGCTAATTTTCTGACCCTCTTGAACACTTTAATATATTTTTTAATAAACTCTTTTTCTGCTAAACAACGTAGCAGTATAATTTAGTTCAAGAAATACTATTCTCATGTGCCACACTCTGTGCCACATTTGGCAAAAGGGAAAATGCAAAACATATGCGACACGCCCCCGAGAATGACATAGGTAGTGTCTGTGTGACAGGAGTGTGCTTTCAGTAACCAGTGTGGTGGGGGCACTGTTCCCTGTTGCAATCAACAGAATCCACTCTAAACAACTAACAGGAGCCAGGGAAAAAAGTCCCATAAAATACTTCAGCATGAGCAGGGAGTGGGAGGGCACCGCCAAGAGTCCGTGGTTTTGAGAGGATTGACCTCTGGAGATGGAAAGAGGAAACCACTCTCTGAAAGAGCTTGCCAGAGAGAGAGAGATGAAAGAGTCCAGGAAAACATGTGAGAGTGAAAAGTAATGGATTTCTGAGGAGTTTAAAGACAGCTGAAAACATGCCTAAGTACATGAAGAGCTCAGCTTTGCCTTCTAGTTAAATTCCATGAAGTTATTATGTTCAAGAGAATCAGGAGATTTGAAGTATAATTTGCCATCTGAATGTCACAATCATTTAATATGGTCAGTTTTCATCAAGTCCCTTCAGCAAGTAACTGCCTTTTCAAGGGTGTAACAAATGAGACCACTTACTCTGGGTCCCTCCCTACCTGCCTCCATCTCTCCTACGCATTATTTCTACCACTTCGCGGTCATCCTTCCAGCTGCCCCTTGTAACTCCTGCCCTTGACACTATCTGAGGTTGAGTCCAGCCTGGAAGAGTGGGTATATTAACCATGTATTCTGCCAGGGGGCCCCAAATGCCCAGTACCGGCCTCTGGGTATTAACATGGGAGCCAAGGAAAATTAATTCACTCGGACAAACGTTTTTTGTTTCTGTTTTTATGTGTCAGATTATATCATTCTCCAGCTCAAAACCCTCCAATGACTTTGCATTTTACTCAGAATAAAACCCAAAGTCTTGATCTGGCCACTGGTACCCCTCCAACTTCATCTCTAACACTCTCCCTCTCATTCCACCCCCTTACTGACCCTGGAATGTGCAAAGCTCAGGCCGTTGTACTTGCTGCTGCCTCTCTCTGGACATTTCCCCACATACCTGCGTTACTCAACCTCTCTGCTCAAACGTCCCCTTATTAGCAAGGCTGTCCCTGGCCTCCCTATCTAAAAGACCCATCACCTTACCCTTCACACTGTTCTCCTAGCCATCTCTATTTCGCTTCATAGTACCTACCACCAGCACACATGACATGCTAGCTTATTGTCTGCCTCCTGAGGGGAGTGGCTTTGTTGACGTGCTCACTGATTACCCGCTGTACTTGAGTCAGTCTCTGGCACACACCAGGCACTCCGTATAGATCTGATAAGTGAATGACCACATGCAAGTTACTTTTCCTAGTCATCTGACAACCAAGTAAACAGAGCCAGAAAGACCTAGATGCTAGACCAAATTCCCCCTTGCTTTGACCAAATCCATGCATTCCAATATCACAAGGGAAAAAAGAAAACATTTTCAGCTGTTATTCCCTGAAGAAAGACTTTTTTTTTCTTTTGTGACTGTGGAATGTATGGAATCACGCAGCACCAAACAAGCTGCTCGATCGTTACTAGGTAAAAGCTTGACATTTTCTGTGACACCCTTCTTGATTATGTAGGCGTATCACAGACCCACAAGCTGATTGCTTTAAAAAATAATAAAATTGTACTAAATTTCATCTTAACCAGTTGCATTCTTCACTTTTCTGGCTCCCCACAGTAACTGGTATTTTTTTGACAAGCTTGTGAGAAGGAGGCATCCACATGTCCCAGTCCACATGGTTCCACGTGGCTCTCTGCCCCTCAGCCCGCCTCACTCCAGCTCACCCTCATTCTTCCCTCACCTTCACTCCAGTTCTTTTATTCCCTACTCCTGTGAACACTCTTTAAACTGTTACCTTATTTGGAAAATTCTTTGTTTAAGAGCTGGCTCATCCTTTGAATCAATACCACATTAATCACTTGTGTTGTCTCCCCCAGATTACCTTTCACAGTTGGTTTAGTTCCAATTCCCAAGTCCATTTTATTTGAGAAACATGTTGGCATGATAGCGATTTACTGTAGTCACAGCAGAGGCATATAAAGCAGAGGCCAATGGTCCATCGACATATTTGCAGGAATACAGATACTTACTCAGATGTACTGACCTCAAAACCTAGTTAGCTCATTTGTTGGGAAGTTAGACACCCTGCCAGAGTCTGCTGAGAGATCTTGGGCTAATGCTTAGGGTCTCGGTTTCCTTTATTGCCAACAGGAATGACAGAGCCTCCACAGACCTCCCAAGGCTGTCCTGAGGTTTTGTTTTGTTTTGTTTTGAAACCACTGCATGGCGACCAAACTCTTGAAGAAAAAATGTAAAATGAAGTGCTCTCCTTCATGTGTAATAAAAAACTTGGATGATGTCCTTGTATCGACTCAACATCAAATGGCTTTATTTCATTGTGTAATTTACATGCTGTGTTTCTTAAATTTGTTCACTTTCAACTTGGATAAAGAAAATAAAAAGTTTATAGTGGGGTTCAGAGTATTTCATGGGTTTCTTAATGGGTAGTTATTGCCAATGTCCCTGGAAAGCATGTCAGCTCGTAACTGTCTGCAGAGGTTTGGGAGAGATGATTGACTTTCAGGGCCACACATGAAGACAGTCACAACACAAGGACTGAAATTCATGAGTCTGTGAGTTCCTATCCCATCTCTAACCACAAAGCTATATAGCCTTCTTTTTCAAATAATTGCTTTCATTTAATAATTTTTAAAAAGTCATCAGGAATGCTTTCACGGGACAAAGTAAGGTGAACCTAGCCACTTAAATATTAATCTTTGAGCTGCCCTGGTGACACGGGAATTTCTCAAAATGTTCTGGGGTTGGGGAGTGTCAAGAAGGTAATTAAAATTGCTGTCATACCTTTAGGCTACTGCAGAGGACAGGGTCTCCCAAAGGTCACTCATGTAAGGAGAGGTTCTGTGCTTATAAAAATAGATTTGGCATTCTTTACAGAATTACAAAGGGCAACGTATGCTTGGGTTTAGAAATATAGCTTGATTAAAAACTGCAGAGCAGCGCTTCCAAGGAGAACCATGAAAAATGCAGGGGAATGTGAATCTATCTAGATGTATAAAATTTTGAGAAATAAGTTCAGATGTGGTTAAAAATGCACTGTTGATATTTGTGCTCGGTCTCGAGTAGGTGATGTGGATGCTGTATGGGAAAGTGGAAAGAGCAACAACTTGGGAGTGAGCGGGCCAGAATCCAGACCTTGGCTCTACCACTTAGTACCTTAGGGAAGGTTATTCCACCACTATGAGCCTTAGTTTCTCCAACCATAAAGTAGGGGTTATAAAAGCAAGATAAGGTTTGTAAAGAGCATGGCCTGGAATGGTCCCCGAGGAAACCCTGAGTCAGTATCATCAAGGCCAAGAGACAGAACAGGAGAGGACGCGAGAATCAGAGCTTTCTTTTCCACTTCTTATTTATATGCAACACTTACAAGGAGGAAGGAGACCTAGGAATTGACAGGAATGGGACTCCAGCACCATCTTCTTAGTATCAAGTGCTTTGAAAGAGAGAAGTGTTTTTTTGAGCACCCACTAAAGTCCGAAACTAGTAAATGGAAAACCAGGGCTTAGGGAGAAGTAAGAAAACCTCAGCAATTTATGCAAAAGGCATTGGGTTCCTTCTGTGTTTTCATACTTAACAGCTCCAACTGGTATGATGAGATGTGACGTGTTTTATGTGTGGGGAATGAGTTTGAAGCCCACTGAAGCCACAGCTGAGTGAAGTTCAGTTCAGGCATGGCCAAGTTTCTAAAGCAAGTATGCATGTGCTCATCAGTCAACTTGACTGACAGGCAAAGAAGTGAGGGTAAAAACAAAAGGTGTTTTACGATTCAAGAATTAAACGTCCTGAACTTGACATCTGTCTGTGATTGTGAGGGATCTGTTGTGTTCTAGCAGCCTAATCAATGGAGTCCTAGACTCTTCTCGTCAGGAGCTAATGACGCCTCCATGAACCCTGCTCTAGCAAGCCTTCCCTGTACTTTCCAGAATTCCCAGAGGGTGTCACTCCACATCTATGCAGATTTGAGGGAATGTACCTCTAAGGTCCTATGTAGATTTAGAATGTGTCCTAAAGAGTCTGAGGGTAGTTAGTTCATCCATCCTTACAACAACTCACTCAAGGCAGTGACATCATCAGAGTCTTGGCCATCCAAAAGGAGCAGATCATGGGGCAGTGGTCTGTGTACTTCGTGAATGTCAGCAAGGCCAGCCCTAAGATATGATGGGGGCTTAAAAAAAACAGGCCAATAGTCTATTGGGTGTGATTGAAGCTGGGGGTAGCCAGTGTGTGATACCTGCCTTTCCTATTCACTCACAATCACTACATCCTTTCCCCTTGTGGCTGGACAGAAATCTCCCCAGTCATCACAAATTGATCAAGTTCACATTCAAACTAAATCCTATTTGCCAACCCTGGTGTAGGTAGCTTCTGGAGAACAACTAAAAACCAAAGAGGAAGAGGCTGGCAGCAGGATCAATTAAAGAGAAAGTACACTGGGGTCATTGGACCATATTCTCAACTACAGCTTTTCTTTTTTTTTTTTTTAAAGATTGGCACCTGAGCTAACACCTGTTGCCAATCTTCTTTTTCTTCTTCTTCTTCTCCCCGAAGCTCCAGTACATGGTTATACATTCTAGTTGTGAGTCCTTCTGGTTGTGCTATGTAGGATGCCGCCTCAGCATAGCTCGATGAGCAGTGCTAAGTCCGCGCCCAGGATCCGAACCAGTGAAACCCTGGGCCCCCAAAGAGGAGAGCACAAACTTAACCATTCGGCCATAGGGCCGGCCCCTCAACTACAGCTTTTCAATCTTGGGTTCCACTCAGTTAAAGATAAAGCCGTCCTAAGTGACACTGGATTTACCGTGAAATTTAGTATTTTTTTTCTTTTTCTCTTTTTTTTCAAATTATGCTATCTCTTTTTTGATACAAGGACCATAATTTCCTCAGAAAATAACAACTCTAAAAATTGCTTAGTTGTCATCTTTGATAATGTCCCTTCTTTTTTCCCCCTTCCATCCAATTTACCAGCAAGTCTTTTCAACTCTATCTCTAAAATATGTCTGCCCACTTCTCTCCATCTTCATTGCCACCCTCTTGGTCCAGGCCACCATCACGTCTCCTGGACTCCTGTAACGCCCTCCTCCTCAACCGGCTTCTCCACCTTCAGTCTTGGCTTCTTCTAATCCATTCTCCATCCAGCGGCAACACTGATATTCTTAAAGTGGAAATCAGATCACATCATTGTCCTTCTTTAAACCCTTTCATTGCTTTCCATTGCCACAATAAAACCCAGCCTCCTTACGGCAGCCAACAAGGCTCTGCCTATCTTGGCAATCTTGCCTGCACCACTGCCCCCTTGCTCTCACCACTCAAGCCCCACGGTCTTCTGTCAATTCCCATCTGCAGAGAGGACCTGAGAGAGGCCCATGCACAGCCCAAGGCCTTACACGTAGCAGGCAGTATTTTACAGGACATGCTGATGGGGAGAAAAAATAGGAAATAAAGATAGAAAAGTATCTAATTTTAGAGCCACCTAATTTGTTTTCCTCTTATGGAAGCTACAAGAAGACATATTCTAATAGGTTTTAGAACAATTCAAAATCTTGCTTTGAAGGCTGGCAAAATATAGGTTTTGTATTGGAGAGGAAATATGTTGGATAGCCATGTTCCCAGTATGCAATGGGATGCCCTGAGCATCGTCAAGCAATTGTGCTTGTCCTGCAGCAAGGAGAATTTCCTCTCCTTCTGGTCAAAGGACAAGGCCCCAGAGAAATTCAAATAATGCAATTTAAAAAGGTTTTTGGTCAGTATAGCTATTTGCATTCAAACGAAGTCATTTTTGAAGCATTCTTTTCAGAATTCCAATTAGAGATTTAAAACATACCCGCACATAAATGGGAAAGCTTTAAATTGAGGTGTAGAATCATATTGAGGTTACTGCCTTAATACTGTTTGAGCCATCAAATAAATGTTCCATAGTACTTAGTTCATAACACATTTCAAGTTTTATCTGGGCTAGTTTGGGTTAATAGCCCCTTTAATTATTCTAATGAGGCTTACTTGCTTGCCAAGCTATATTCTCATTCCATTTAGCCTATTATAACACTATATATGTTTTTTATGGGCTCCCTAAAATTGGTGCTAAGGGAGTCAGTTCTGTACAGGGAAGATGAGAGTTTATCTTTGGGACTTGGAATTCATGCATTTATTCCACAAAGATTTGTGAGTACCTACTGTGTTCCAGGCTTAAGCCCTGGAGACAAAACACAAACAAGACACAGCTGACATCTTACAAGAGGCTATGATGCAGTTAGGGGTGATGGGCAAGCACAGTGTAACCAGTCAGGAGAAGGGTAGGGCAGTGTAGCATGCTCAAGGCAGGCTTCCAGGAGCATTGTGTTGAAGCTGAGACACAAGGAAAAGTCTGCACAGGTCTGCACTGGGTAGTTTATTTTGACCTTGTGGCCCCCTGAGTCTCTCAGATCCCAGATTCCTCTTCATCCTTAGCTCAGATAACCTTAGGAACTCAGGAACCCAGTCTCCTTAGCTCAGGTAACTGAAGCTTGCCTGTGCAATGCACCTTTATCGTTCTCAGATTTAAGTTTCAAACGAGAAATCTTCGAGAGGCAACCCCGCCCCGCCAAAAAGTTAATAATATACTTTTTATGTTACTGAGGATAGATCCAAATAAGAATGATACGAAGTGAAATGCACAGCCAATGTAAACGTAATTCAAAAGAAACATTTTAATAACTATATTGAGCTACTTTAATCCTGGATTTATGAAATCGTTTCGGGCTTGAAAGGGTAACTGATTTTTTACTTGTACTTTACTGCGTTTTACTAGAACACGCTTCACAAGGGCAAGAACCTTTATATGTTTTGCTTCACTGATGTTCCCCAAGTGCCCAGAATAGTGTCTGTCATATAGTAGGCATTCAAAACATATTTGTAGAATATATAATGACTTTTATGGAGAAATTACTTTCTATGTAAGTTTCCTACATCCTGGACTCCTGACTATCACGGGTCCATGGTTCTCCAAAGGAGGGGTAGAGTTCCCCGGAGTGGGTAGCAATGGTTCTAACACTGCAAATACACCAAGGACAACAATGTCAAAAGGAGGAGCCTGTGGGGTCTGTGGTTATCTCATCAAGGTTTGAATAAAGCCCTATTTCTTTGTAATTGTCATCTATATATGGCAAAGGGACATGATTCTTAGTATACAACCCCGGGTGTTCTGTAAATCCACTTACTTTCTATTCAAAAAGCCTTATCTTACAGGACTGGGGAGAATGTGACTTCAGTCTTTATTGGAGACAGACACACACAGCTATGCCAATGTCCCTGGGCCTTTCAAGGGTTAGAATGCTACCACTGAGAAGCTCATTATTCCAAGGCTAGGTTCCTCCCAGCCATTGGTTCTGCTGCTCAGAAAGCCATTGTACCAACGGCCCCAGTATGCCTGGCTGCCCCACGCAGCCACCCTCTCCGAGGTCCTGACACCTTCAGGCTGTGTGGGCCCAGCTAACCACGAGCTCACCATCCTTTTCTCTTTCCGGTCTCCAGGATGCCCTGAGGCACTTCTAGCCCACAAAGTCAGTCCTCTGACCTGTCCTCCCTTCTGGACTCATTGCATCCTCACTTCCATGAGCTCATGCACCTCTGCTTTCTGCCCTGTAAAAAATCCCCGAGGCAAAGAAATACTGTCTGGCTACAGGCATGCAAGCAGAAGTGGGACAGAGAGAACAAACCAATGGTCTCAATAAGTTATTCTGCCCCATGCAGTACTGCGTGGCCATTTCAATCATTCTTCATTCACCAGCCAATTAAGAACACACCCCTAAGAGAAGCCCAAGGACTAGGGGTCAAATGCCCAACTTTAGCACCACTTGCTCACAGTTTCATGACAGTCAATAGAAAGCAAGGAAGCTTGGGCGCTCGCTCCTCGCTCCTCGCTCTGCGCTCCCTTGGGCTGGAAGGTGGGGAGGCTCTCTTCCCGCCAGCACACGTTTGAATCCCAAAGAAACTCCCCTTGCTTCTGGGCAAATCTTTCTGCTGCCTGAACCCTTCAACCTCCTGTCATTCCTGGGCTTTCTTCCATTCTCACCTCAAACCCCTAGGAAGCTTCTCAGAAACTTCAAAAGTCACTCGCTCAGACACTGCTTTGGTGGTTGGAATATAAATGTTCAAGAGTCTTGACATCTTCCATGAGGATCTTTAAAGAAGACTTCAAAGAAACAGCTCTCCAGCTTTGAGAATTTCCCACATAAGCAATAAATGAAAATAATTGCCCATTTCTATATGTCTCTGATCTCATCCCGAGGGACAGGTTTATTAAAAAGGCCTGAGAGATTGCCAGGGAAAATACACACAGGCTTCGGCAAGGGCTTGTGTGGTCACTGGCATCATCTAAAGTCTTCCAAAAGGCTTCCATGACAATATGTGGAACTGTCACTCGGAAATCAGGCTTTATTTTGAGGGGGTACATTATCATTATCCTTTTATAAGTACGAAATCAGTTTTTATAAAGAAGAAAAAAAGTATCTTTTATGAAATCTGAAATGGTGTCTCACTTCTAGATACGGCATCTTCCTCTATTTTAAAGAGCATCTTTATCACACATTGTGTGTAGAATACAGGATAATGTTGGCGTTAAAAGGAAAAGCTTAGAAGTTAGCCAGTGCCCACCTTTCCATTTAAAGATAAGAAAACACAATGGGAGGATTTTAATTTTTGTCCTAGACCCACACATAGGAAAAGGATTGAGAAAAAAATAAAGCAAACGTTCAGTCTGAGCCTCAGCTTCCTTATCGTAAAATGGAATAATAATACCTACCTCATAAGCTTTCAAGAGGATTAAATGAAATTATAGCCAGAAAAGACAAAGCTCAGTTGCTTGCACACAGTGAGTACTAAATAAATGTTAGCTGCTCAGGAGACAACTGCAGCTCTGGCCCAGGTCAGTGGCTCTGAATCCCACCTCCACATCAGAACTATCTGAGATGTTTTATCAAAAATACTCAAGTCTGGGCCAAGACGCAGTTCTGAGTCAATCGTTCTGAGGTGTGGCCCATTCTAGGTACCACTCAAAAATTCACCGGATGATTCAGCCAAGGCTGAAACCTACGGGCCTGGGAGGGCCAAGGACAAGGTATCCTTTTCGCTCCCCAAGTACCAGGCCAATGATAAAGGGAGAGAGAGAGAGAGAAGAAAATTTAAAATACTATGGTAAGGTCTTAAAAGAAGTTTGAAGATGGCATCTTTTGTCACTATCAAGTGTGTGGTTGCTACAAAAGATAAATAATAATGACCAACCTAGTGGAAATGATGCACTTCGCAAGGCTTAATAAGAGTCTTATGAAAACAACAGCTCTCCCCTGTCCATATGGCTAGGGAGGCCTGTTGCCACAGCTGAAAGCCAGGAAAACAAAGCCAGATTAACAAGGGGGCAGCCGTTTATTGCAGAAATCCAGTTAACATAAAGAGACAGAGGTTGAACAACAGAGAGGACTTCAAACAATACTGCATAGTGTCACAGAGTAGCTCTTACACGGTTCATCTGTTTTCCTTATGATTTTGATTCCCACACAAAGACAGAGAAGAGACTTCAATTAAAAAGAATAAATAAGGCAACAGAAGAAGAATCTTCCTGTGACAAGGAACATCCACAAATAATGCACCAATATTTGGTGCTGACCCAAGAAGACACCATTAGGACAAGTGCTGAAGGTGCTGCATTAAAATTTAACAAGCATGGTCCAATGACAAGAAAATTATACTTGCTTTGTTACGAATCCTTTTGCAAATAGAAACGACTCTCAGGTAATTGTTATATACAAACTTTCCGAAATAAATGGCAATCATACAAATTTTTCCATTGCTGTTTCCTCTTTTTCTAAACCTAGAAATGTCCCATGGCACTGCTCCCTATTTCTCACAGTCAAAGCATAAATAGTCATTAAAGCACTTGAATCCACAGTAGGCTTGTCCTTAGAAAGGTATGGAGGTTTTGCATGATTTCATATCAGTCATCCAGAAAGGGCTGGCAGGCAACAGGCTGGAATGTAAAAGACCATTTTGTGCTTGGGATCCTGACGCAGACTCTGCTCCGTGCCCCTCAGGAGTTGTCCGCACTGTGGACGGGTCACCGAGCAGTGAACTTGAGGGTGGGCAGTCATACCGTGGAGTCCCTGCCAGACTTTAGATGTGCAATCTTGGTCCGGCTAATAAATGGATAGGCGATGCAGAGACCTCCAGCTGCCACAATAAAGCCTAAACTGCACCAGGCGCAAAAGATGGACCAGCTGTAGCCATGTTCCACATCATCAGGCAGGCTATAAATTAGCTTCGGGAGCCGGTTCAAATCATAGGAGATGCTGGCAGCGTAAGTGCAGAGGGAAATGGTGCAAAATATCCCTATAAATAACACAAAGAGAGCAGAATGATCAGTTACTGTTTTGCCTGCTACAAGGCAAATGCCAGACAGGCCTTTGTGAAAATCAGATCAACTGATGAGGCGATCCCTCCAAATTAATAAAGGATCTATAATTGTTTCACTTGAATTACTTCATTCAACAAACATTGGCAAAACCTTTATGTGCCAGACCGTACATTAGTTACTGAAGATATGGGAGTGAAAGAGACAGACAGGGGAAAGTGCTGGTAACCTGAATTATTCAGAATTATCTTGCTTGAATGGTATGTATACTTGAATTTATTTTTGTTTTTTATTCTTAAAAACAACTTAATAAAAATTCTAATTACTTTAAGGGAAAAAAATCTTCTGTAATCACTCAAATGTAATGCAAAAGAGTTTTCATTTCCCTTTGTTCTATACCTGATTTGACACATTTTTGTAAAGTTGCAATCATCATACAAAGTCTGCTTTCTTTTTCAATTACTACCATCATTAGTGTTTACCATGTTGCCTGTAAATAATATTTTAAATGAATTTTTACAAGTGTTAAATCATTTTTTAAGGCACAGAGCCTGGCACATTCCAGGGCCTCAACAAATCGTTGTGGGGTTTTTTGGGTTTTTTTTTTTTTTAAATGAATGAATAAAAGCTTTTAAATAATATAAATTAAATCTGGAAAGCTGGAATTGATGTAAAACAGCTGAGTAAGCAGATGATACACTTCAACCACTCAGAATGTAGGGAATATTTGGGTGACACAAGGAAAATGAACAGAGCCAAAACTTTACTTTTTTATATCAACGCATGTATGTACAATTGTCCTTCCAGAACACTAAAATCAAGACTGATAGAAGTGCTTCAAAAGTCCAAAACACAGGATTTTTAGTGTTCAAGTGATGCACCGAGGATGCAGATGCTTCCGTTCCACCACAACGGACCCCCAAGGATGCTTCTTTTGAATGGGCATGGGATCAGAATGAGGCGGCTGCTGAGCTGACGGTGGGTAATGGAAACAGAAACTGGCACCCAGTGAAGTATCAGAATGTCCAGCTCAGTTCCGAGTCCTACACATCTCTTCTTCATATTTCAGTTTACCCCTGTGTACAGTGGAGGTTACATCCACTTGCTGGAAAATTGCTTTGGGAATCTTGGGGAAATATTCAGCATCTCCATGGGAAACAGAGACACAGATTTGGGAAAGATTAGCCCTGAGCTAACATCTGCTGCTAATCCTCCTCTTTTTGCTGAGGAAGACTGGCCCTGAGCTAACATCCGTGCCCATCTTCCTCTACTTTATATGTGGGACGCCTACCACAGCATGGCTTGCCAAGCGGTGCCATGTCCGCACCCGGGATCCAAACCAGCGAACCCTGGGCTACCGAAGCGGAACGTGTGAACTTAACCAATACGCCAGCGGGCCAGACCCCCCAACCCCCTTTTTTAAATAGAGCTTTTGGGGTCAGAAACACTAGCAGAAAAACAAACTCAGAGCAGACAGCTGTTGAGAGGAAATAAAGATCACCTTAATGCCATTTTTAAGCACTAGGAGTCTGCCTGCACTCAAATCACATAAGGGCACATTGCCTGAATCCTTTTCCAAATGAGCATTTAGAAAAGAAATGTTTTAAATTAAAAGGACACTTGATCTGAGATAATTTGGTATTTCCCACTCTGCTTAATTCTGTTTTTAAACTCTAAAGTGATTCTGTTATTCTAAAAAGGATAAAATCTTAGCTTCCGATTCCTTGCTCCAGATTACTACGGGAAACATACCACTATGAGTTCTCCAAAGAAAGAACATGATGGAAATAATTTTTTCATAAAGGAGTGGACCAGTCAAAAAAGAATACTCTGCTGCTTTCAAACCTTGCGAAGAGCAAATTTTCTTATATCTCCATGAATGTTTTCTCTGGCATCAAAGCAAAGACAACGTTTAATATAAAACAAGGTCCTTCTAACGAATGCTGGTGACAGAACAAGAAGGCGGTTAGAAAAAATTGATCTCTGGAGTATCAACAGGTAAAATATAATGGAACAATGACCTGTTCACAGGACAAAAAACTCTACTCTGCATTTAACTGCACACAGCTGAATGCCTAAAAGCAAGGCTTTTTACCAGTAATGTGGTTTTAGCAACCTCTGAAAGCTTGAGTTCAAGCTTGGACTTTTAAGCATTCTTTGATGTCCAAATGCATTGGGCTGGGATGCAGGAAATGTGTATTCTGGTCCCCAGATCTACTACGAATCACTGCGTGACCTTGAAATTACCTAACATCTCTGAACCTTCTTAGTTTATCTAGGAAAAAAAAACTGGGGGACCTGGTTACTGAAGTCCCTTATAGCATCAAATTTCTGTGATTCTGTTATTCCAAAGTAAGGCATAGAGCAAGAACATTTCCCCAAACTTCCTAATGAATCTAGTACTCAGTATTATGCAACTAAATAAAATATAGAATGTCATGGATTTTTCTTTCTTTATATACTCCCTTTGATTTTACACTAAACATTGATTTTATTATCACCTCTCCCCTGCCAACTCCATAAAATTATTTTGGGTGAAATGAATTTTAGCATAACACCACCAGTTCACACTGAATACACAAGGATTATAGAAAACAATCTAACCCGAGGACTTAACCAAGAGGATGATTTTCTCTGCCCTTGCTGTCATGAACAGTTGTGCTTTCCCAGGGCACTTGCTTTGTGGGTACCTCATGGACACTGTGAATGATGTCACTAACAGGATTTCTTTCTTTGACTAAGTTGCCAGGGAGCTGAAACACCCTAACGCTAAATCAGTGGTCCACGGTGAGCAGAAGTTGGGGACTTCACATCATGCTATTTGCTGCTGCTCTCACTCTTGGATCCATCTTGACTTGCAAACCTGATTGCTCCTTTGTCTTATTTTTAGACTTATTTGTATTTATTTTATCATGAAATATTATACGCATCTCTGTGCCACTTAAGTTCTTTTTGGAATAGGGCGCTCATCAAACCTGGATGAAAACCTGCTTTATTTTCTGCAGCCTTTCCTCACGCAGCTGAGAATGGTGGGGAGGGTTCCTAGGAGCCCACAGATATGCCTCTGTCTGCCCCTCCCGCTTCCCACAAAGGCCCCCACAGGCCCTTCGGGACAGTTTTCCTCCTTCCGAGATGCTCCTGAAGTTGTTCTGAAGAAGAGAAGAGCAAAGATTGACAAAAGAGCATATCTCCGAGTTCCTCCTCTTCAGACCCTCGCATCCCTAAGAACGTTTGCAAGCATCCAGCTGCCACAGCTATTATTTGTGGGATGAGCAGGACTGTTTCTGATGATTACAGGGAAACGTCCTGAGAGGAGATAAAGCACTCTTGGCAATGTTTCCAACAAGCTTTTGTAAAAGAGTTCTAACCCATTCAAGATATTTTTAAAAGGAAAAAAGAACCTTCTAACTTTGAAGACACCAAGAAAAAGTGTTGTTTAAATGATGAAAACATCTTTGTTGTGGCTGGATTCTCAGTCTTCGGTCAGCTTTGATGTGGTGGACTTCTATTTTAGTTCCATATACTCGTCTTACAGTACCCATGCGTATTGGTTTGCTCGGGCTGCCACAGCAAAGTACCACAGACTAAGTGGCCGACACAACAGAAATTTATTTTCTCACAATTCTGGAGGCTGGAAGTCTGAGATCAAACTGCTGGTGGGGTGGATTTCTTCCAAGGCCTCTCTCCTTGGCATGGATGGCTGTCTTCTCCCTGTGCCTTCACACAGTCTTCCCTCTGTAACTGTCTATGTCCAAATTTCCTCCTCTTACCAGGACACCAGTCATAGTATAGGATTACGGCCCATCCTAATGACCTCATTTTAACTGAATTACCACTATAAAGACCCTCTCTCCAAATACAGTCACATTCCGAGGTACTAGGGGTTAGGACGTCAACATAAGAATTTTGGGGACACACAATTGAGCCCATAACATCATGTGTGTGAGTGTGTGTGTGTGTGTGTGTAGTCAATTACGAAGTATATTTCTATCCCTTTTATAGGTCTAAGCAAGGTTTTACTATTTTAGATGTTATTTAATCAGTTATTCAAGAATTCTTTATCAAGCATCTACTATGTCCCAGATCCAGCTCTGATTATCTTAGAGACAGTTTAGTTTAATGACTCCCTGTTGGTCACAGCCATCAATGGTTTGACGTCAACGTGGTCAAGAACCCCAGGAGTTCTTTCCACTCCACTTTCCAGCACGCATCTCAGGGAAAGGTAGTGGAGACCTTCTACACTTCCCATAAGTTCTTCACAGCGTCTAACAGAGCGGAGCACATGGAGTCAACAAAACCTGCTGGACAAAATCAAGCTCTGCGATGCACTGAGCTCTACCAACCTCAGAACCAGTTCATGCCAAAGTGCCCCATGCAGGACTAACCTACATAGCAAGCTCTTTCAGAGAATGCTGCATTTTTGTCCGTAGCATCTAGTTAATGCAAGGTATGGAACAGGATATGAGAAGATAAATCAGGTAGCAACGCTGCAGTCAAAAAGTTCAAAATCTAATGGTCCTTCCTAAAAACCCACGAGAGAGGTTGCCTCTCCTCCATTCTTCTCTCAGGTTTTCCCTTCCCTTTCGCTTCTCCCCTGCCCAGGCAGAAGTTACCTGTGGTACCACTGACACTCTCCAGCCCAGCTGGTGGCACAAGGGAAGAGCTTGCTGAGTCCCAAGATGGGTCCCGGCTATTGCTGGTAGCATCTTCCAAAGAGTGAATAACTACTGGTTCTGAAAAGCCCTGTATGCCACTACTTTTCTTATAAAATATTAAAAGGTTTTCTGCCAATATTCTTAATTAGAAGATACCAAAATATCACAGAATTACAGGGCTGGAAGGGATACTTGTGGATCAGGACAGAAGTAAATTTATGCTGCCATCCCAGATCATCTAACTAATTTCCTTCCCCGAAGTCTTCCTGGTGCCTGTAGCCAGCTGGTGAGATGTAATTAGGGTAACTGGGCCCGCTCTTTTGACCATCCTCCTTTGATGTGCTTAAAAGGCTGAAAGGAGTGGAGGCTGCTTCACCCTGGTTAGCCTGCTTGATAAATAACGTGACTGCAACACCCAAAGGCACAAACATTGATTTTTTTTTTTCACTCCTTCAAAAAATGGCCTGCCCCTCATTTCGGTCTCTTTGCAATTCCAGAAAAAAAATGCCTCATGCTACCTTTCACACAGATTGCTCAAAAAGCCATTCCTAAGTTGTCAACTAAATGACTGGAGGGGGGACAAATAGAGACAGACAAAACTTAAAAAAAAAAAATAAAGGATCCACAAGCTGCAATGATCAAATCCAGAAAACCTCCAATCTTCTTCTGAAAGATCGCAGCAATCTCATTTAATGGCAAAGCTGACCTGATGTGACATGGGTTATTTATAGTCTTTATAGATCCTGCTTAGTATGAATATTCATATGTTTTGCTGCAGAAATGTTAATGTATTTGATTTCAGCCCCGGCTGAGGGTGTTAGATGATAGAACATATATGTACCATACTACCTTTCTAAAATAAAACTTAAAAATCCTGAATTCCAAAACACACCTGACCCCAAGGGTTTAGGTCATAATCAATGGATAACTTAGATAATCTAATACATCTACTATAGTGGAGTCTTTTTTAATTTGAACACAGTGAAGCAAAGGAATGCATAAAAAGCACAGGTGTGAACTGTCCCTGGGCTTTGCTGGGGCTGTCTAGGCTCTATCCCTTCTTTATCTGCTGTCACAAAGCCCGCTGGAAGGCCCTGCCTCATGGGCAGTGGCCGCTCAGGGCACAGCCTGGGAAGGGGAGTGGATCCAGTGAGCAGTGAGGCCACCCTCAGGGGAGGCCCAAGCTTTATCCAATTTTTGAGACTCCCAGTGTATACAAACTCTACAACAAAGACATAGAAATTGTATTTAAAAACGTTTGCATTGAATAAATTAACCCTTTCAAATATTTATATTTATAACAAATTATAATCATTATCACTGTATCACTATGGCAATCTAATAGAATGCATCATTTAATGTTGATGGGAATACTCATTCACAGCGCCCTGAAAGCAGTGTGGTCCAGCAATGGGCAGCGGCTCACACCTGGGAGATGAGTGTCTTATCCCCTCAGTCCTCTGTCTACGCCTCTGTGACCCTCTGTGTGTAACCTCACAGGCCATGAAAACACATGCTACATCTGGGGCCCCTGGGGAATGTGATGCCTGCCCCTGGCCCTTCTGGAGGAGCCCTTGAGAGACCCCAAGGAGGAGGAAGGAGTTGAGAACCTGACTCCCGATGAGAAGTGATGAGAATTGACAGTCGGCAGCATGGCTGTTCCACACGTGGGTAATCAAGAACTATCTGCATGCAATAAGGCAGAAGGAGAAAGATTGTTTCAAAGTTTCCATTTTAACATCTCAAACTGTCACAGCACTGATGTTCTTCATTGAAGGTTTGGCTAATAAGTTCAGGCGGAGAATGAAGATGCCAGCGCATTAGATGGGGCTAAGTTTAGCATCAAAACTCTGTGGGAGTGACGCTGACTAGGGCTGCTGAAGACATTTCTGCTTAATTAAAATCAATTCCTTTAACCCTTGTTTGCTCTCATCTCCTGGTACTACATGTGAAGGTCCAACAGCTAATTTATCTCTTGCGATGGATTAACATAGTTATCTCGGTGTTTACAGAGGAAATGTAAAGGCATTATCTGTAGTAGCAAAAATAAAACAAGCCTCCCTAAACCCCACAGGAAGGGAACAGATGAACACAAAACAGCATATCCACTCCATGGAAAAACATGCAGCGATTGAAAGCAATTAAGGGGCCAGCCTTGTCGCCAAGTGGTTAAGTTCGTGCACTCTGCTTTGGTGGCCCACGGTTCGCTGGTTCAGATCCTGGGGATGGACCTGCGCACTGCTCATCAAACCACACTATGGCAGCATACCACATAGAAGAACTAGAATGACCTGCAACTAGGATATACAACTGTGTACTGGGACTTTGGGGAGGTCAAAAAAAAAGAGGGAGATTGGCAACAGATACTAGCTCAGGACCAATATTCCTCACACACACACACACAAAGCTATTGAAAACTAAGCAGAGGGGCCGGCCCAGTGGCACAGCAGTTAAGTTCGCATGTTCCGCTTCAGCAGGGCCCAGGGTTCACTTATTCGGATCCCAGGTACAGACCTACGCACCACTTGTCAAGCCATGCTGTGGCAGGAGTCCCACATATAAAGTAGAGGAGGATGGGCACGGATGTTAGCTCAGGGCCAATCTTCCTCAGCAAAAAAGAGGAAGATTGGCAGCAGATGTTAGCTCAGGGCTAATCTTCCTCAAAAAAAAAGTGAGTCGAGAACAATGTGGAAACATGGGGAATGTTTATGGTATGATGCTCAGTGGAAGCCCAGAAGACTAAATACTTTCCATGTGATAATGGTCCAATTTTTTTGTTTCTTCCTTCCTTTTTTCCTTTCTCTTCCTTCCTTCCTTTTTTCCCTTCCTTCCTCTCTTTTCTTTCTTTCCATCCTTCCTTCCCTCTTTCCTTCCTTACTTCCAACACATAGGCAAGATTTGGTCCAGAATAAAGAAAATATTTACGCAAACTCATTTTTCAGGTGGCAGGATCTATAAGTGGATTTCCCTTTATTCCAAAAATGTTGTTTGGCCAACCAAAAGCAAAGCAATCTTATGTTGTGTCTGTTAGTTCTTCAGGACTGGTTATCAAACGTCAAGTTTATAAGTTTGGGGTGGTGTTTTGGCTGTTGTGAGTTTTTATTATTACGGCTATTGCTTTACTTGTTTTATCTTTGCTTAACAATTGCACAGGGCTTTTGAGACAAACCCTGAGGACCCCTGAGCCAGTCTGGCCCGGAGGTACGGTCCACGTAAGGATGAGAAACAAGGGCTGAGCAGGAAAAGGGGGAAGTGGCTGAGCAGACTCTTCCTCGCTCTCCTCCAGCCAACCCACAGCTGAACTCCACTCTCCTTTCCTCCACAACCAAACCAGCCCCTCGACCTCCCAAGGAACACTACCAGCTCTGGCTTTTATGGCCCTGTGATTTATTTTAATGCTAACGATTATTTTATATGCTAAGAGCATCCTAAATTATTCATGCCTTACTCATATTAAAACTGTCCTTTAAAAACTATTACTACTGGGGTTTCTATTGGATCCAGAGCTTCTCTCACTTTCCTGACAAGGGGATGTGATGTGGGGCCTTTGCAGGGTTGGGGGGAAGTGAATCTGCACTTCTTTGATGTATATGGGGACAAGAGTCAGCAAAATAGGGGCTCAAGTAATAAAGGGATGGGAGAAAATGGGGGAGATTTTTAATGAGCATTGAGCCCCAGCAGAGGCTTAAAGAAATCCTCTGAGAAGCACAGGCCTCTGATTCTTTGCCACCCTCGCCCACTCATTCTATAATTTGGATTTTAAATAAATCCCTTAGGCAGGCGCTGGATGGCTGGTCTTAAGGGCTCAAATCCTACTCTAAAACCTCAGGAACTAGAATTTTAGCTACAGTCCTGGCAGCCACTGTGTAGTCACCCAAATCTGGAAAACCTAAGTTGGTTTTCAGCTCACAACTCTTCAGAGGCCATGGGACTTCGGAATGGTCCGTCAGGATGCTCACAATGATGATCCACATTCCAGATCATTCCCAGTTACAACACCACCTCATGGAGCAGGAAAGGGGCAGGTGGGAGTTAGAAGGAAGGGCCCCTGCCAGTGAATTGGGTTTCTTAGGCCACGGTTTGGCTGACCTCACCAGAAAGCAAAGCGCCACCTACCTGTCAGACCTGAAAGACAGACAGACAGAAAACGGTGTCAGCCACAGAGTGGTTCTGGGGCCTCCAGTTAACACGGGCCTGAGTAGGAGACCCATTACAGTGATAAGTGCTAGAAAATCCTGTCATGGCCACCTGAGCAAAGAACTCCAGGGAATGGAAATAAGGCTATTTAAAATGGCTACATGTCAGGGCCAGCCCGGTGGTGCAGTGGTTAAGTTCGCACCTTCCACTTCAGTGGCCCAGGGTTCACCAGTTTGGATCCCAGGTGCAGACATGGCACCGCTTGGCAAGCCTTGCTGTAGTAGGCGTCCCACATATAAAATACAGGAAGATGGGCATGGATGTTAGCTTAAGGCCAGTCTTCCTCAGCAAAAAGAGGAGGATTAGCAGCAGATGTTAGCTCAGGGCTAATCTTCCTCAAAATACATAAATAAATAAATAAATTTTTTTAAATGGCTACATGTCTAGAGTAACAGTAGTTCTGATACTGAGTGTACTTTACGGAACTTTTAATTTGGCATTCATTAATCACTAATACACTAATTTTTTGTGAACGAGCAGAAAGAAGGAAGGATTTCTTTCCTGCAACTACCTTGAGTCAGTGTTAGCTGTCAGCTCAGCTCCTGATTTCTTTTCAGACAAAAATATCCTTCACCTGCTAACCAAAAAGACCACGGTCACGTCTCCACACACCCTCTTCCAATCTCCTGCTTTAAGATCGAGTCACTCTTCTGCTTAAAACCTTCTGGTGGCTTCCATCACCCTCAGATTAAAACCCGAGACACTGCTTGCTTCTCCCACCTCACATGACACTCTCCTTTCCTCCCCTGCCTTCCAGCCACCCTGGTCTTCTTTCTATGGCTCAATATACACTAACCCACGGGCCATCCCGGTGGGGTAGTGGTTAAGTTCCCGCACTCCACTTCGGCGGCCCAGATTTATTTTCCTACAGCTTTTGTCACCATCACAACTTATCGTTTATGCCTCCCCACAACAAAAATGGAGGATTTTTGTCTGCCCTCTTCATTGCGTCTCTAGTCCCTAGAGCAGTGCCTGCTACATAGTAAGTCCTCAAAAAATATCTGTGGAGGGGCCAGCCCTGTGGCTGAGTGGTTAAAGTTCCACACACTCTGCTTCGGCGGCCCAGGTTCACGGGTTTGGATCCCAGGTGAGGACCTACTTCACTTATCAGTCATGCTGTAGAGGCATCCCACATACAAAGTAGAGGAAGACTGGCACGGATGTTAGCTCATGGCTAATCTTCCTCAGGGGGAAAAAAAAAGGGAGGACCATTGGCAATGAATGTTAGCTCAGGGCAAATCTTCCTCACCAAAAAAAAAAAAAAAAAAACCTGTGGGATGAAATGAATGAATGTTTTGTGTATAAAAATGACACCAGTGACACCATCATTAAGAGATGTACTTTGAGTTGACTTTCAGCCTGAGGGGCTGGGGAGGGCTTGTGCTGACGCATTACCCTCTCTCTCCTCCAGGCCTCCTGATAAGCAGTGGCCCATGTTTGCCAAGAATCCAGGTCAGGATTATGGGCATGGTATGAAAGAATGAGACAGAAAAAACAGAGCTGGCTCATATGGAGATGAAACCCAAGATATTTCCATCTAACCTAAGAGGCCACAATAGAGAAGTAAGGGCTGCATTTTTACCATTGCTGTTTTCTTTAAATTCTGTATTACCCACCAAAGCCAAATGACCTTCTGGCTGCTTTTCTCACAAGTGAAAACAAAATTAACAGAGAGAGAGAACGGAGTGAAGCCAGCTGCACACAGAGCAGCCTCCCCTCCTGCCGAGGGGAGGAGAGTCTGAGGCGTTGGGCCCCCGTACCTGTCATGAGGAAAAGGAGCCCGGCCACGTGCTGGGTCAAACTTTCCTCCCAGAAGAAGCTGACCGTGGCCACAACGCAGCCGCAGAGCAGGACGGCCACAGCCATGCCCAGGAAGCCGGCCGTGAGTCTTCTTAAGTCTGATCTCAGAACACAAACACACATTCAGAAGAAGCTGAAGCAGGAGAGTCATTGAAAATGAGAGAATGAAAGCTTTGTATACACTGTGCAAATTAGTAAGTTTCACGGGCAGGCTTAGGCCTGCAGAGCCCAGGCGGTTCAGGGAATTCTTGGCCACCTGTCCTGTTTCATAAGAGGACAGGTGGGGTGTAACACACGGAGGGGTCAGAGTCTGCCCTCTCTAAGTCCATGGAAGCGTCTACACCAAGCAGAGAATAGACCAGAGGACCATGCCAGGGTAAACTCAGGTAATGATAGCAAGTTACTTAGTAAACTGAGAGTGAAGTGGGTTTCAGAAATATCCTTATTATCCTTAAATGAGCAATAGAAATGTAAGTTGCCACCACTGTAGTGGCTCTAATTAATCTGGCTTTGGAGAAAAAGACTAAAAAGTGAGCTACAGTGAAACAAGGTTTTACCTGAGCATCACGGATGCCAATTATTTTATTTATTATCCACATCTACGCCTGCCTATTTTCAAAAAGGATTTGAGAAAGTGAAGGCAATTGTGGGGACTGAAACAGGGCCCAAAGTGCACATATGCGACATCCGCTCATAAACGTCCTCTCCCACAGCCCAATCCCCGTTTCCCCAGGTTGAGGAGGGTCTGTTCCCACGGGTCAAGTGTCCACTGTACACACAACTGTCAGGTTTGGTCTATCACAAAAACAGAGTTGTGATCACTGGGCCGGAAACCCAGCCCCTCCCCCACCTTCTAGGCAAAACCAAGAGACGGACCGACTACCTGTACCTGGACATCCTTCCACCCCGGGTGCTACCCTGAAGGAGTACTCCCATTGCCCACTCTCCTTCTATTAGTTCTTCTTTCTCTTTCCTTCCTTCCTTTTTTTTTTTTTTTTGAACAAAGCTGATTTTAAAAATTGTTAGCTAAATTTCTGTGATCCTTCATAAAACAAGAAACCCCAAATATAGGTCTGCTGCCCCTGAGGCCAGTCAATAGGTCTGGGCAAGTGCATGTGGATCAGGCACACCTGTGCACACACAGAGCCAAGACAAGGGGCATGCCCCACTGTTTGAAATGAGGGCGGCCTGCTAAGGTGGAAGTGCCAGTCAGATGTTCGCTTGGCTCCTGGGCATCTTGGGGGTGCTGCCTACAGGGTTAGAGGGTGGATTATAGCAGCTGCCAGTCTTGTTCGTAGTCACACATGGACCATCCCTTTCTTTTAAAAGGATTTCTCATTTCCAGCTCAAGGCATCTAAATTAAAGCAGGGCATCGCTGCCCAGAAGAGGAAGTGTAGACACCACAGAGCGAGGGCTCAGGGGCAGCGACAATTTAAAGGGGCTGAGTTTAATGTTAAGGGTTTAAGTCGTTTTGGGACATCCACATCTGAGCAGGAGAAGAAATGTAATAACAGTTCAGCCACTATTAGCTGACAACCTCCTAAATTCCCAGTGGCTTAAGCAATAGTTCTATTTTCTATGACCATTAAAAGGCATAAGGTTCAGATATAATCCACACGGGATTCACATTAGTACTAGACATGTTAAGATTATCTAGTAAACATGGTACAGATCTCCAAGCGTGACTTTCTTAGAAGGAGCCACGCATGAGACTGCTAAAAGTGTCTTTCCATGTGAACCTCAACAAGGATTAAGAGGAGAACGCTCACATACTGTCTTGCTGGGCAGTAACAGGGTACATACTCAGAGCAAGAGATGAGTGGCTTTTCAGGATCGTGGTGATCTTTTCTCACCTGACTAAAACCAGTGATCATGGGGCTTTCTAGACAGATGATTAAGGCAACGAACTCGAAGCATGCTCATAAAGAATTCAGATTCAAGAATACTTAAGACTCTAACTCTGATCTGTGGAGAAACGATCATTAAGATCAGCCAGCAAGAAAGAATTTTCAGGAATTTACACTATTAAGAAATAAACCGCATTTGAGCCAATGACTTTCCAAGTCCTAAATTTGCCAATCATAATATTTATAGTATTATACCACTGCTGTGGCAATATCATAAGAGCTTCCATTTGCGTGTTTGAGATTCAAAACAGAGCCTTTTGACCTGCAGAGACACTCACAAAACAAGACCCTGCTTGGCTTTCTGCAGTGGCGTTGGTCACCAAAAAGATTGCTGAAGTCCTTGCGGCTTATTTCATTGGAAAATGACAATGTCAACCTCTGATTAGGATAAACGCTGAAAAGAATCTGGTCTAGTTTTTTGCTTTCCTGAGTTATCTATCACCAGGCAGCAGGGATCAACAGTTTTCAGGTAAATATCAGCCCTCTTTAGCGTCACGTTGCATGATCCTTTCTAGAGTTTCACATTTTCCTAACAGTGAAAAAGAGTAGTTCCTGACATCGAGATGTGGAGGTAACAAACACGCTCTGAGAAAATTATGATGCACACTCATGAAGATGTTTTAGCAGAAATACCAAGGTCTGAGATAGACACAGTAGTTAAAATGAATGTTGTATAAACAAAATAAGACAAGCGGCAGAGCAGATCCTCTTACCAATGACTTGCTAAAGAAAACTCAGGAGGCCACTTGAGTGCAGATGCCACCAGGAGGGGCACACACGCTGCACTCTCACAAAGCCTCATGCCCAATTTTCACACATTGGCTCTGTAAACAAGTCGTGACCCAGCACGGCGAAATGCATCTCTGAGTCTCTGACCACGTTGGATTGGGCCCAGAGGCCCACATATAATCAGCACAGTAACTTTCAGTCCAAACCCGAGAGGGCTGGTGGGGATACTTTTTGTTCAGAAAGACACCATTTCCTCTCTGACCCTTTCCCAGAAATACTCACGAAGCAGATGCCATTCATCTTGCTGTATTGTCTTGGTTAAATTGAAAGGAATGTTTCGTAAGCGGATTGGCTGAGAAAAGTGGTACTTGATAGCCGTGCATCGCTGCGCAATACCTTGAAGGAAACAAGAAATGCGACTTACTAGTCTGTGCATTTGTGACAGAATTCTGGGGACCTAGGGCAGGATAACATATCCTAACATGGGTTGAATGGGGGGAAGGGATAGGAATCTCTTGATTACTCTCATTAATAGAGGCAAGTCAGAGCAGTAAAAACCAAATCATGAAATAATTTTTAAAACCATGTTTCACTTTTGAACGTATTAAATTTGATAAGGATCTAAAGTCCCCTCAATTTTTCAACATTGAGTTTGTATTAACTAAACGCCAAACTCCTCAAGGAGAAATGGCCTAAAAGCATACAGACGATTGGGAGAAATCAGCTTGGAATTTTAAGTTAACACAGATAAATTACACATGTCTGAGTTTGACCCAACCCATTTGAACTTTCAAATGGGTTGCACCAAAAAGTTTATTAGGAAGTGTGTTATTTGGAAACCAGAAGACATTTTTCCATAAAGACAACCTTCTACATGGTGGCTTAGGTGGTGACTGGGTCTCCAGACAACCCAGAAGCCTATTTAACCCCAGGGCAGCTGATGTCATTCCTTCATATGAATTTTACTAACCTGAATTCTGGGTCCCAGGAGAAAAGGTAATATAGAAAGTAGAAAGGAGAAAGAAAAACATTTCCTCCCTTTTCTGGTTGCATGGCCAGCTCTACGCATAATATTTTGAAATGGGCAAATGTACCCATTGATCTATCTTGTCCCTTCTCCTACCCACCCTCCCAACCCACGCTTTTATTGCATAAATTAATATAGGCCTATTTTTCCTCTAAAGTCTTCTCAATCCCATGAAAGTATCTACCTTTCCTTCAAATTAAAACACAACAAAACCTCCTTCTTTCATTACAAATCATCTTGGTCAGTTGTTCAGATAAATGCAACGTGATCTGATTAATTTTTAAAGAGATATGAGTGAATGTTGATCCTTTAACTCTGGCAGCTATTAAAAAAATACCCTCATAGATGCAAATAAACCTCTAACTGGTGGAATTTAAGTAAGCATAAAAATAAAGTGATTTTTAAAAAAAAATCAGGCATCGAAAGGGGGAGATTACTATTTGAGCATAGTTCGTGTCATGCGTCAGTCACTCCCTGACGTGAAGGCACCCACAGTATCATCTTCCCTAAAGAGTTTCTCAGATGTCATTGTGCATTAAGAATCAATCACCTGGGGAGCTAGTTCAAAATGTAGATTCCTGGACCCCACCCAAGATATTCTGAATCAAAAGATTTTGGATGGATCCAGGAACCTGAATTTTAACAAACATCCCAAATAATTCTGAGGCAGGCAGTCCTTGCATCTCACTTTCACAAACCCTGCCCAAGACTCTCTCTGCTCTTCAGAAGGTTTTTTTTTTTTCTTATGAAACCACAGATTCCCTAAAAGCTCAAAACTCTTTTATTTTCCTCTTTGTTCTTTCAACCTGTGGCAGTGACTGTGAGGGCTAAGGCATATACGTTAGGTGTTTATGTCTAAGTTAAGTGTTTATAAGTCAGAAAATTCTTGTGCTTAAAAAGAGCAAACAATCTGGGTACGAGAAGAACAATAGAAAACAAACTGCAAATGTATTTTTTTAAGTAGATCTTTACTAGTTACTTTATTTTTATTATTTTTTATTTTTATTTATTTATTTGTTTATTATTTTTAATTTTTTTGTGAGGAAGATTGCCCTGAACTAACATCTGTTGCCAATCATCCTTTTATTTTTTTTTCTCCCCAAAGCCCCAGCACATGGTTGTATATCCCAGTCGTAAGTCATCTAGTCCTTCTATGTGGGATGCCACCACAGCATGGCTTGATGAGTGGTGTGTAGGTCCACGCTCAGCATCCAAACTGGCAAACCCAAGATCGCCAAAGCGGAGTGCGTGAACTTAACTGCTCAGCTGGCCCCTGCAAATGTATTAAGAGCTTACATTTGTATTATTCAAAACTATCGTTCCACTAGATATTCAACCTCAGGCTGACCTTGAGGCTCTGTGTAAGCAGGAAGTAAAAACTAAAGCAGAGTTGAAGTTATGTCCAAATACACACACTGAATCGATCAGCAAAGACTGGGGGACTTACTGGTTCCAGGCAGTTAAGGAGACTTTTGTCCAATCATTAGCTTCCCACTAAGCTAGCCAAGCAGAGACTTCGGGGGCCACATACGACAAAGAATACAGACTGTACAGAATTAGTTCAGAAAGTCACTAAAGAAACAAACAGCAACAACATTAAAACAATAACAAACTCTAGGGAGGAAGAAGAATCTAATTTCCAGAGTTGCTACATTATATAATTTTAAATGCTCAGTTTTCAACAAGAAAAGTACAAAACATACAAAGAAACAAGAACATATAGCCCATACATGAGGAAAAAAAGCCAGTCAATAGAAACTGTCCCTGAGGAAGCCCAGACACTGGACTCACATGACAAAGCCTTTAAATCAGCTGTTTTAAATATCTTCAAAGAACTGAAAGAAATCATGTCCAAGGAACGAAAGGCAAGTATGAGAATGATGTCTCATCAAATAGAGAATACCAGTAAGGAGATGGAAAGTATGAAAAGAAAAAAATCACTCAAAGAAAAAAACAAATAGAAATTCTGGCATTAAAAAGTAGAATAACTGAAATAAAAACTTCACTAGAGGAGCTCAAGAGGATGTTGAGCAGGCAGAAGAAAGAATCAGCAAACTTGAAGATAGGTCAATTGAGATTATCCAATCTGAGAAAATTAAGGAAAAAGTATGAAGAAAATGAACGGAGCCTCAGAGACCTGTGATCTATCATCAATCAGTCCAATAATAGTAATTCTGGGGCATAATGCGAGCCCCAAAAAGTAAAAGAAAGAAAGGGAGGCAAAAAGAATATTTGAAGAAATAATCACCAGAAATTTCCGAAATTTGATGAAAAACATGAATCTACACATCAAAGAAGTTTTATGAACTACAAATAGGAGAAACTCAAAAAATCCACACCCAGACACATAGTAATCAAAGTAGTGAAAGCCAAAGATAGAGAATATTATAAGCAGCAAGAAAAAAGCAATTTATCACATACAAGGAGTTCTCAAAAGATTAGAAGCTGCTTTCTCATCAGAAGGGAGAGGACTGACATGTTCAAAGCACTGAATGAAGGATTCTCAAACAAGAATTCTATATGCAGCAAAGTCACCCTTCAGAAATGAAAAAAAATTAAGACATTCCCAGTTAAACAAAAACAGAAAATTTGTCACTAGCAGACCAGCCCTACGAGAAATGCCAAAAAGAAAATGTCTCCCTTTACTAAAGGACAGTAACTGAATCTACATAAAGAAAGAAAAAACATTTGTAAAGGTCATGACATAGGTAAACATAAAAGATAATATAAATGTATTTTATTGTTTGTAACTTTTTTCCTCTTGTCTGATTTAAAGGACTGAAAGCATAAAGCAATAATTATAAGTCTGCATTGATGGGCATACAATTTAATTTGTACGAACAACAATAACAGTTCAAAGGAGAAGACAGGGAATGGAGCTTATAGGAGCAATGTTTTTATATACTAATGAAAGTCAGTTGGTATTAATTCAGATTTAATTGCTATAAATTAAGATGTTTGTTGTAATCCACAGGGCAACCACTAAGAAAATAACAAACAAACAAAGTATATATGTAGGAAATGAAATGAAAAGGGAATTAAAAACCTCATTGGAAAAACATCTATTTAACCCCAAAGAAAAGATAATAAAGGAAGAATGGAGGAACAAAAAAGACATAAGGCATATAGAAAACACCGTGCAAAATGGCAGACATAAATCCTACCTTATCAGGAACTACAATAGATCAAACACACCAATCAAAAGGCAGAGATTGGCATTATAAATAAAACAACAAGATCCAACTGTACGATGTCCACAAGAGACAGACACGAATAGGTTGGAAGGAAGATGGAAAAAGATATACCATGCAAACAGTCACCAAAAGAGAGATGGAATGGCTATACTAGTATCAGACAAAACAGACTTTAAAACAAAACTTGTTACTAGAGGCAAAGAAAGACATTTTATAACGATAAAAGGTCAATCCATTAAGAAGATATAACAACTACAAACATATGTGCACTTACCAACAGAGCCCCAAACTACTCGAAGCAAAAACTAACAGAATTGAAGGGAGAAATAGACAACTCAAAAATAATAGTTGGAAATTTCAATACTCCACTTTCAATAATGGTAGAACAGATGGACGAATCAGCAAGGAAACAGAAGACTTGAACAACGCTATAAACCAACTAGACAACAGAGATATCAACAGAACCCTGCACCCAACAGCAGCAGAACACACATCCTTGTTGAGTGCACCTAGAACATTCTTCAGCATAGACCATATGTTAGGCAATTTTTTAAATCTCAACAGATTTAAAAGTATTAAAGTCATACAAAGTATGTTCTCTGAACACAATACCATAAAATCAGAAATCAAGAACAGAAGGAAATTTGGGAAATTCACAAATTTGTAGAAATTAAGTAATACACTCCTAAACAGTCAAAAGGTCAAAGAAGAAATCACAAGAGAAATTTAAAAACACTTTGAGATTAATGAAAACAAAATCACAATGTACTCAAACTTATGGGATGCAGCTAAAGCAGTGCTTCGAGGGAAATTTATAGCTGCAAGTGCCTACCTTAATAAAGAAGTTCTAAAATCAATGACCTAACTTTCCTCCGCGAGAAACTAGAAAAAGAAGAACAAACTAAACTCAAAACAGAAAGAAAGAAATTATATAATTACAGTGGAAATGAAATAGAGAATAAAAAAATAGAGACAATAAATAAAACTAAAAATTGGTTCTTTGAAAAGATTAATAAAACTGATAAATCTTTAGCTAGATTGTCCAAGATGAAAAGAAAGAAGACTCAAGTTACTAAAATCAGGAATTAAACAGGAGACATTACTAATGATCTTACAGAAATAAAATATAGTATAAGAGAATACTGTGAAAAAGTTATATGCCAACAAATTATTATTATTATTTTTGCCAAGAAAGATTAGCCCTCAGCACATTTGTGCCAATCTTCCTCTATTTTCTATGTGGGGTGCCACCAAAGCATGGCTGACGAGTGCTGTAGGTCCACACCCAGGATCCGAACCCACAAATCTGGGCCGTCGAAGTGGAGCACACCAAACTTAACCATTATCCCATGGGGCTGACGCCAACAAATTAGATAATACAGATAAAAGGGCAAATTTCTAGAAACACATAAACTATCAAGACTGAGTAAAGAAGAAATAGAATAGATCTATAACAAGTAAAGAGATTGAGTTAGTAATTAACTTAATAAAAAACTTCCTACAAAGAAAAGTCCAGGACCAGATGGTTTCACGGGTGAATTTTACCAAATGTTAAAAGAAGAATTAACAATCTTTCGTAAACTTTCAAAATAAAACAATAGAAGAGGAGGGAACAATTCCCAAGTCATTGTATGAGACCAGTATTACCCTGATAGAAAAAACAAAGACATCACAAGAAAAGAATACCACAAAATATTCCTTATGAATATGTATGCAAAAATCTTCAACAAAATACTAGCAAACTGAATTTGGCAATACATAAAAAGTGAGATTTATGCCAGGAACGAAAGATTGGTTCGACATATGAAAATCAATTAATGTAGGATACCTTAGTAATAGAATAAAGCACAGAAACCACATGATCATCTCATAGACACAGAAAAACCATTTGACAAAATCCATTTGACACTCATCAACAACTCTACGAGCTAGATATAAAATAGGTAATATCAGCACCATTAAGTAGGTAGAAATATCTGAAGCTCAGGGAGGTTAAGCAACTAGCCCAAGGACACAGGGCAAAGTAGTAACCAAGCTTTAACGTATATGCCGTTACATCATTTTTGTGTACTACTCAATCAGGAAAGTTAGAAATCCTTAATCTTTTAGAAATGTATCTTAATTCTGTGAGTGGTTGGAACTGTAGCTATTAAATGGACTGTCAATCTGAAGTGAAAAATTTTTTCAGGTTAGTACCAATATATACTCTTGTGGAAACAAAGCATATATCTAATCGAGGCTTCTGTCTGTATATTATCCATACTTTTCAGTACATGTTATTTGGAGATTAGACTAGCTCCACAGCTGAGTCAATGGCCTCATCCTACCTGCATCTCACAGAAGCTAGTTAACGTTGGCACTGGGGTGTGGACTGGGGAGAAACTGTTCTCTCAGACCCAGAGGGGCCAGACCTACAACAACTCCTGTGCTAAGCAAATGTGTGCTTCCTCTTACCTCATTGCAAATATTCTCAGGGCCCATCTCCTCTGCCCCGAGCTGGGAACAGGCATGCTCCCAGTGGGCATGGAGAGTAGCAGAAGGAGGCGGGCAGCTGGCCCAGGGCTCTCCCGCTTCCCCAGGGGAGTCTGGCATGTGCCAGCAATGAGGTAAGCTGTGCACACATCACCAAATTACCTTTCCTTCCCCACTAATCCCCGAGGCTAAATTTAAACTGCCAAGAACTCTGAAATGAGAAGAGAAAGGAGGTTGGGAGAGTGACAAAGTCTGGACCAGACAGTGATAAGCACTACTCAAAGATCCCAGTGACCGGGAGTCTGGTGGTGAGCCCAGAGCATCTGAGCTGAATTTGCAAGAAAATCTTCTCCAGCCCCCATGCTCTGTTCCCTCGGAAGATGATTAGAGGCTTCACGCAGAATCAGAGAGAAAGTGGGAATGAAGGACAGATCAGTCGCAGTGTCAGAGGCCTGCCATTAGCCGTTTTACTTCCCTGTTCTTAAACACTTGTTCCACTGTCATAGCAGAAAATCAAATAGATTCGAAGAGGAAAATATATTGTTAAGGTCTGGCTTCCTGCAGCATACACATAAAACTGACAAAATGAAACCTGACAAAACTCACATAGGAAAAGACCTGTAGTTGCTTGATGGCTTGCAAAGACAAATTATGTCCTTTTGATAAAAAGGCAAGTATATATACTAGCGGGGGTTACAGACAAAAGTTCCATGCACTATTATGTTAAAGAGTGATACTGTGAAAATCCACAAGGAGGCACCAGATTCAAATTTTTTCAAAGCCATGCATGCAAACTTTGAAGTTAACTGGCTTTTCTGGGTTTAGAGAGCAATGAATCTGGCTCTCTGAAAAGGAACACAAAAAGCATGAGCTCATAGCACCAGATGGCATCACACAATGCGGGGAAGAAACACGCAGAGGGCTGGAAAGAACAAGTTGTGGTTTATATTTAGTGATTAATTAGCTTCTTAAAGGGCCAAGTAGAGCCGCTTTAAAGACAATATAAATCATACAATAAGATATATAAATATGCTGCACAGGGGTTAGGAATGAGGCTTATGGTCTGGTGAATTTCTGTTGTTTCTGATGCTTAGAGAGATGAACCAAATTCCAAGCTAAGTCATAGAAACCCATACTCTAGGTTAAACGAGAGAGAAATGTGAGAAACAGCAGAACATGCTGTAAAAAGTCCTAACTCCCAGTCAACAATGAGGGAGTATACCTGATGGCTAAAGGCCTCATAGTCAGACAGACTTGGATTTGAATTCCAGCTGTGTGACTGTGGGCAAATTATTTAACCTCTCTGAGCCTCAGTTCTCTCACCTGTAAAAGAGGGGGAATAACGGCAGACACCCTATGGGGTCACTGTGAAGAATGGAAGAGGTAATTCAAGGACTAAGCATTGGATGTGGCCCACTCCAGTCACTCAATAAATGTCAGCATTTGATTATGAGTTATCTCTCAGCCCTGCTCGCGTTCATTGTATAGAACCATTGCCACTGTGTAGTCTGTGTCCTAAATGGGCATCACAGATTAGCCCGAGTATACGGAGAGAAACAGACATGAAACAGCTGCCTGAACAATGGCCCAACGAACGGCTCTCGGGTTTCCTCTCCATCCTCACCGCCTCAGTGCAAGACTCCCAACCCTTCACTCCTGAAGATTGGTAACTGGCCTCCTCGCCTCTGCTCTCTCCACCGTCCAGCGCCCCCTGCCTGCCAGTGCCAGACAAACCTGCCGTGGGGCCTCTGGAGCCTCAGCTGCCCATCTGTAATGTGGAATATGAAAACCTTTAAGACTTTTGCTATATCCACCTGCCTTTTACAGTACCAGGAACTCAATAGATTCTTTAAATTATTACTATTAGTGGGACACAGTTTTCTTTGCCATAATGTAATTAAGCATTTATTTTAGAATTACATACTTATTTTAAAAATACAGTGCCTGGCACATAATAGTGCTACATAATTGTTTATTAAATAGCTTTAACGTTGGCCCCTGGCAGTGTCGTGCCCATTTCTTCCTAAACCTGCAGCCTTCACCTTAAGATAATGAAAACCTCCTTGGCCCCCCAGGCCCACCGACTTCACTCGAAACGCCTTCCCACACACCAGAGCCCACGCGGCCCACTCCCTTCTCTGGCTTTATTTTGAAGTTAGAGGCTGAGCCACACAATTTGGCTCTGGATTACTAGTCATTTCCTAACATACGGGAAACTCTGCCTCCCTCTGAACGTCCCAAGTTCCTTAAGAGCTGAGGCTGTGACTTCTTTCTGGGTCCGTGATGTTTAAGAGCTATGTCAGCAACAGTTGCTGACAACGCGGTATAATCGATGCTTCAAGTTCTCCAGCAGATGAAAGGATAGTGAACACTCTGCTTTGTTTCCTAAAACATTTCAAAGGCCACTAGGAATTCCATAACAGGCCCATAGGCAGAAAAATAAAGAACTCTTTCCTACCAGCTCTGCCTGCACACATGCCAGTTTCAAAGGAAAGATCAGTCGTGGGGTCACAGGGCAGGGTGGCTGCCATGTTCTTGTCAGAGAGATTTAATTTCAGAGGGAATCAGGTGCTAAGCAGACAAAAGGAAATGTTTTCCTCGTCACCTCCTTTAATGGGTATGAACAGCCCCCATTTAGATAAATCAAACAAGTACAGTAAGTTTATTGGCTTAATGCTGACTTTGAAGCCTCAAATGGCCAAAACCAGGCCTAAAGATCAAGCCCCTGAGGGCAAACCCAATGGCAAGTCTCCAGAATTTAAAGGAGAGAAGTAGGAAGTTAGTAAAGCCAAGAGTGGTGCTGTCCAGTAGAAACATAATGTAAGTCGCATACAGTCATGTGTCACTTAATGATGGGGACCTGTTCTGAGAAATGCATCATTAGGTGATTTCATAGTTATGTGAACACTGTAGAGCATACTGAAGGGGAACAAAATTTGCCACCCCAAAATACGTCTCCCTAACATGAGGATTAGTTTAGGCTGATTATTTTTAAGAAACAAAAGACACAAAGTTTTTCTTGCTACCTCCCCCTTACCTGCCTAAAAGAATTCAGATTAAAAAAACCCTGTCTCAGGAAGCAAGCTGTCACCTCAGCATGACATGAGCTAGGTGGTAGACAGAGAGGAACCTAGAAGAGCCTGTTTGTTGGGCTCCCCTCTGTGTACTTCTGTTTCTGTGTGGCCAAACACTTGTTTTCCAACCGTTTGCTCCTTTTCACCTACATGTGAATTGCCTTCCTTCTCTTTGAAGTGACTCTCCCCACCTCCAAAACCTTCTTTTGTCTTTAGCTGAGGATGGTATTTACGGTGAGGGCTTCAGCCATTTTGGGGAGATGGTCGGTTTTCCTGGGTTTCTCCCATGTATACACACTATTAAACTGTTGTTTGTTTTTCTCCTATTAATCTGTCCATGTCAATTTAATTCTTAGACCAGCCAGAAGAACCTAGAAGGGTAGAGGAAAATTTCTTCCCCCACCCCCCCCGCCCTACAGTACTTACACAAACACAAACCAAGATGGTATAGCTTACTATACACTTAGGCTATAGGTACTAATCTCATGGGACCATCACTGTACATGCCATCTGTCCTTGATGAAAATATCATTATTCAGCACATGACTGTATACAATTTTAAATTTTCTAACAGTCACACTATAAAAATAAACAGTTACTATTAATTTACTATATTACAATTTAACATGCAATCAATATTTTGAAGATTATTAATACTTGATATACTTTTTTCCATATTAAGTCTTCAAAATCTGGTGTGTGCTTTCCACTTACAGCACATCTCCTTTTGGACAAGTCTCATTTCAAGTGCTCAACAGACACAGGTGGCTGGTGGCTATTGTACTGGACAGAGATTTCCAGAAGAAGGTGAATAAGATTCCAATGAAAATAAAAGCAACTGAGAGCACATGTTTGAAACAGGAAGTGCCTGAAAAGTGTGAAAGTTATTCTTTGTTTCAGATACTCTCTCCACAACATACTGTCATGTTCTGCTATAATTGTTTCATATTACCAATGAAGAATCATCTTCTCAGTAGTGTGGAATTATATCTTAGTTCACTCTGTGTTCTCTTTGGAGCAAGACAGCCTGGGTTTGCATTCTAGCTTCACCACTTACCAGCTGTGTGCTCTTGGCCAGTTGCTGAACCTCTCTGGGCACCAGTTTACTCAGCTGTAATATATGTATAGACAGTGACAGCCCACCTATCTCAGAGGAGAACTGAATGAAACGCTTATATATAGTATTATTAGTGTGAGCTCAGGTGAGTTCCTTGAACTGTAAATACATGCTCTCTAGGGGCCAAAAAGGGAGGGTTACAAAGTGACAGATTCAACTTATTGCAGAGATAGGAAACATTGCCACAGGAAGTTTTAAAAAAAAGTGACAGTAGGGGACTGGCTCCATGGCCAAGCGGTTAAATTCTCGCGCTCGGCTGCAGGCGGCCCAGCGTTTCGTTGGTTCGAATCCTGGGCGCGGACATGGCACTGCTCATCAAACCACGCTGAGTCAGATCCCACATGCCACAACTAGAAGGATCCACAACGAAGAATATACAACTATGTACCGGGGGGCTTTGGGGAGAAAAAGGAAAAAATAAAAGCTTTAAAAGAAAAAAATTTTTAAAAAAAAGTGACAGTAGAGCAAACCAGAAATAACTGTTCAGACAGGCATGATCCTGGGCAAAGGTGGAAACTTGTTGTGTTGGGATTTTGGAGGTCACTGGTTTGCAGAATTAAAATTTAAATTTCCTTTAATTTAGTTACTATGTTGCATCTACAATAAAAAGTAATAAAATATTTACAACTTCAAAACTAGGGGTTTTCAGTTTCTCAGAAGCACCCCGGCACAGTCAGTAGCGTAGCTGGTGGGTGGGGGATTCACGATCGATCGGGGGCCAAAGAGCACATGGGATTTTATGTGGCTTATGGGGGATTTCAGCCCAGCTAAGCACTCTCTGCCTCACCTCCCTCCCCTTCTCCTCTTCTCCTTCCATTTACCTTCTCTCTCCAGCAGGAGACGGCAGAACCACAATGTGGACCAGGCTCCTATTCCTTTTTCTCCGTCTCAGAGGTGCCAGTGTGGGAAAGGGTACATGGTCATGCCACTGGAGAGAAGGCAGACACAGGCAAGACCGACACCCCTCCCATACCTCACTCCCTGAGCCCATCTCCTGTGAAACCGAATACATACAGCCATCAACTCAGTGGATGTGCGGCCGCAATGCACTGTGGTATTTTCCTTCCCACAGGGGATACCGTGTTACTGGGACAGGCCTCAGTTGCTGCTCCTTACTCTCGCTCTGGTCAGAACATGCTGACCTCAGAGAGTTCGATAAGTCTGAACAACAGCTGTCTTAACAGTACACAGGTCTGAAGCTGTTGTTAATACACACCTGGTTAGAATCTCCTGGATTCAGGAAGGCATCCAGTCAGGGTGGGAAGCAAACCTAAGCCTTCTTTCCTTTCTGGTCTCCACAGCTTTTTCAACTAGTGTGGACATCAAGGAACAAAATTTTTTTAAATCAGAAGGTTAAGCCTATGTACTCCCAAATACTAGGAGAAACTTGGGAATATGGGTTTTTGTTCTGCATTTAATATGTGTGTATATGAAGCAGCATGCAAGAGTGTAAACTAGAATATTGGCTCTGGAACCAGTTGTGTGACTTACAGCAATAAACTCAACTGCTCTGAGCCTCCATTTCCTCATTTGTAAAATAGAGGTAATACAGTCTCACGGAATTGTCATGAGGATGGAATGAGATCATATATATCAAGTGTCCTAACAGTGCCCAGCTCATAGGTGATGCTTAATAAAGGACAGTGTCTATCTACCCCTCTACCTCCATCCCCTTTATAAGCAGGATGAGAAAAGTGTGAGTCCTGGGGCTGGCCGGGTGGTGTAGTTAAGTTTGCACACTGTGCTTCGGCAGCCCAGGGTTCGCCAGTTTGGATCCCGGGTGTAGACATATGCACCGTTTATCAAGCTATGCTGTGGCAGTGTCCCACATATAAAATAGAGGAAGATGGGCACAGATGTTACTCAGGGCCAATCTTCCTCAGCAAAAAGAGGAGGATTGGCAGTGGATGTTAGCTCAGGGCTAATCTTCCTCACAAAAAAAAAAAAAAAAAAGAAAAGAAAAGTGTGAGTCCTGACCTGAGGGACCGCAGTGCTTGTAATTTCATTCTCATCTCCAGCATTTGGGAAAAAACTAGTGGTCAAGTATCAATCACTGTCCTTTGCCATCAAAAGTCAATCACTTTATCATTTATTCTTTCTTCGGAAGTGCCTTTTAGATGGAGGGCCTACTTTCTGAATCTAGAATATGGTTCCACAAAAACTAAGAACTAGTAAAGTGTAACTAAACCCTAACTCTGAAATGAGGAGAGGGGAGGGAGAGAGAGGGGGAGGGAAAGAGGGAAGGAGGGAGAGAGAGGGGGAGGGAAAGAGAGAGAGAGAGCACTCTCCCACTTGCCACTTGATGACCTACGAATACTGATGGCTTTAGCAACTTCTCAAATACTCAGAAAAGAGCAACTGACTGGAGAAAGCCTGCCCATTCTAGAATGGGTTGGCAGTGTTCCAGCACAAAAATTATCCTTAAAAACAACACACTCTTGGCCTCTTCCAGGTGACTTGATAGAATCCTTCTCGTTGAGCTACACTTTCAAAAGTTGTTTCCTTTCTGAAAATGAGCCCTGGATCAAGCTGAATTGACTAACTGCTACAGTATATGGAGTCAGGAGAGCAACGTTCGGTATGGCTAATTTATGAAAATATAGACAAGGGCAACAGCTCTGCTCAGACTGTGAAAAAATTCAAACATATTTGTTACCATGAACAATGTGCTTGTGTCCCCTTCACCAGATGGGCTGCTGGATTTATGACGGGACGTGTCAAAGATACATATCGAGATAAATGGAAACCAGGAGCCCCTTTAAAGCCAGCCTTCAGGATCTGAAGAGAGAGCCTGTTCTATTGCTGGCTCGAGAACTGATAGAGTTGTACTCCTAGGCTTTGAAAAGTTACTGAAATCAATTTCAAAAAACAACAGAAAGTAATTTTAAACAATATTTTCAACTTTTTCTAAGTAATGATCAGGCCAAGCGATGATGAGGCAAAACAGACAAGTCTGAATTTCACTTCCTTTTAGCCCTTCAGCCCAGCCTCTCATAGTCAGGTGGCCTGGTAGGTACCAGAGACAGGAAGTGAAGGAGCAATAAAATCTCCAAATTGGATGAATTATCAAGAATTCCCTCCAAGAAGAGCCGAGGATGGCACTTGTCACCTTCCAGGGGCAAGAACTTGATGGCAGGAAGAAGCCAAATCCCAAAGCCATTTGGGGCAGGGAGATGACAGTCAGGGCAGGGCCCTCTGTCTTGGCAGCCTTTACCACTATTTTCCATGTGCTCTAGTTCCTCCAACAGCTCAACGGGCATCTCTAAATCACGACAGAAATCTGCAGCCAGATAAGCACACTTTCGAGACCACCAGAATTGCTTTCGTGTCATTATAGGCAAATGATAATCATGCTTTTATTTATTATATAGCTGTTACGCCGTACTCAAAGCGCCTTCTCACACATCCCTGTAAGTCACATAAGGCAGACATTCTGTCTCTTTTGCAAATAAGGAGAACAAGGCACACAGAGCTTAAGCAGCATGCCTATGGCCAGATAACTAAATAGTGATGATAATTTACTGAGGGCTTGCTATATGCCAGGCTCTGTGCTGAGAGCTTTACTCACATCGCCCCATGAGATAGGTTCTATATTACCTCTGTTTTACAGAGGGGGAAACTGAGGCTCAGAGAAGTTAAATAATTGCCTGAAGTCCCACGGCTAAAGATTGACAGAGCTGGCACTGAATTGGCATCTACTTCACAAACCAGTTCTTAGCTATCTTAACAGACTTTGCCAGATGAGAATCACTGTGACTACATCTGATCATGCCTAATTAGGCCTCTGACATGGACAAGGACAAAGCAGGCAGGTACGGACTGCTGTGTGGCATTGCTTGTAGCATAATATTAACTTGTGTATTCCCATTCCCTCGGCCCTCACGCTGCCCTTTACCCACAAGGAAGCAGAAACAAAGGCTGGAGGAAACCACTGTCCAAAGCTCTGCACGCAAAGATTTCTCCCCGGGCTTGCCTGGCAGGTTTCCAGGTGCCTCCACCCCTGCGTGGGGCTGAGGAAAAACAGGAGAAGGGGCAGCGGAGGGGCTGGGGAGAGGTACAGGAAGGGTGGGAGGGGAAGGAGGGCCGAGAAGGGAGGAGATTCCACCTCTCTGTAACCCCAGAGCTGCAGATATGAAGGACCCCAGGATGAGAGTGGGGGGGGGGGGGGGATTCAACTCCTAAAGTGAAGGTGGAGGGAAAAACCTCCCCCTTGACGGAGTGCAGCGGAGGTCCCCAGATGGGAATCTCTCTGTGTGTGGGGGGAAAGAGGGCCCACGCCCACAGCTGCACACTCTACACTGACGTCTCCATTCTTCCTCCTACCAGAACTCAACCACCTACCCGCATAGTTCAAACAGTCAAAATAACCATCAGGTGCTTGAGCCTGAAATACAAATGTACTTCTGGTCCAGTTCCAATGACAGTGTAAAGGAGAGCTGTAATTCTCTTTCTGTTTACCACCTGTGCATATCACACCTCATCCTAACAGTCCTTGTAGGAGGACAAGGAGAGAACGAGATATCTTGCATGTAGTCCAGAGCTGTACCTTACTACCCTTCTCATGGCATCTTAGAACACACACACACACACACACACACACACACACACACACACACCCCTTGCCACATTTCAGCCCACATCACATCAAAACATGCCCACAAAATGTTTCCAGCCTTCATGAAGCAGCATGAACGACACAGAGGACCAGGCAGGAAAAACTAAAGTTCCAATAGGCAGTTTTGCTAAGCATCACTTAAGTCAGCTATTTGGGGATACAGCGCCAAGATCCGATGGGTAGGCAGAGTTATCAGAATCGCAAAAATCAAAGGTTAACACCGAGCCTCCATTCAGCTTGTGGGTCAGCAGCTCTGCCCCAGCCGCCCCTCTCATCTGCTCCCCACCCCGCCCCCAGGCCCGGTTCAGCGAGGCTTCTCCCCTCAGGCGCCAGCTCAGCCCAGAGCTGCAGCTCATTAGCATTCCTCTCACTCCCCTCAACCCAAGGGGAAAAACCTCCAGCTGCCTTGTACTTAAGCATCACCCTCGGCGCCTTAAGCCTGAGCCTGTGCATAATTGACTAGGAATATGTTGATAAGGAATGGGACTGTTCCAAGGTTCTGAAGGATAACTAGGTAATTAAAAGAAAAACCTAATTTAAGAAAATTCTGAAGACATTTTTTTAAACTCTCTGGCAACATCCTTTATGGATTATTCTCTTTTACCAGAGACTCCTGTTTTGCCTTTGTTTGGTTTTCAAAGCCTGGGGCTAGATATCCACTGTTTCAGGGCTTCCCGCAGTCCTCAGCCTCCTCGGGGGTAACTTACAAAGCCCTGAACTAGAAGCACAAAGGCCACCTCCGTTTCCTCGCAGGGCTCAGAAGTACCTCAGGTTTTGGAACTCTGCACACCTGGTGACTTCCTGCTCAGGGCTCAGGACAGTGCACCCTGAGGACCCTGGCACCCTAGGCAGCAGCTGCTGCCACTTGTTAGGGCAATGCACAAGGTCCCGGGAGCGCCACGAATTACCAGATGCACAAATAGGCAGGGACGAGACCAGCCTCTGTGGCGCTCCCTGCTTTCTGGCTGCACCACTTCGCTGCCTCGCTGGTTTACGCCAGCCAGCTGCCACATGCATCCTGAGACGCGCAAACAAACATGCGGGGCTCTACAACCGCGCACCAGGAGGTCCCTCCCTCCCTAATAGACAGCCTGCACCAGCATGTCCTCACTCCGCATGGCCTCCCTATCCTGGAGGCTGGCCTAACCTTAAATTGTGGCCCTGCAACCTGCTATCTTTATGAAATTCTCTGAGTTTTAGCTAATCCGTAAAATGAGGCTGATAATATTGATTTCATAGGGTAAGCAGGGAGTGTTCGAGCCCAGGCACTCTTTATGCATGATCACCCTTTAATCCACACTTCCTGCTTTGCCCCACTTGGTCACATCTCACAGAGCTGGTCTTATCCAGCCCGATTTGCTGAAGAGCTTGTCTAACTTCAGCTATTGGACTTGTGAGTTTCCCTTAATAAACCTATAACCTGAATGAAAATGAACACAGGCCCTACCCTCAGAGAGCTTAAAGTCTAGAGAAGGACACTGGCATTACTGAAATAACAGCACAAACAGATGTCAAATTACGACTGACACAAAGGAGAAGCACACAGTGCTCCGAGCCCCTAGAACAGGGTGCCGGAGCTGCGAGGGGAAGGTGGAGGCAGTCCAAGCTCATGGATTATCCAGCACAAGGATTATCCTCGTGGGGCTGGAGGAAGGCATGTACGTGGATTTGAAGAGAAAGGGGTGGAGTACAGGGGTGCAGAGGGTAATGGGGTGTCAGGGAAGATGTTGCTAGGGAGGAAAGTGAGGGCTAGACCATGGAGGGCCTGAAAGCGGGGTTGAGACTTGGTCTCTATCATGAGCCTCAGTGGAAGTCACTGCAGACTGTAAACTAAGAGAAGACGGGATCAGAATTGGTTTTTTAAAACAAACAAGCATAAAACGCTACTCTTGGGGATGGCCTGGTGGTATAGTGGTTGGGTTTGCACGCTCTGCTTCGGTGGCCCGGGGTTTGGGGGTTTGGATCCCAGGTACCAACCTACACACTGCTCATCAGATCAGGCTGCGGTGATGTCCCACATACAAAAAATAGAGGAAGATTGCCAAAGATTTTAGCTCAGCAACAATCTTCCTCAAGCAAAAAAGAGGGGGATTGGAAACAGATGTTAACTCAGGGCCAGTCTTCCTCGCCAAAACAAAAAACAAAAAACAAAACTTCACTTTTGCCCCAGCATGGAGAACAGATTGGAGGGGCCAGCAGGCATTTAAGCAATGGAGATACAAGCAGGCCAGGCAAAACCACCAGCAGAGACTGGTTCCCAGTGATGGGAGGTCAGAAAAGCCCCACTGGAGTGAATCTGAAAATTGATTCAGAGTCAGCCAGGTCAAGGGGCGTGGGGTTGGTGGTGTTAGGGGAAGGAGTGGGCATTCCAGATGGAAGAACAGCAAAAGCTAAGGTGTAGAGGGAAGGAGTGGTTACAGGGACTGAAGGACAGGAGGTTCCGTATTGCTGGAGAAAAAGTGTGAGATGGAGAATGATGAGAAATAAAGTACTGAGGGGACAGGTTGGAAGAGACCAGGCAGGAAGGGCACCTCCCCCCACTGCAAGGCTCCAGCCAGCAAGTTATCAGGAGCCACAGAAGGGTTTAAGCAAGGAAGCGATAGCATCAAGTTTTATTCTAGATAGATGATTCTGTCAGTTGGACAAAAAAAGGGATATGAGGAGATATGGGAGTCTGAAAGATCAGTTGACTAGAAGGCTATGCATCCACACGTTAAAATACTATGCAGATATTAAAAATGATTAAAATTGAAAAATTCTTGTGGCTTAATCCTGGATACAAAGCAGTATATATGGTATTATCTCAAATATGTGCTTCTGTATATATTTGCATAAAGACTGGATGAAAATAAATCAAATTTTAACAGGTTATATAACTAAGTGGCAGGGTTCTAGATGACTTTTGTCTTCTTTGCAGTTTTCTGCGTTTTCTACAATAAGTATGTGTTTATGAAAGTTCATAATTAGAAAAAAATAAAGATTTAGACTACATGAAGTCAGCATAAATGGCCCTATCAAACTGATAGCAACAATTTACATTTTGCTAGTGCCTGAGATTTAGTGACCCTAAATCTTAAGCCACAAGATAAACATCATCTCCCTGTGTTCACAGAGAGGAAAATGAAAAACAGGGAAGCAAAATGATTCATTTAACATGACACAAAGGGCTCGAGGCAGGAGCAGGTAGGAAGCAGGTAAGTGCATGCACACCTCAGCTGGTTCAATTCTTTTTGCTGAGAAATTATTTGAACAGAACAGATCATGCACAATCCAATAATTAAGATAGCCAAAATAATTAGAAACAGCCCAACAGACTGCATGATTATCAGCCCGAATCAATAAAGAAGTCAATCCAAAGCCTCGGATAAATCAGGCCTCTAGCCACCCTGCCACAGGGACTGTAATTTCAGAATCCTGAGCTCGATGAGGATGGTATTTTTCTAGAAGTGAGGAGGGGCCAGCATGAGGGGGAAGAAAGCAGAAGTTGCTTCCACACTGTGCCCATCCTCACCCATGCTGATGGTGTTAAGAGAGGAAAATGCTAACACAAGTGGTACACAATCGTGGCACACTTCACTCCCATGCTAAACGGGATGGTAGATACAGTGTGTTTCTCTAATTATTGATCATCTCGTGGCTTTTTCCCCACACCTCCCCATCACCCTCAGGAGTGTACCCAGAAAACACAGCAAAGAGCCCCACAGGAGACTGACCTCTATGACGCTTATTTTTACGTATTTTAAAACTTCAGAAAAGCTGAGAGAAACCCAGGGGCATTTTTTAATATGGCTCCTACAGCCTAAAATAACATTCTTGGCTTTGTTGGTCGGGCGAGGTGAGACCTGAGGGAGGGAGCATGCAGGAGGTAGGAGGCTAACCCAAACTGCCAGGCTTGCAGATTAAACAAGCGCAAATTAGTCAGTGTCCAAATTTATGCTGAAATGGACAGATACTGTATTTTGCAAGCTAATAAAGTGCATTTACATGTAAATACACAGAAAATGAATAACCAATTTACACTTTCTTAACCTACTGTGAGTGGTCCTGAGGAGCCACAGAATAACAAGTAACTAGAAGTTCAGCGTCCATGGGTCCTAATTCAATCCTGCCACTGCCAATCTCCTGCATCCGCTTTATCTAAAGGAGGCAGTAATGGGCTGTCACGGCAGAGAATGGCTGGCAAGCAGAGGCAGTGAAGAGGACGACTGTGTGGGATGCTCTACAAATGAGACCTGGCTGTGACTGTCAATCATCTGGACACTCTCACAGACCCGCCCCTCCGCCCTCCCAGTGACCCCTTTCTACTTCTGAGCCCTCTTGTAGTCCCTTGGGCTATGGCATTCCTGCCTGGCTCTCATCTTCATTTTCTCCTCTAGGAAGGATGGTCACAAACTTTACATCATTCCATAAATAGGAAGGACTATACACAGTACTTATCTAAGGCTCACTTATTGCAACACAGAAGAACACCCCAAGGCCTGAGGCAGGGACAATCAAGTCCCAAGGTCTTTACTCACAGAGCACCTCCTGAAACCCCACCTAGAGACTACCTGCCCTAACTTCAGACCTAATTCCAACTTGCTTCATCTATGGCCCTCTGTTCCTAGCCAATTAGAAGCAGCAAAGTAGAATACAAAAAGGGACAGAGTAGCTGTCTGAAGCAGACAACAGACGCAAAAGCAAGTGATGTTTAGAAAAGCAGCAAGCAAGAAAAATAATCAGAACAAGCACAATCTTTTTCTTAAAGGGTAGTAGACAGTGTCATTAAGTTTTGAGGCACATAGTTTCACACATCTCTATATTCCCTAAGGGTGCCTAGGTATTAGGTCACAGTACACGACGATAACAGAGTCACTAACAAAACTTGAATTTCGTGCTCTCTGTTTCAGAAGGACGAGATGTACATAATGCCCTGAATAAATATATCCCTTCAGTTAGATAAAAAGTTTTGATGCACAGAAAGGTAGGTCATAGCTAACTGGAAAACTCACCCTTTACTTCCCAACGCTCTAAGTAAATCATAAAATGGAATAATTTGGAAAATTTCTTAGAAATCATGAAGTCTGACTCTTCACTTTAAAAATAAGAAAGAGAAGTCTAGAGAGGTTTAAATAACTTCCTGAGGTCCCACCGGTAGCAGAGAGAGCCAGGCCCAGGCCTGTAGCTCCTGGTTCCCGGGGTTCCTCATCTCCCCAGACTCCCACACAGGCACACACCCCTCTGTCTACAAACGGTAATTTCCAGCAGTTCCAACCACACAGTCAGGGAACTGTCTCCTTTTTCTCCTGGTAAAAACGACTCTGAGTTGTGTGGCAGGAATTTGCTGTGTACATTTAAGGTGCTTTATCGTATATTCCATGAGTACCATACTCCTGGCCATATGGCTACCACAGACTAATTTCAGTTTCCTGGCTCATAATCTCCCACGGATTTTGTAAAACCCTTCCTAGTGTTACTGTTTATAAAGGGAAACAAACAAACGAAATCTCAAAAGAATGAAGAAACTTCCTAAGAAATATATTCCCAAATCAAGAGACCAAAAGACCACAATACCTTAGACCACGTCCAGTCTGTCTTCTGGAAGTCGCACTCTGGTCTCTCAGTAAGAATCAGCCTGACAATGATGGGGACGATGAAGATGATTGTCTTGTCTAGCAAATCTCTGCTTTGTGTGGAATGATTTAAGCAAAAGCCACTGATCCCATCAAGCATCAGAAGTTGAGCAGTGGATCTGCCATTGTAATCCTTGCCATGGAGGACTAAAGAAGTTGACCTGAGCATTTCCTTCTCTCTACCTTAAGGAGGAAATCTGAGGTCAAAGCAATTATGTCATGCTCAAATTGTCTGAATAGGGCTTTCAGTGAAATTATTATGCCAATTACAATACGTGGCATAGCCACCTAAAATATGATTTGAGGGGGGGAAAAAAGAATCTGAAATGAATAATCAGGATTCATAATATGAAGTATATTAAAATGATCAAATATAACTTCCAGGTATTTAATACAGTGGATTATTAAATTCAGAAAGTACATCTCTAAAACTTTTGAACAAAATGAAGCGTAACACATAATTGAGGACTTCTCTTTGACTTCACGTGGATTGTGAGTATTAAATACTCTCATGAAGCAAAGAAGGAATAAACCTAGAATTTTTTCCTATAGTAACAAAAAAAAAGTATACCATATTTTTCTTTCCTCAAAATCTTTTCAAAACTTCTTCAAAAAAACTTAAAATGAGCAAGTAAGGCAAAATTTAAATTATACTCTGCAATTTTCTAAAGGGTCCTCCGTTTTTGCTCTCTATTATAGACTCTAACTGGTTCCTCAAACCAGATATAATTTATTTCCAACTCCTTATGACGTCATCTAGAGAGAAAAAAATTATACAGTTGAGTCCTTCCAACCAAATGGCAAACATTACTCCCACAGAAGACAATTCCTGGAACAATACAGAAAGTTCTGCTTCTCCTGTGAAACCCTCAGGAAATGAAAACGAAAATTAGACTTGGGGGGAAACAATTGAAAACAGGAAAAGGCTCTCAAAGGATTGTCCTAATGCATACCTGCTTCTAGAGAGAACTGACCTTTTTCTGGCCTTACACTTTGCTGAGTTAATTAAGCTGCTGTTTTCTGGGCATCCTATAATTACAGGCAGTTAATGCTGCCAGAGACCCAACAGGTTACACTGATCCAACCTTTGTATTTACCAATGAGAAAACGACGATCTGGAGAGGTGAGGTGACTTGCCCAAGGTTACACAGCTAGTTAATAGCAGCGTGAAGAGGATGCCCCAAGTCTCCTGACTCCCGTCACCTCAATAAACTGCAAAATAAACTTGCTGAGAGGGAGATCACTTCAGAATGCCAGCAAAGCCAGCATCCTCTTGGAGAGCTCTCTGTGCTTGAAGAGTGCGAAGAGCGCTCTTGTACCCCACGTGAGACTCTGGGCTTTTTCAGCCTGCAAGGGCTCCTCTCATGACAGGCCTGACACAGACAGCTCAGGTAAGAGCCAGATGCAGGCCACAAGCGAGACTCTTTCAGCAACTCCTTCCAGCAACTCTGCTTTCTGGGAAAAGGAAGTAGGCCACTGGACTTGCAACAGTTTTATTGAAAAAAAAGAATATTCAATAAGCCAAAACTGTACAAGGAAATACTTGGAATGAACTTGGCAAAACACCACCTATGTACTGAGTTCCTGATGTTTGAAAACCACCCTTCCAGGTCCTGTGAGAGAACAGAGACAAAGGAACAGTTCCTGGAAGGTACAGACTTCCCACGGAGATAAGCAGAAAGACAAGAAAACCTCAATAATAATATAATCCTTTAGTTGAGGATTAAGAACATTTCATGAGGCAAATCCCCCATAAAGAAGCATTTTGTGAATTTTACACTGATTTTTTGAATACTTCCAAAATAAAAGCAACCATAAATGTGGTGGTTTTTTTTTTATTTCTACTACTATTACTCCTTTTTTTTAAACGCCAAGTCCTTTGTCTTCTTTGAATTATTAGCATCCTAGTTCTCCAAAACTGAGAATAATTCTCTTTTTCTCCCTGTCCTTGAATTGAAAGAAAAACAGTGGAGTGGGTGAGAAGAGAATGGACCAGATATGACTGTGGTTTGTATCAATCCAGTGCAGTTTATTCGACAGCCATTCTATGGGAAGATCGCCGTGTGCCAGACCCTGAGCTGGGTGGCGTCTGTCTCTGGCCTTAAAGAAGAGGGTAAAATGGACAAGGAAACAAAGCACAATGCAATGTAGAAAGTACTGTGAGAGAGGTACGTATAAAGCACACTGGGGCCACAGCTAATAAAGCAATTAATTCTGCAGGGAATGAGAGGTTCAGGGGAGAGTGAAGGAAATCTAGAGAGGAAATAACAATGGCAGTAAGCTTTCAAGGAAGAGCGCCCAGGTGGACAAGAGGGGACTGTATTTCAGGCCAGAGAAACGGGATAGCAATGGCACAGAGTGAAGCGCGTTAAGTATTGAGGGAATAGCAAACGGTCTGGCATAGCCTGACCCTAGATTTCAGAGAAGTGGCTGAGTATAGAACCAGATGGGTAGTAAGACCCACACAGTGAAGGCTTTTTCGCAACCTGCTAAGAAGCTTCGACTTGTAGCTGTGAGCAGTGGAAAACCATCAGAGATTTTTGTTTTGTTTTGTTTTTTTCTTTTTTACTATGTTCATCATTTTGAAGTGTACAATTCAGTTTCATTTAGTACATGTGCAACCATTCCCACTACCTATTTCCAGAACATTTTCATTAACTCAAGAGTAAACCCTGTACCCTTGGAGCCATCACTCCCCATTCCCTCCTCCTTGATTTCTGTCTCTATGGATTGGCTTATTCTGGACATTTCATACAGATGGAATCACACAATACGTTGCCTGTTATGTCTGGCTTCTTCCACTTAGCATAACGTTTTCACGGTTCATCCGTGTGGTAGCATGTATTGGTACATCATTGCTTTTTATGGCTAAATAATGCTCCATTATGTAGATACAGCACATTTCGTTTATCCATTCATCAGCTGATGGACATTTGGGTTGTATCCACCTTTGGCTAATGTGAAGTGCACTGCTAGGAACATTCATGTACAAGTTTTTGTTTGAGTCCTCATTTTCCATTTTTTGGGGTCCATTTCTAGGAGTGGAATTGCTAGATCATTTGGTAATTCTATGTTAAAACTATTGAGGAATCCATCAGACAGTGGTTTTTAATCAAAGGAAAGACATGATAAGATTGTATTTGAGAAAGAGAAATGTACCTAATAGATATTTAAAGAAATAAGATCCCATAGAGATGGTTCCCCAAAGACCACCAAATCGTTGTTCATTTGCTCCTTCCTCCTTTCCCTTCTTTCCTGCCTCCTCGCTTGCTTTTTTTCTTTTTGAGCCTACAAATTGGCATGCAATCTGGTGGTCCAAATATATGTCCTCCCACATACCTTGTGGCTCTACACCATCTTCTGAGGCTTCTGTGCTAAAATCCTGCTAGCTCAGCCCATCTGCAATAGTTCAGATTGTTTTCTTGCCCTGTAATTCCTCCTCCAAAGAGGGATCAAGCTTTAATAAATAGGCCTCTTGGTTTCAAATGAGAGATCCAAGAGGAGCACAGCGATTCCATCAGGAAATGTGAAGTGCCCTGGAGTGGTCTGACTGGAACATTCCTGGCGAGATGATTGAGGTTCATTTTGACACACTCTCATTCCATCTCACTCCTCCAAACACAGAATCACACCCTGACAAGCAACGTCTTCCTCAGGTGGCCTTCCAGCTTTGTAACAACACTCACCTCATCAATCTAGTGTGTATTAAACTTATAGCAACTGCACTATCAGATCCTAGAGCACATCGATACCCCCTAAAATGCACAATTTTTAACATTTTGCACTCCATTTTTCAAAGTACAATTATAAAGAAGCCTCCTTAAAACCAACCATGAAGTCTCTCGGTTACTAGAGATTAAAGAGTCACAAACATCTCTTCAAAAAGCAAATCACAGGCCTTTCAGGCACTTCCATATGCCCACAAAGGGAAGCAGAATATGCTACCCCAAAATATGCCACTTTGGCATAGGGATTATTTTGAGCTGAAAAGCAGTAGATGCAAGAAAAGCTCTCTGCCCTTCTCCTATCTGTCTAAAAGCAGGACAAAAATTTGGAAAGGTGTCCCCCTCCTTCCCAGCTCTACCAGGAAGGATGGAAGTTAATCACTGGAGATAGCTCTAGTCCCTTCTCAGCCCAGAGACGGTACCAGAGAATCTACATAAAAAACCTTTGCTCAAACTAGCCCTTAGCCACCATGAGTCTCCCCATATAATTGCCTTCCCATAATCTGTCAGATCTAGAAACTCAAAATCCTTTTCCTTTGTCTTGTCACTTCTCTAAGAATTTATGGTTCTTTTGTTAAGATGTTATATAAGCCCAAGTTCTAACCACCACTTTGAGATACACATCTCTGAGGGCTCCCATGTATATGCACGATGATGCACATGTTAATAAACTACTGTTTGGTTTTCTCTTGTTAATCTGTCTTTTGTCAGTCTGATTTACAGGGCCCCAGCCTAAGAACCTAGGAGGAGCGAGGGAAAACGATATTTTTCTTCCCCTGTGCCCATCAGGGCAGGATGTAGAGAGAGAACTTGGTAAATGTGGAAGAGCTGGCAGGAAATCTGGGTTCTCCTCTCAGTTCTGTTCTCCCTATGGGATGACCACAAGCAGGATGGGACTGCCATTTGGATTTCCCTGCTGCAGCAGGCACTGTGATTGTATAGACAACAGCCACGCCTCCTTAGCTAACAGAAGCCAGATTTTGCTCAGGTGTCAGGCAGCCAAGTGCTTCCTGGGAAGACGGTGCCCTTGCCCAGTACCAGGGCGGAAGCTTGATTGGTCTAAGGGAATCATGATAATCCCACTCCACTTGCCAGGGATTGGTTTAGAAATGGCCATGTGACCTAATTCTGACCAATGAGACCTGTGGGAAGTCTGCCAGGAAACTTCTGAAAAATTACATTTATTCTAAGAGTGGTTTACAAAAAAGGGGCATGGCCTCTCTCCTGCTTCATAGCCTTTGAACTGTGGCTGTGTGAGGAAGTGACTCACAGCACTGGTGTGACCGGCAAGGGACAAGTCTGAAGGCAAAACCATCCATGTTGGAACCACTAAAGCCCACAGCGTGGCATCTTTAATTGACTGGCCTGGGCACCAACTTCCTCCAGACTTCTTGTTATGGGAGATAATACATCTTCCTTGTAGGTTAAGCCATTTTTATTCGGGTTTTTTCTTATTTGGAACTAAAAGATCCTTAACTGATAAACCAATCTATGCGAGTGGATAAGTGTTTGTCAAGCACTTTATTCATTCCATTTAAAAAAATTAGACCCACAACCCAAATTATCTTGTTTCATACCTAATCAGAAATGCTGCTGTACCTGACCTTTCAGAAATAAAAACAATTCCAGAAAACTACATATATGGGAGAATTCTGGGCCAGGAAAAAAAAAATAGGTCTGCCATTTTAACCTGCAAATAGAACTGGAAGAGTGCTGAAATAAGAACTATGTGACGATTTAGAAATAAAAACATACTCTAGAAAATACCCATGCCACAAATGTCCAAAATGAAAATCTGGGGCCCATTAGTAAGAACCACTCAATTTCTCCCATGGCAAAATCAAGTATTACTGAGAATCCTCTGTACGTGCGGTTTAGAAAATAGGGAACAACTCTGTTTCATGCCTCTCAGGGGTGCTCAGACATATTTATCGCAATAGCTCTGTCACATTTCAAGGACATACAAAACTGTGACCTTTTATGATTTCTCCTGTCATTTTTTTTTAACTTTCCCAAATCAGGTGTGTTGGGACTGGTTTAGAAGATTAACAGGTAATGAGTTATTTATACGGTTCCCAATTTCCAAATCAATGATGGTGCCTGGGGACGACTTTGGGGGCCTGAAGCACCCACGCTCACAATATCCATCAGCTCCTCATACAACCCCCACCCGGTAAAACACACAATCTGGATAAAGCGTCCCTTCCCAGGGCTGACCAGACTGCTGTCTCTAAGCCTTTTCTATATAAGATCGAAGGGCCTCCCCTGTCCAAAGGACAGACTCTGTTTTAGAAATTAAAACTGATTTGAGATTATGCTAACAACATCCCCTCCGTCACAGGCATTCTGATAATATACTTTCAGAGAGAAAAGGAGGGAGTTAGAGCTGGAATGCTAGGAATTGCATGTAACTGACAGGCGTTCCCAACATAAGGGACGATCATCTATCACTGGCATGGTTCCCCAGCATCGCAGTAAACAAACCGGGTGAGGGTCGCTCTCAAAGTTCCTTTCAACTCAGTGCACCTTTGATTCTGCATGTGCTCACCCGTTTTCCTTCTACCAATTTGAGTTTCTTTCAGAAAGAAAAGGGAACCCTTGAGAAGAAAGGAAGGAAATATAACACGATTTTGATGCTTCTTCAACAGACATCTTCTGCTGGATTTTATCTTTTACCGCTCAATAGTAAAAGGTCTCCTCGTGTCTTTTGTTTTGTTGTTTCAAACACCTGAACAAAAAGACTGTTTTTCAGAAACGTTCATGTTAGCAGTCACTGTCATTTTCTCTGTCACTCTTTATAGCTCAGCCTCTTTACTTTTCTAGTTCTTGTGAGTTTTAGCTTCCTTCAACCAGTACTTCCATTGTCTCAGCACCAAAGTTTCCGTAAACTATGTTATATGCTCAGGATTAAATCACCTGGAGTAAGTGACTCAAGTGTCAGTGGCCATAAAACAAATACTGAGCTCCAATTAGCCTACACTCAATTATCCCCATTGGCCACTAGATTTTTGGTTTCCTCCCCCCTACAGGTTATCTTCTGCTACGTCAAATTGTCACTCTGATGATCAGTTTCATAATTTTTCAATCATATGACAAGCGATCAATTCTGCTGCTTTTCAGGATAACTTCTAGTACCATTTAACAGCATGCACATGCTTAAAATTCCACGACAGCTGTAAACACGACTGCAAGCAGTTTTGAAAAGCTTGAGAACTTAAGAAACGGCATTCAAACTCAAATTAACCAATAGCCCCAGTCGCCTACTCTGACCCCCTTCCTCACCACTCCGGGTGTAGTTAGGGAAAGCTACACCCCACAGGACAAGGAGGACACAGGATCCATGTTTTTCACTAAGCAGCCTCTTATTTTCGAAAGCATTTCTTTTCCAACACTCAGTAACATTTATGACTGACTGTTGAGTGAAGCAAATGCTCACATCCCCTACACCAAATAAAAATTCCTTAAAATGTAGACAAAAGAGATCCAAGCCAAATACAGCCTCCCACCCACACTCCCACTCCCTCCACCCTGATTGTTCCACTATTATAGACCCTAAGCCTGCAAATCAGTGCTTATTGGCATGACACATGGAAGCATCAGTGTTAATTTGCAGTTGGTGATCTGCTGTGTTGGGACAATTACACCTTCTAGAATTTTCTATACATTCCGAATTTCCCTCTTATATTTCTGGAATCTCTCCCCTGTCTGCCTGTAGACTATCAAACAACTTGGAGAAACCAAAAGTGAACATATTATATCCTTTAGGTCCTTAGAGGAGAAATGAGTTGATTGATTTTTACCCATGAACAAAATATTAAAAAGCCTAAACACTGGGGGACATCCAGCAAGTTATAGAAAATAACTCAGTGTGTCCTCAGTAACTCAAGATAACAGAAACTGAAATATGGTTTGCACTGTTCCCCTTTTTTCACTTGCTAATGCCTTCCCTGATGGGTGTCCCCAGGACATTATTGTTTGGTCTGCAATCAGCTTATCTGGCTGAGTTACAAGAAAGATGGAGTGCAGCATGTAGTTGCCGTTACTCTGAAGCAAACAAAGGCTGTCAGCTTCATGACTGTCGATGCTGGCTCTCTCATGCTCCAAGAAGTTCACTTACATCCTTTTAGTTAAAACTGGCAATAAAACAGATTAATCACTGCAATCGCTTTTAACCATGGGGAAACACTATAAGAAAGCAAAAAAATAAACTCGCATAAATTTTACCAGGTTTTGGAAATAAAGTCCATTTGTTACTTACAAATGCCTTTATTTTGATAGAAATCTTGACAACTAGTGTGCAAAGCTTCAGACAATATCAATGATGTGGTTTTTTAAAAAAAATAGTAAATATAGAAAAAACAAACGTTTTAAAACTAAAGCAAATCTACGTGATTGAAATGATCTTATCTGAATTGTCCCAAACTATTGAGCTAATGTTTTACACCAAAGGAGACACGTTTGCTATTTGTGTTATTTGCCAACCCTCCAGTTTGGTTGTTTTCAACTTTTTCCTTCCATTTCACCAGCTGCTTTTGCAAGGGGGCGGGAAGTGAAGGGGATGACCAAATCTGATTATTTTTATTCTCTTAACCAGCAAATAATACAAGAAAATGGGTCCTAGATGTTTACACAATTGAGTATCAAAGGACAGTGGAATCTTCCTGAAAGATGTGGACACAGAAAGATGGGCTCAGGGAATAAGAGGAGAGCCAATCCGAGGTCATGGTTTGCTTGGCAGAGGTCACAGGTCAACAATCTGGGGTACACTGCACTGCAGGTGTATCACAGATGAAAGGAGAGTTCATTCTTGTTAACTGTTGGGAAAAACCCTGTGATCTGCCTAAATTCCTTCAGTGTTCCCCCTCCTCGCGGGCTCGCACTTAGCATTGACACCGGGAGTCTCAGTTACTCCCTCAACGGAATGTAACGCCCAGATGCTCCCCCAACAAAAGCTTATCTTCTACGGCGATCAAGAACGCTTGCAATTATGAGTAGTCTGCCTGATGGGGTTTGAGGGCTCTTTTTTGAGCTTTGAAGAAGAAAAATCAGTAGCTGAGGAAAAAATCACAGTGACTTGGGTATAATTGGATGTGAACTTTCCATGACATAGCAAAAACTCTTCTCTTTTTCCCTTCAAGGCCATTGTTAAATATTATCCATGAGACACGGTGGATACAAATGTCATTGATTCAAGCGATTTTGATCACAAGCCACTGAAAGCACCATCCACTTTTGTGCTTATAAATTACTTTTAAAAGACAAGTCCAGTGTGCAGATGGAAAGAACAGAAGCAAGTATCTTTCTCTGATAGCAGAGTGACAAATAAGAATTTAATTTTTGTTCAAGATAACCTTCAGGAGTCTTAGCGAGAGAACGTGTTGAAACACAGTTAGCACACTTGAGTATGTTCAGCCTCAGCATACTGTGGGCCAAAGCCACGAATCTAGTCCTTAAGAGATGTGTTGTGTGAGCTGGCAGTTGTTTAATCAAAAAGGGTTCGTTTAATACTGTGCCTAATGTCAGAAATGATACAGAAATTAAATGCATCTTCTTCTCTCCCCCGTGCAAGATGAATGTGTGCGATACAACAGTGCACTGGGAGACCCACCATAAATTTCAGCCATGATAGGAAAAATCATTCCTTCCTCTGCCCAGATAAGAAACTAGGCTCTGCTAATGAGCAGTGAGAGAAACAATCTTCAAAGTGGAGTATGTACACGCCAGGGGGTACACAAGCAATCCTTTGGAATGTGGGGTAAAAACAGTTGAACTTCTAATTATATCTCTTCATTACCACATCCCTTCTAAATTCGCTTTTGTCTGTGTTTTATGACGTATATGGTAGTACAGTTCATGCACATAATTTAAAAATGAATAAAAATAAATTATCTAGATTGATGCTCAAAACAATTTCAGAGACCACTTGGCTGGAGAAGTACAGAAAGAAAAAGGAAGTCTTAATGATATCCCCAGCACCCCCAAAACTGAGGAATCTCTTTACCAGCAGCATCTTCTGGTCCAAGAGAAGGTCTGAGAACAAGATGTGAACCCTAATGGGTCAGGGAGGAAAAACAGCGCTAGCTTCTCAGCTTGCCTAGATATATCTGCTCTTGGGAGATAATTATTCTAACACAAATGATACTTTGGTCTACAAACGAGCAGAAGAAAATCATCAATCTATTTCTGTGTCAGGTAGAACTTGGTGGGTCCTGTACAGACTATTAATTTCATGGAAAATAAGCAACAGGGGAAACAGATAAATCATTAGCAGAGTGAAGAGCAGTCCCAATGAATTCCTACCAATTTTCTTACTTTCTTTTTCTTGCAGAGAACAAAACGACAAAGTATTTATGTCCCACTGTCTTTGATATCTCTGTTTATCTCATTAGAGGAAAAATGCTTCTGAAACCACAAGGAGATGTTTTATTTCAAGTTTCAAGAATTCAATCCCAAATGATTTATACAAGTTAACATTATGCATACAGAGTTATAATCTTCGCATTTTTGAAATTCTATCATTTCTAATTTCATAAAAATGAAACACTACAACATTAATTTCCCTTTGTTTATTGCAGGCACTATATAATATTAGAATCTGATTTATGTAAACAAGGTACATATATTTGAAAAGTAATGTTAATTGCTTTTAATGAAAAATTTTAATTACAAACATTTTTAAATTAAAGTTAAAGCTAGTAAGAACTGTTGGAACTTTTAATGTGATTTCAATGACTAATTCCTATTCAAAATTAATTTCTCCAAAGTTCTACATAATGTATTCACAAGTCTCATCAATGTTTATTTATTAAAATCAGTGTTTTCAGGAACTGAAAAAAGCATTATATGTTTCCAACTGAGTCTCCCTCCATCTGTCCTCCTCTTTTACTGTTCATCCAGGAGTTTAAACATAAGAATTGCACTTGGAACAGAGTGGCCGGGTGACCCCTAAAGAATACAGCACTCCATCACCGCTCTGTATTTTCTGTCACTTACTAGCAGTGCTACGGCCTTCCCATAACCTACGATGAGTAGGTACTGTATAACCTACTAGAAAATAAGCCCACTACTTGGAATAAACTCTATGAAGGCAGGCATTTTTATCCATTTTGTTCACCCTATATCTTCTACACCCAGAACACTATCTGTCACTCAATATATATTTGTTGAGCAAATAACCGGATGGATGAATGAATGAATGAATGAATGAAGCTCATTTCCTAGGCTCTTTATATAATCCATGCCACACCCACCTGCCTTACTGCCTTTCTGTGATTTTTTACATATAAAGGCTTCTTTCAAACAGTCAAATTTCCAGTGGCACAGGGCGTGGCCTGAGGCCCTACCCTTTAAATCCATGCTCTCAAGTTCCTACCACAAGGCTCCCTCAACTATTCTAGCCCTGTTATTGCTGGGTGGAAGACAACTTCATTTGTATACTTAGCAGAGACAGTCCTTACTTTGACCAGCAAAGCTTCCTTAGTATCAAAAGTTAGCTACAAGGGGCTGGCTCAGTGGTGTAGTGATTAAGTTTGCAAGCTCTGCTTCAGCAGCCTGGGGTTCACGGGTTTGGATCCTGGGTACGGACTTACACACCACTCATCAAGCCATATTATGGTGGCATCCCACACACAACATGGAGGAAGACTGGCATAGATGTTAGCTTGGGGCCAATCTTCCTCATCCAAAAAAAAAAAAAACAGAAAGTAAGCTGAAAAAGGGGCATACAATGGAAGAATAATTTAGAGTCAACTGACCAACTCAAACACAAAAGAACCCCTTCAGGTGTAGATGAAATCTTCCTAATGTTACCTTGCACATAACAGGCTTTCAATGGGTATTTGTGGCATTGGATCGTAAACCACGGAAATAGAGTGTGAACCTACTATCTCTAAAGCATTTGTAAGTTCCCATGTTATCCCAGCAGGCAAGCTAGTGAAACGTGGATTGGTCAATATAGCGGCCAAGAGAACTTGCTGCTGGAGAAACAACTGTATTCATACTATATTGGTGAGTGGCCCTTTGTCAGCCTGGTAGAGTAGCATAGAGTTCTAGTCTTGGTTCTTAATCGGTTTATCAACAACTTTACCTCCATCCTTATTGAAGGTCCTGGTTGGAGGTCCAATTTAGACCTTCTAGGGTCACTTTGGGCTAGAAGTGAACTAGAATCATAATGAAACGGTGACAATCAGAACGTGATGATTTTGCCAGATACCTGTCCCCTTGAGACCAATGCTTTTCTGAGTCATGTGACTTCTCTTAAGTAGATTAACAAGACAGCATCTATACATTTCATTTCTAAACCGATCTCTGTCCACATTGTATGTTTCTATTCCCTCGACATCTCACAGAAATACTTGCCTGGCCTCCAGTAACAGGAAATGCAAACAATTCCAACTGGAAAAATGTTTTCCATATTACCAACTCTACATTTTCCTCTCTGCAACTTTCACCCACCACCTAGCTTTGCCCTCCAAGCCCACATGAAGAAAGGCTGACCTCTTTTTCTCTCAAAAGCTCAACGGATATGCCAGGTAGTTCTTGTGGCCCCATCCTACCCCTCCTCATGCTCCCATCTGAATCTACTCTTCTTCATTTCCTATCACTAAAATTCCTAAATGTTAGGACTCAGAAACAAGGTAATTCAGAGAAGAAAGTAAGACTGCCACTTGGGACCCTAGCTATCCAAATTTTTATATAAGATGTGATGTCAATTTCTATGGCTCATTTAAGAAATTCGTGCCACAGCCACTAATGCCAGATGCCAACACAGAGGTAATAATGTTTACCTAATATGGGTGCCAAAATCATCTGTTTGAGAAAGGAAAATGTTGGTGACATTTTCCTTTCTCAAATTATTCATAGAATCAAAGAATTTTAAATCTGTTCATTTCACAGATGATGAAACTGAGATCCAGAAGGGCTATGTAACTAGTCCAAGGGAAGTTAGTAGCAATGGTGAAAGTGCTTGAGGCATTTTTGGCCATCTCCCAAACAACAAATTATGATCCTATAATGTACAGACGTCTGTCATTTTTTCCACGCTCCACGTCTTAATAATGTCAGCTCATTAACTTCCCAAGAAGCTAAATTTACATTGTTATTATTATAACAATGGCAGATTTTAGAACTAGAAAATTCCCTAAAGAATAGTCAGCCTTCCCACTACTATACACAAGAAAACCGAACACCAAGGAGGCCTGGACACTTGTCTGGGAATACACTGCAATTTGGCGGCAGGGCCAGCAATGGAGCCCACGTCTTCTGATTACTATCTAGAACTCTTTAGTGTTCTGCACAAAGGAATAGCTAAACACCACCCATATTACAAATCTAAGATTATTTTAATCTCAACATGCATTCACAACTAGAAAAATATAATTCTTTTAAGTAGTATACAAGTTCTGTCCCCTGGAAGTACTGGGCTGGACGGCCATTTGTCAGAGAGGTTGCAGGAGGGAGTTTGAACAATGGGTGGGAGGTTGGATTCAATGATGTCCCTTTCCACCTCTAAAATTATTCAATTCCAGACTGCCCAGGAGCTGTGCACCTCAACAAGCCAGGGCCCTTGCAGAGGTGGGGGAATGTGCAGTGTCCTGTGGGGGTCCCTCTCCTGCTGTTGGGTTGGACTCTGCCCTGGTGTTGCAGGTATTACTCTCTATCCAATTTACATGCAATCACATACTCTAGGCACAGAAAGAGTGTAAGGAAATGCAGCTCCATCATTTTCAAAGACAGACTACACTGCTTAGCTTTCAAAATTGCCTTGCCTAAATGAGCATTCCGTAACTGAGCCTCCAAATTCAGCTTTTACAGTTTGTTCATGTACTATGCTACTATCAGAATTAATTATGCAGCATCTTCATGAGGAGAAATGAGATTTGGATGCGAGTTAAGAGAGGAAAGAAAAAGGTGTGCTTCCCAAAGGAAGGTTTCCTGTATCTGCTTCCCCCAAAAGCGCTGGAGTCATTCCAGGCACAGACAGACCTCAGATGGCAGTCCCCAGCTGAGCTAGCCACGGGAAGGAGGAAGTTGACACGTTTGAGAAATGAAGAATATGCCAACTAACACGACTCTGAAGGCCAAACCGTTCCTAACCCCCTCCTTTCTATGCAATTCCATTCCAAACTGACACGAGTCTGTTCATGTGCTTTCCTGAATGGCTACTAAATATTAAAATGTACTGATTTTAGACTTTGTCTTTTTTTTTGCAATAATGAGTCCAAGGGAAAGAAGATTTATTTTTTCATCTCAGAAAAAAGAATTTTTATTAGGGTCAAGCTCTTAAAGTTGGAAAGAATCTTCACCAATAGTATTGTCACACCGAGTATTTTTACATGAATGAGATTACAAAAAAGAAATCCTGAAACTATCTGATTACATGCGTGGAAGCCAGGTGTTGCATAGATTTTAGAATAGCAAATCGATGCGCTACAACTCAGTGCCAAACAACAAAACAACAAAAACAACCTTAAAGGCATTTCAGACATGAGAGTGATTTTGCAGAGACTCCATGCTCAAATCCAGAAAGCTCCACTTGAAAGGGGTGATGCAGCTTCTCTCCTCCCTCACCCCGGTGTGCCTAGACACTGGAGACGGGGTGCCCACTCATCAGGCAGGGGGAAAGGAAGCAGATGTTTTATCTGCCTCCAGCTGCCTCCACCAAAGACTTAACGGTCTCTGAGGTCTAATCCACAGGAACCCTGCACTTCGGGGGTTTGGAGAAAGGTTCCTCGGGCCTCCTTAGCTCCCGATTAGCCTGCCAGGCTAGGATGACCACATCAGTGTAATGCTACCGACATTAACACAATACAAGAAAAAAATCCTTTCCCCCTCTTCTGAGGTTTGCATCACTTTTCTTCCAAAGGTATTTCTAAAAGGAAAGCACAACTTGAGGGAAGGAGCCCGACCGGGAAAGGTCAGCTCTTTTTGACTGTTGCCCTCGTGGGGAGCGTGCACACATGCACTCCAAATCTGGCAGGTGTACAAAGATAGCAAAGGACGAGAGGAGAGTAAAAGACGACGAGAAAAGGAGGAGACAGAGGCGAGGGGGGCTAAAGCACAGACTCGAAGGAAGGGGGAAAGGGAAGAGCAGGATGAGGAGCAAAGAAGAGAGTCATGGAAAGAAAGAAGACAGTCACGGAAAGAAAGAAGAGCGAGAGAGAAGGGAAGGACGGGAAGAAGAAAGGCAGAGGGGTCAGGAACGGAGGCGGAGGGGAAGGATGAAAGCATGTGCGGGGGAGCGGAGCGCGGGGACGCGGCGGGGAGGTGGACGCGGGGACCGGCGCGCCCCGGGGGAGCCGCGGGCTGCGCTCCCCGCGCGGGCTCCCGGGACGCAGGGCGCGCCCGCCGCTCACCTTTCAGGATGAGGGTGTCGATGTCCCGGTCGATGCCCAGGAAGTAGCACTTCCTCCAGAGGCCCGAGTAGGTGGCGAAGAGCGGCCGGCCGCACTCGGCGTCCAGCCCGCCGAGCCCCAGCAGCGAGCGCCAGGACTCGGGGTCTGCGCGCCCGGGGCCGCCCGGGAGCAGGCGGCGCCCCAGCGGGGGCGAGTCCCGCAGCGGCAGGTGCGACAGCGGCATCAGGCGGTTCTTCTGGTCCGGGGGGTCGGCGCCGGCGCGGCTGCGCTCACAGCTCTCCTTGTGGCGCCGGGGGTCGGTCTCGTACCAGTGGTCGGTGAAGATGGCCGTGACGAGCAGCCCCAGGGAGCAGAGGCTGAGGCCGAGGCTGAGCGCCGTGACGAGCGCCCGCGGCTCCATGGCTCCCGCCCCGCCGCAGCCGCCGGTGGGCTCGCGCGCGCCGCCAGACACAATGCACTTGGCCTCGGCTCTCCGCGCTCCCTCCCGCGCTCGCCCACCTGCCCCCCACCTCCCTCCCGCGGCCTCCCCGCCCTCGGCTCCCGGCCCGCTCGCTCGCTCTCCCCCGCCTGAGCTCTCCTTCCTACTGCCCTCGCCCCCTCCCCGGCCCGCAGCCCCCGCGCCCGCCCCCGCGCCCGCCCCCGCGCCTCCCGCACTTTCTTGCCCTCCTCCTCCTCCTCTCCAGCCCCCTCGCCGCTCTCTGCGCCCCCCACCCGCTCGCTCCCCTCGCAGCCTCCCCACCTCCCGACCCAGCCGTCCGCCCTTCTCTCCGGCGATCCCCTTTCCCTTTTTAATCCCTCCTAGCCGCCCTCACTTCTCTCTTATCCTCCTCTCTCCCCTTAACCCTGTCCCTACTTTCCCCTTACTTTTCTTCAACTCTTCCTCTCTCTCTTTCCCCACGCATTTTGTCCTCTGTTTCCCGGCTCCGTGTCCCTTTATATCCCTGGATTTGATGCTTCCCTCCACCTACCCCTGAGCACACCGCCTCCCATCCTCTCCCCTCCAACGACCTTAAAAGACATCCACAATCATCAGACTCAGTCTTGTCACTTGTCCAAGTTGATTTTGATCAGTGTCCCGTTTTGTACCCAGAAGCAAATCCCATCCAGGTCGGGCTGCGCAGTAATATTTAACTCTTCGGAATCTTGATCTGGAGCTGAAGACCCTTTCTCGCGCCGCCTGAAGGATGCAGTCTCTTAGACTCCCTGGCAGCTCTCTGTCGTCGCTTTCCTTCCCGCTCTCTTGCCCATTGCAACCTCTAAGCGTTCTGTCTGCTCTAGCCCCTCTTCTGAAAGAAAAGACGCAGAGTGTCACTGATGGACCCACGGCCAGAGATTTTCTCCTACTTCACTTCAGCCTGCTGGGACATGGACTTCTTTTTCGTTGGCCACCTCCGTCTCCCGCCAGAGTGACGACCTTCTGGAATTTCTAGAAGAGCAGAGGATCAATAAACCCTTGCAATGGCACCTGCTCTGTAAGGTGATTATTGCCTTTGAATAAAGGAAACCCCCAGTAATAAATCAGAGTAATGATTTTCTCCTGTGCAAGTTTCCTGCATGGGCTGGGAGAGTCAACGACAAAGCAACGCTCCACGACAAAGTCAACATCTCACCTCCCTCTGTTCTTCCAGGGCACTCAGCACTCGTGGCGGTTAGTTCTGAGAATGGTGGGCAGATTCACATTTTCTAAAATGAGAGAATGTTAGGACCCAAGGTACTGAAAGAGTTAACTGCTTGTGTTGTAGAGTCTTACAACAGAGGTGCAGTACCCTTGTGCCACTTAATGCCCTTGGGGCCATGTCAGAGACAGAAAACCATGCTGCCTGAGCCCAGGGATGCCAATTCTTGTGTTCTTATGCTATGAAATTTTAATGATCAAGAGATTATGAGGCATTCATTAGATACTAGATGTCATTACTCCACGATTTAATGGGACTTATTAATTAGTGCCCCACATCAATTGGTATTAAGGTGATTTATGTATTTCCTCTAAAATGACATCTGTAAGGGTTGGATAAGAATCTTGCCGGGATTTATTTTCGTTGCTGTTTGTGCTCAGCATCCTCAGAGGGTACATTTCCGATGGAGACTGTTCCGATGAGCCGTTCAGGTCACGGATAGATCACTTAAGCAAACCTGTCAGTCATATCAGACCCGGTGCCCATTTCTGCTGACCTGACAAGGTGAATTACTGCTTGGATTTTCTCATAGCTTGAGCAAGATCTATGGCGAGCTCTAGTCTAATTAAGGAAGACAAAGAATTATAATTTTAGCGGTCCTTTCACCTATAAGCCTTCCTTAACAGGAAACACTAAGCTCATCAAAGGAATCTTATCTGGATTTATACAAAAATGATGAGACTTAGAAGCTTTCCTTTATTTATATTCTAAAATACATGTAAAATCCTAGATCTTTGTGGGTACACAGAGAGAATATCTTTAACTGTAAGCCCACAGTTGACAACTGAAATTTACTCAAGTTGTCATGTGTCCTTTTATTTTAAAAAGTGCCTCTTGAGATAAAGTGAGATTACAAACCTCTCAAGTCCCAAGGGTGGTCAAACCCTCAGCAAGTCCTCACTCTCTTTTCAAACAGTGACATTCAACAAGAAATAAATATTCCGCCGCATTTCAGAGTCACCTGATTATCTTCACACGAGAACCCCATCCCCAACTGGAGTAGACAGAAGGACACTTCTTTTTTAGGCACTTCTGTTTAACTTAAAAGAACATAATGTTCTGGCTCATTTTCCTAGCCAAGAACTCTTTGATTAGACCCTTCTTAGAAAATAGCATTATCCTTGAAGTTCATTTATGTCTATGTTTAAGACCAGTCGCAGCATATAATCCAAAGGTTACTATATGATGGATTACCCTTGACAGTATTTCATAAAAAATGTCACACATTACAAATATGGGCCAGCAGCATGTAATGACAGTGCTGCCTCTGCTGGTGCAGCGTTAACGGGATCAGCGGGGATGTGACATATGATGTGTATGCAGGCTTTGCCACCGCCACTGCACACTGCTCCATCCATGTTCTGAAAATTTCTCTTTTGGATATTTCCAACAATGAAATATCACCCACTAATCCTCACTCTGTTAGGGGAGTGGGAAATACCAAAAGGAGTAAATGGTTCCCATGTTCAAGATGCTCCCAGTCTAGTGGCAAGAGACAGCCACGTAGACGGTTCTCCATGCTCAAGCAGAAACAAGAATAAAGTGTTGTGAGAAGATGGACAAGAAAAGACTTAACTGCCTGGGGGAGTCAGGCAGGCCACTTAGAGTCAGCAACTTTTGAGTTAGTTCTCAAAGGATGGCTTAAACTTTACCAAGAGGATTAGATCAGAGATATTGGCGTTCCAGTCAGAACATAACTCTTTGATTTATATGTCTACTTCACAAATTCGGAGGCTTCAATATTTGGGGCCACCATAAAATAAGAATTTTTTTTCTACATTTTCAAATCCTGAAGTTGACATGTTCTAATGCCTGACTACAAGCTAAATACTTGTGGATGAGTAGAAGCAGGAGTCTAAGCCAGAACACAGTCAATGGATGAAGGCATTGAGCCTGGCAGGCAGTCAACGTGATGCGAGATCAAATATCCAACCAGAAAATGCGGCATGTCCCAGCTGTGGCTGTGCTGTGACCTCAGCGTTTTCAAATTTGGCTCGCTCTACACTTGTCTTAAATTTCTCTTTGCCATCTCCAGATCTGATATTCCCAGTGCATCCCTTGAAGAAAAACAATGGCCTAAAATGACACAGATTAAGCCAGAGAATTTCCACCTGGTTGTCTTTACTGTATTATTTTTCCTCTCTTTTTTGGGGGGGGAGGAGGAAGAAGACTCACCCTGAGCTAACACCCGTTGCTAATCCTCTTCTTTTTTTGCTTGAGGAAGATTGGCCCTGAGCTAACATCTGTGCCAGTCTTCTTCTACTTCGTCTTCCTCTACTTTGTATGTGGGATGCCTCCACAGCATGGCTGATGAGTGGAGTAGGCCTGCACCCGGGACCCAAACCCATGAACCCCGGATGCCGAAGCAGAACGAGTGGAACTTAAACCACTTGGCCACCAAGCCAGCCCCAAGTCTGACTGTATTACTGAACTCAACATGTCCAAAAGTAAACTCTTATATTTCCCTATGGTCCAGCTTCCCCTCCCCACTTCTTTCTCTCTGGTGGTAAGTCATTCAAGTCACTAAAACTCAATATTTTAGAATTATCTATCACACTCACAGAGTCATAGAAATTTTCCCTTTAAACTGTTTTTTACAGCTGATCGTTCCTCTATATTTTACCACTTCCTATCACTATGCCTCTGTCACCTCACCTGGACTATTAATACATCTTTCTCCTTGGCCCCATGATTCCAGGAGCAACCCTGCCTCGGTTATTCAGGATACTGTTGCCAAATGCACCGTCCTCAAATGTTACTTTGATTATGTCATCCTTCAGTTTCCAACTCTCCTTTCTAGGTTGGAGAGAATTATCCGCTATGTTACTCTAGAGTCCTTCTTTGTTACCATCAGTATTCCCACAGCATTTAAACCTCCCAGCTGATGTGTTGGCCATGTTTAAAGATTTAGGAAACAAAATACTTTTGCCTTCTCCAAACACACTTACCACACCATCTAGGTGCTTTATGACATTCATTGTATTTCTCTTTATAGTCAGGAAGTTCTTAAATAAATATTTCCTTATAAAAAAGTCTGTGCACACATACACACACACATACACAAAGATCTCTAATTATCACAGAGCTGTGGCAGTGATGTATTGACATACCTATGCTAAGCTAACCATTGCCACCCATGAATATTCTAAAAGGCTTTCACCTTTTTGCGCCAGTGCTGAGACCAAAAGCAATATCCCTCCTCATTTCCAACATTTGGATTCCGCAGACTTTAGACTACGCAATTTAACCAAAACCATGCACTGGCTTTCATAAAGAGAGGGGATTTTTTTTCTTGGTAATATCAGATCCTTTTTTTAGCATTTAATGTGAAGATGTAGTCAATGATGTTGTTGATCTCCGATATGTCATTTCTGAAAATAATTGAGGTATCTTATGTTAAGGTCATCATTCTAAATTGTTTTCCTGAAACAATTTTATTTTAATTCAACAACATATATTGAGCACCTCCAAAGTAAGTTATTACGCTAGTTCCTACTGGATTATGAAAAGATGGGAAAAAAAAAATGGCCTGTGCTCTCAGAGAGCTCCAGGTTAGTGGAGGAGGGAGATAGAAATGCAAGAGGCTACAAAGAGAGGTGGCCTGGGATGAGGGCTATCACAGAAGCTCAAATAAAATGCAACAGGAAAACCTAGTACAGAGAGATTAGTTTCCACTGGAAAGAATATGAGTAAGCAAAGTAGAAGAGATGCTAATTCAGTTAGGCTTTGGAAGAAAAGGGATATTTTCTGTATGTGTGTCAACTTAGTCCAGGGCAAAGCCAAAAGTAAATTTTAGAAGTAGCGCCTACCACAGTGCTCTTCTCTACCCCACGCATGTGGTAAGTCATCTTGGCAGTGCCATTTTGTCACTAACTAGAAGCCTGGAACCATAAAATACCACAAAACCCCTGAAATAGATGGTGCCTGATAAGTTTCTCATTTCACTGACACACCACAGAATGTCACCATTCTTTTTCACATTCCTGGATTAAGCTGTTTCCTTTTTGGAGCCTTTAAGCACATATGGTGGAAAAAAAAAAACACGTTCAAAGAACCCCATAACCATGTTAAGTCCCACTCAGGGTGTGATGTTTCAGCAGATGGCAGCTCGTTAATTGCCATACCTAACTGTGTCCCCCACCTCGTCTGTGTGCACAGATACTGGGTTTTGAAGTTGGGGTCTCCGTTAGCTCCTTCAGGCCATGTTTGACAACCAAAGCAGAGTCATCCAGTCTCTCCGATTCACAGCAGCCTGCAATGCTGCCCGTGGGAACAAAAGCCAGTGTTTCCAGGTGTGCCCCCTTTTTCTTACCTTTGGACCTCCTCTCTCACTTGTGTCCTCTCCAAGGGTCAGGATCTGGGGACCACACCTGGGTGCTGGGGTCAGACCACTGTGAATTCTAGACCCACTGCTTCCCACCTGCCCACCCTTAGCCAGTTAATTGACCTCTCCAAATGACCTAAGTTCTGAAAAACAGTGATATCATCTACTCCCAGGATTAATGATTCATGATTACCACATGCTGAATATGGTAATTCCACTCTCATCCCCACTCCCTTCTCCTCCCTACTCCATCCACGTAAAAAATATAAACATGCTTCCGAAAACCCATAGCCTAATTCTATTAAGTGCATATAATTTAAATATCATAAATACAAATGGCTAAGTTATTAATGACATGATTTTTGTTCATATTACTTATTATTTATATTATTCAAGGAGGAGTGGCAATCTACTATTCTTATTTGTTCAATTAACATTTATTGAGCTCCCATGGGCCAGGGAGAGAGCATTCCAGGCAGAGGGAAGAGCCAACGCAAAAGTCCTGTGGCATGAAAGAGCTTTGTATCACTAGAGAAGTGAATGAGGCAGCAAGTGGTACCAGATTCAGTTTCAGAGTTAGTCAATGGCCAGATCATACATGGTCTTGAAGGCTGTCCTACAGAGTTTGGACTTCAGTCACAAGAAAATCTTTGAAGAGTTTTAAGCAGAGGAGGGCCTGGAGTTGATTCATGTTTGAAATATCGCTCAGATGACTATGTGAAAAATGAATTGGGGCTGGAGGTGGTAAGTGTGAAAGCAGGGAAACCAGTCAAGAGGCTATTGCAATAGTCCGGACGAAGGATATTAGTAGTTTAGACAAAAGAGACATCAGTGGAAATAGAAGTGGAGAGACATTGAAGTCACAAAATTACCGTGAGTACAGATGAGGGAAAGGAGAAATCAAGAAGCATGCCTATATTTCTGGTTTGAGTGTTCGATTGGTGGTATCATGTACTGAGATGGAGTACATTCTTGGGGGAGAAGCAAAAACTCTGTTTTGGACTTGTTAAGTTTGAGATGCCATTTAGAAATCCCAGTTGGATGTATGAAACTGAGAGTAAGGGAAGCAGTCTGGAATGAAGATTTGCATTTTAGAGATGTCAGCATGTAGGTGTGACATGTACGTTGATCTTTAAATTCACGAGACTAGATGAGATTGCTTAGGAAAAAGTGTAGCTGGAAAAACTAAGAGGTTCAGGTCAATGCAGGCTGTGAGGCACTCGAGCACGCAAAGCTCCACTGGAGGACCCGGTGCCACAAAGGAGACTATGGAAGGAAAGCAGGAGGGAAATGAAGAAAATGCGTGTCCGCAAAGTCAAGACAAGGGAGTCTAATAATATGCTATGATGACATGGTGACAGGACAATATAGAGTCTGAGATGTGGAGTCAGAGAGACTTGAGTTCAAATTCTAGTGTGATTTTTTTGTGAGAAAGAGGGATTTACTTAATCTCTCCAAGCCTCTGTTTTCTCATCTGTGAAATGGGGATCAGAGTAATAATATCCTTAGGGTTGCTATGAGAATCGAACACATAGTGAATATGAAGCAGTTAGCAACATGGTGAATGTGAAAGGTGACGTTTAGTAAGCGCTCCATATATATATGGCAGCTGTTGTATTGTTGTTATTTATCATCTCCAACAATGATATTCGGTGACTGTTCACATTTGTAGGCCATGATCCTAGATGTAGTACAGAACGTTGCTCTCCCAAGGATTGTGTCCTAATGAAAAGCACAGAGGCATACCATAGGCTCCTAAAAACGTAAATCATCTCCAGTATGGGTAGACTGATGGGCATTCAAAAGTGCAAGACAACAGTATGCTCTTTCAATAGGCTATTCAGTTATGAGCCCATAAAAGGGGTTAATTGCTGTTTTGTGAATAGCCGAAATAAGCTGCCAGAGTACAATCAGGTATCTCCATTTCTCCAGGTCTTTAAGTGGACTAGATAGAAAGACCTCTGTAGAAGATGAATACCCATAGCTACTGCATTTTATGGGTACAATTCATGTTAGGGGAAGATAGGGAGTGCCTGGACCTTGCTCTCCCCATGCAGGGGGCTGGGAAAGCCCCGAGCGGACAAGCGGATATTGAGCCAGGTGTGGACGGTGTCTGGATGAGAAGAGGAAAAGAGATAGCATCGAATAGCTATTCGAAATAATAAACAAATACATAAAGTTGCAGCATACAAAATCAATGTACAAAAATCAGTTACATTTCTATACACCAATAACGAACTTGCTGAAAGAGAAATCAAGAACAGAATCCCAATTACAGTTGCAACAAAAAGAACAGAATACCTAGGAATAAATTTAACCAAGGAGGTGAAATACCTACACTCTGAAAACTATAGGACATTATTGAAAGACACCAAAGAAGAGACAAGGAAATGGAAGGATATTCCTTGCTCATGGATAGGAAGAATAAACATAGCTAAAATGTCCATATTACCTAAAGCAATCTACAGATTTAATGCAATCCCAATTAGAATCTCAATGATATTCTTCACAGAAATAGAGAAAAGAATCTTAAAATTTATATGGAACAACAAAAGACCCCAAATAGCCAAAGCAATCCCAAGAAAAAAGAACAAAGTTGGAGGTATGACACTCTGTGAATTCAAAATATACTACAAAGCTATAGTAATCAAAACGGCATGGTACTGGCAGATAAACAGACACACAGATCAATGGAACAGAATTGAGAGCCCAGAAATAAAACTATACATCTATGGACAGCTAATCTTCGACACAGGAGCCAAGAACATACAATGGAGAAAGTCTCTTCAATAAATTGCTTTGGGAAACTGGACAGCTATGTGCAAAAGAAGGAAAGTAGACCATTATCTTACACCATACACAAAAATTAACTCAAAATGGATGAAAGACTTGAATGTAAGACCTGAAACCATAAAGCTCCCGGAAGAAAACATAGGTAGTACACTCTTTGACATCGATCTCAGCAGTATCTTTTTGAATACCGTGTCTACTCAGGCAAGGAAAACAAAAGAAAAACTAAACAAATGGGAAAACATCAGACTAAAAAGCTTCTGCACAGCAAAGGAAACCACCAACAAAACAAAAAGACAACTCACCAGCTGGGGAAAAAATTTGCAAATCATATGTCCTACAAGGGGTTAATTTCCAAAATACATAATGAACTCGTATAACTCAACAACAAAAAAATGAACAACCCAATGAAAAAATGGGCAGAGGATATGAACGTACATTTTTCCAAAGAAGATACACAGATGGCCAAAAGGCACGTGAAAAGATATTCAACATCACTAATTATTAGGGAAATTCAAATCAAAACTACAATGAGATATCACCTCACACCCATCAGAATGGCTATAATTAACTAGACAAGAAATAACAAAGGTTAGAGAGGATGTGAAGAAAAGGGAACCCTCATACACTGCTGGTGGGAATACAAACTGGTGCAGCCACTATGGCAAACAGTATGGAGAGTTCTCAAAAAATTAAAAATAGAAATACCATATGAGCTAGCTATTCTACTACTGGAAATTTATCCAAAGCACGTGAAATCAACACTTCAAAAAGATATATGCACCCCTATGTCCACTGCAGCATTATTCACAATAGCCAAGACGTGGAAGCAACCCAAGCGCCCATCAATGGATGAATGGACAAAGAAGATGTGGTACATATATGCAATGGAATGCTACACAGCCATAAAAAAATACAAAATCATGCCATTTGCAACAACATGGATGGACCTTGAGGGTATACTGCTAAGCGAAGTAAGTCAGATAGAGAAAGACAAATACTATATGATTTCATTCATATGTGGAAGTTAAACAAACACATAGATAAGGAGAACAGATTGGTGGTTACCAGAGGGAAAGGGGTTAGGGGGAGAGCAAAAGGAGTAAAGGGGCACATATATATTGTGATGGATAAAAACTAGACTATTAGGTCCGGCCCTGTGGCTGAATGGTTAAGGTTCTGCGCATGCTGCACTTCAGCGGCCCGGGTTTGTGGGTTTGGATCCTGGGCACAGACCTACTCAACTCATCAGCCGTGTTGTGGAGGCATCCTACATGCAAAGTGGAGGAGGAATGGCACAGATGTTGGCTCACAGCTAATCTTCCTCAAGCAAAAAAAGGGGAAGATTGGCAGTGGATGTTAGCTCAGGGCAAATCTTCCTCACCAAAAAAATCCACAAAAAACTAGGCTTATTAGTGATGAACATGATGCAGTCTACACAGAAACTGAAATATAATAATGTATACCTGAAATTTACACAATATTATAAGCCAATATGATCTCAATAAAATAATTTATATATGAAAAAAGAGACAGACTCTTTCTAAGAAAGGCAGGAAGAAAATGGCAAAGACTCAGGAAGGATCTAAGACTTAGCCAAGATGCAGCTGCTAGAAGCCAGAAGGCAGATCTCCACGAATGATGAGAAATCCAAACTTAGCCCACATGAACTAGGTCAACATTCCAGATTCGCATTTCCAAGACCAGGAGACAAATATTGAGTCATATGCCTGAAGATGATGAATTCAACTCAGGTCCATAGGCATTTGCCTCGACTTCAGAGAGTAAGGTCAGCACCCTGGACAACTCTGTTTTTATCTTCAATTCTTGATTTGGATAAAACTCTTGAAAAATTATTTGAGTCCAGGTGATCCTTAGCCGGTACATGAATAGCTCTTATGAATCAGATACTCTGAAGAATATATAACAATGTATTATGTTCTCTACAGCATGCCAGGATTTCATCAGGCACAGTAGAGTGTAATCATCTGATGTGCACAGTGCTTGGAGAAACATCCTGTTCTTTTGGAAAGAGTAACCATTTGGCAGGACTTGGCACACACCTCTCCGCAGCCGCACCTGAGCCCCCGTAATGAATGGGTGCCATGTGGCACTGACGGTCACTCAAGTGGAGAAGCAAATGAAAGCTTGAGGACAAATTACCATCTCATCTCCAACTATTGGTATGGAGAGGTAGGACCTTGTCAGGGTCAGATTTATGGGGCTGATTAAAAAAGAGAGAGAGGAAACGCACCAATGGCCAAAAAGGAATCCATGTAGGTGGCTTTGATGTATGAGTTCCATCTGCCTAATTTATTTGGTGTCTACAATCTGTATGTGACCAAGAGCCTTGGACTATGTGAATGGCAAGTCAGGGAGGGGATTGACAGCGGGGGAGATGTCTCTTAGTATTTTCCAGCTGGGTCACTGTGTGCCCTTAAGAATCCCGCTGAAACAAAACCACAACAGGAAGGGATTCTCTCATAAGAATCCTCATATTTAGCTAAAAGGGATCCCTGAAGTTTTAAACGTTGAAGTTTAATCCCAACTTTAAAAGGCTATTTTCTGGATATTAAGGGAAATTCTTCAATTTCTCAATTTCCTTTTCCGAAAGCTGTCTGGCTCTTTTGGTCGTGAATTTTGCGGGTGTAGTTTTAATTACTTGTTTTTTCCATTCTCACTCAGCAGTTTACCCTTTTCCATTCTATATCAACCACTTTTGCCAAGAAGCTCAGGTTCTTTGTATCAATAAAATGAGAACTTAAAATGGCTCTCATGGCAGTACTGCTAATTGGGTTTATAGAGCACCCTTTTAAATGTTCTATTTGCTGGCAACAACAGCAAACTAGCTATGGAACCCTGAAAGGGGGAGGTCAACCCAGGACATAGCCATGATCAGGACTAAGGCTCTCTGAGGTTCCAGGGAAGTGAAAAGAGGTTTGGAGAAGAAGAGCTATAGAAATGACTCTCAAGACAAAGGAAAAAGAGGTGACAATAGCAAATAGTACGTGATCAAGAAATGTTAGCTGCCCACTGTTATTCTATAAATCTATAGGTAAAAGCTATGCAAAATAAGCAACATACCAAGCAGTAGGCACAGGTCAGAGCGGGTTGGAACAGTAAATCCCCAGCCCTGTTCAGTGTGGGTTTGGGTATTTAAAGATTTGGATGTCTTATGCTTAGAAGAATGACAATTTCTTCTTGCCTACTACTTTCCACTTTTGTCATTGAACTTTTATATATTTATAGAATAACAATATGTAGCTAACATTTGTTGACCACATACTATTTGCCAGGCACTGTTCTAAGTACTCTATATGTTTTTCTTATTTCATCCTTATAACAATTGTTATTATCCCCATTTCATAAATGAGGAAACTGAAGCACAGAGAGGGTAAATAACTTGCCCAGGGTCGTACTCTTAGTCAGTGGCAGAGCCAGGATTGAAGCCTGCATAGTGTGACTCCAGGGCCTGCACTCTTGTTATTTGTATCATTATAGAGAGAAGACAGTGTTTTAGGCTGGAGGATAACAGTAGAATGGCAAGAAGTGGGTGTATTCTGAATAAATATTGAAAGTAGAGCCAACAGGATTTGCTGATGCATGCATCGTGTGGTGAGAGAGAAAGAAAGGGACTGGGTGGAGTTGTCATCAATGGACACAGGGAAGGCTATGGAAAGTGCAGGTTGGAGTAGAGACAATAAGAGGACCTCAGCTTGGAGGGCACTAAGTCTGAGATGCCTGTTAGATTTCTAAGTGGAGGTGCTGAGTGAGCAATTGCTGAGTGAGCTCAGGGGAGGGGTTCAGGCTAAAGATATAAATTTGGGAGCCAACAAGATCCACGTATGGATGGTACTTTAAACCATGAAACTGGATGATGTCACCCAGGGAGTGAGTGTTGATAGAAAATAGAAGAGAGCCAAGGACTGAGAAATGGAAAACTGCTAAAGTTGAGGTCTAGGAGGTGAGTAGGAACCAGCCCGAGGGCGAATGCCAGAGAACTAGGAGAGTGAGGAATCCAGGAGGCCAGGTGAACGAAGTGTTTCAAATAGGAGAGAGTCATCAAGGTCTCAAAGTTTCTGACTGGTCAAGCAACATGAGAAATGAGAATTGAGTATTGGATTTAGCGAAGTGGAGGTCTTTGGTGACCTTAATAAGAGCATTTTCAGCACAGTGTTGGGGATGTAAGCCTCATCGGAATGCATTCAAGAGAGAATGGGAAGAGAGATTTAGAGCAGTGGGTATAGAACACTTTTTCAAAGAGTTTTGCCGTACAGAGAAGGAGAAAAAAATGGATAATAGCTAGAGGCAGAAGTGGGATTAAGAGAGGATTTGTTTGTTTTATTGCAGATGAGAAGATAACAGCATGCTTGTACAGTGATGGAAGCGATCCAGGAGGGATAGAGAAATTGATACAGAAAAGAGCAGCAGACTTGCTGGAGCCAAGTCAGCGAATGGGCAAGAGTGAAGGGATCTGGTAGACCAGTGGAGAGGTTGCCGTAGGTCGGTGCAGGCAGAGTTCATCCATGGTAACAGTGGAAAGAATTGAGGACATGGTGACAGTTGCAGGAAGATGGATGGGTGGATGATTGGACTTTATGGACGTTCTCTGCTGATCTACAATACTCCCAGCAAATGTTAGTGTGTTCAGAGCAAGGAGAAATCTTATAAATACAGATGGCCAAAGAATTATTGAAGAGGAAACTGGGACTCGAGCTTTGAAAGATCTAGGAGAGTAAATTGGTGGAGAGGAAGAGAATGAGGAAATTTCAGGAATGGAAAACGATGTGAACCCAGAGATAGTAAGGAACAAGTTATGTTCACAGGACAGTGGGCATCCTGGTCCTGCTAGAATGGAGGATAAATTTGGAAATATTGATTAGATTCAGACCGTAAAGGGTTCAAACAACACTAGATCTTAGGCAATGAAGAAGAGAAGAATGACATGATGGAGGAAGAGAGATTAGGGAATAATCTAGCAGTGGTGGTGAAGTAAATGCGGAGAAAGACTTCAGATCACCCAGGCCTGGGTGTTAAGGAAGAGATGCCAGAAACATAATGAATAAAAATAGTGAATAGGTCAACCAAAGGGGAAAAAACAGTCAGACACAAATGCTGGAGATTCAAGCCAAGATGACTAGGACAGTGATGAATTTATTGACTAAAATGAATAAACAGTCTTTATATAAGCAATTTTATAAATAAATCAAGAGGGAGAACAGATTTGGAGATTTAAGCTCTGGCCACTTAAGTGTGAGAGGACAGAAGGATATCTGTATAGAAATGTCCATTACACAGTTAGAAAAGTATATTTGGCAGGTATCCACCTAGAGGTAATTATGCTGAGAAGTCTGTGGGAGTCAGTATAAAAAAGAAGAGCTAAGACCATGTCTGGAGGCAAGGGCTAGGTGAACGAAGAGGAGCCAGAGTCTGGCAGCATGTCGAATCAGGAGAGCCACACAAGCTGGGGATGGGGAGTTTCAAGAAGGGCCTAGTTAATGGTATTGAGAATTGCAGCAACATCCAGCAGCTGATAGAAGAGAAAGGGCCTCAGTGACATGATCCCTGGGGCCTTCAGTGAGTCAGTGTCAATAGAGATGTTAAGGCAGGAACCAAACTTCTGGGGTCTGAGAGATGAATAGAAAGTGAGGCGGGGCGGGAAATAACAGATGTTGATTAATTTTTGGAGAACTTTGGCAGTCCACAAGGGAGAGGAATCATTCTACAGCTAGAGAGGTCAGGAACATTAAAGTTCTTTTTAAGGCAGAGAAATCTCATGTATGTTTGAAGTAGAGACATAAAGAAAGAGAGGCCAAAGTTACCCCTAAAACTGAAATTAAAGTGATAATTTGAATAAAGAAAAATTATGATATCATTAACAACATTGTTGCTTGTCCATAAGAAAATTTCATTTGTCATAGAATGATTTAATGTCAAATAGAAGATTTTTTTAAAAAAATCTATGGATATCCCATAAGATCTGAGGGAGACAAAAAAGTCAGGGCTAAAGGTAGAGGCTTTCTTTTTCTCTCAGTGAGGACATCAACTTTGTGGTTGTGGTAGGACAGAATGATTCCTCTCCTTCCTCCCCAAACCTATCACTATGTTACCTTAGATGGCAAAAGGGACTTTGCAGATGTGGTGAGGATCTTGAAATGGGGAAGAGTATCCTGGATTATCCAGGTGGGTCCAATCTAATTGCATGTATTCTTAAAACCAGAGAACCTTTCCTGGCTGTGGACAGAGAGAGGTGTACAATAGAAAAAGGATTAGAGAGATGCACTGTTGATGGCTTTGAAGATAGAGGAAGTAGCCACAAGCCAAGGAATGCAGGAAGCCTCTGGAAGCTGGAAAAGGCAAGGAAACAGATTCTCCCTCAGAGCTTCTAGAAAGGAATGAAGCCCTGCTGATGCCTCGGCTTTAGCCCAGGGAGACTAATTTTGGACTTCCGACCTACAGAATGGTAAGGTAATGAATTATCTTGTTTGAAGTCCTTAAAGGGATGGTTATAGCAGCACCTGGAAACTAATACAGTGGTTAACTGCTTCCTTTTTCAGACAGGTAGCCCACAGTTGGCTGCTACTTCCCCTCCTCCCTGACTGTGTTCCCTCTTTGATCTCCAAGGATCTACTGAATTCCAAAAGACGTGACAATTAAAATTCCTACCAGCTAGAAAGTGAATGTCTGAGCTAATCCTCCTGAGCTCCAGGCGTTCATTTTCTTCCGGCATTTATTTCAGCTGAGCACTCATTCCCTCACCCAAGGTGCTGCTCTATCTGCCATCCAGGACTAGCAAATGCTTGAGAATGATTGTGGTAGATGCTCCAGAGAGCAACAGAGAAGCCTGAGTGCAAATGATTGTGTCTGTTACAGTCACAGGAAAGATGCATTTGGTGAGTCTTCAGATTTATGCTGAACCATGAGCTGTTTCCTGTATCAAACAGCTGGGAATGTTTTTTTTCCTTTCAACTTCACTTTGAATTCAATCAGAATGGATTTCTACCTAGCATTTAACAGAATGAAGCCCAGGTAGCTATTGTCCTAATCGCCTGAACCAAGTTATCAAAACCCTAGAGGTTGCCTTTGGACTCTGAGTATGGACTCTGAAAAACGACCCACGTTTTTTGAGACTCACTTATCAGGCAGGTGCATACTGAGTGAGCAGTATTGATCCAGAAGAGGAATTTATTGTACAGGAGGAAGGAAAGACATCAAGGTTAACTAGTAGAAATAAAAGGAGCTAAGTTAATAAATCCAGGGGAATGTGGACAGGTCATGAATATTTTATGGAGAAAGAACCAAAAACAAAAAATGAAGAAAAACTTAAAAAGGAAGGAGAAACTGAAGAATGTTTAAATTCTTAGTGCCATAAAAGTGAAAGGTGTTAAGAACACAGTTGGGGTTTAGGCACAGACCACAGAGGGTTCCACTGAAGCTGAACTGGGGCTTATTTCCCTTGTTAATGGTGTTATGATAAGAAAAAAGTATATTAGTTAGCTATTAGAAGTTGGGCTACATGGGCTTAATTAGCACCATTTTGAGAGCTCTGAGTAGGGGCTTGGAGGAAGGGAGGTTGTGCAGCCATGAATGAGGTCATGAAAGAAAGAAATTAGTTGTCTAAAAGGTTAAGTTGGACCCCTCCAGCAGAGAGAGCTTCTGGCCCAGAGACCAGTTGCTTCTCTGGCTGAACCAGCAAATGGGTATACATATTAAAAAATGGTGTTTGTAGGGGCCGGCCCAGTGGCATAGTGGTTAAGTTCACATGCTCTGCTTCGGCGGCCCAGAGTTTGCAGGTTCGGATCCCAGGCACAGACCTAGCACCACTTGCCAAGCCACGTGGTGGCAGCATCCCACACAAAATAGAGGATGATTGGCACAGATGTTAGCTCAGGGCCAGTCTTCCTCAAGGAAAAAAACAATCCTACATGGAAGGAAATCCTCAGCACATAGGCCAAAAAGAAGTTCGACCCCCTGGTGCTCTGTGGAAGCGGCCTGAGAACAAAGCATTAGCGGCAGCCCATGGCTCGCCATGCCTCACTGGTGTTCAGGAGGGCGTGCTCACCCAGATGGGCTCATGTAGAAGAGAACAGAGTCAATGGCACTCATGATTCACTGTAAAAACAAGACCAATGTTCAATAACATACGTGGGCTAATTTTTGATGTCAATTTTCTTAAGGGTACTCAAGTTACAGGAAACAAATCTATTGATCCTGATGATGTGTTTACGTAAGTCATTCCTGAAAAAATGAAAGCTGTGTGCTTATTTGTACTTATTTGTATTTTTCAAGGACCTTTTCTTCCTAACTAGACAAGGGAAGAGGCAGGTGTTGGGGCTTGGAGGGGCAATAATGTGATAAATCTTTTTCAACTTTAAGATGCATTTTTGTTGAAATTCCATGGTACTTATATTAAGGTTCATGTTTTGCCTTCCTGTACCTTGATAAAAGGTAGATAATGCAAGGTGTGTGTATATATCAACTTGCATTCATTCACACACATTTGTAAATATATACTACCTCTCAACTTGACAGATGAGTTGATATATGTGTGTAAATATATGGATGGAGGGAAGGAGTGGGAGGGGCTAAAAATCCACCATAAAGAACCCACTGCCACCTGGTAATTGTATAGCTTAATTGCAGGAAAACTGAAGAAATAAAATATCCCAAATGACAATCTAGTAGTCTTGGAAGGAAAAAACACATATAAGCCTTTCCCATACTTACTAATGCCAAACCAGTGATCTGCATGAAAGTGTAATGTGTTACTACACATAGTGTTATACAGAGTGATGGGTTATATAGCCAATTTTTATTAGCACTCCTGCTTGCCAATGCTTTGCTTCCTTTTAAGGCTAATCTAATTCATATCAGCCTGTATCAAGCATGTCTTTTTATTTTGATGCTTTGACATCCGGGGCCTTGTTGACCCTTGAGAGACTGCCCCTCCCAGGGATGATCAATTCCTAGAGATAGTGAAGGACTCACATGGCAGACTACCTTTTACGTGCAAACCAACCAATCCAAAGCCATGACCAAACCACCTCCTTTACTGGGCTTTCACATGCTGAGCCACTATCCCCTGTCCTAATCACCCCGGGGCCAGGTACCAGACAACTAGAGACAGCCCCTATACCCCAGAACCTGCTGGGATTATTCAGACTAGCCAATCCTAAGCTTGTTTACCCTGCCTCACCTGTTTCTTCCCGTGGAAACTCAATGAGTGCTCTTGCCTATGTTTTCCCCCTGCTCCCTCTGCCTCCTGATTGATGGTGGTGCTTCCCCAAATGCCCCCCAACTCATGGCATAGTGTAGCCCATCCCCTTGGGAACTGTGAGTAACAACCTTTTCAATGGCAATCATCTCTTGAGCTATTGGCCTCACCATACCAGAATAAAAACAAAACCTTCATCTCAAAACACAGCCCTATGGGTTTAGGCTCATGAAAATTGTGTTGATTAGTGAACAGTTAGGATTCACATGTTTGGGAGATGGTACTAACAAGACTGAGCCAATAGTTCAGTCATAATAAAAGCCCATTTCTTTTACTCTGACCCATTGCCAAATATCCATGCTGTAAATTCAGTTATTTAGCAAATATTTATTTAGAGCTACCAGGTACCAACTAGATCTGTATAAAACCATCTCTCTACTCTAATTCAAGTGGAATCCTTATGTAAGCAGCTGAAATCTCCAAGGCCCGGAAAGAAGAACTATAATTCATCCGTGGTGGGCGATGGCCACCTGAGTTAGTACACATCCACGTTGTCCAGGAGCTTCCTGGGTTCTCATCAGTGCCAAGTGGGAAGGAGGCACACGGCAGGCATGATGCGACCATATCGCCTTGGGTCCCTTCCACCAGTCTGCAATAATTCGTCCTTTAAAACTCTGCATAAATATACAGCCTTTACTTACACCTAAATAAACTAATAGAAAGGATAAGTATCTTTAAACACATCCATGGAATTGTCCCAAAGTTAATTGGGAGGGGGGCGTGTGGGTTAAGGAGTATCTACACAGTTTCATTTAAAAAACTGTATACTATCATACTTAGAAGACTTCCCCATCCCAGTTTTATGGTTGAGGAACCTGAGACCTAGAAAAACGGTGATTTATCTAGAATTAACGGCTAACTGGGGATAGAATCCCTATCTGACTCCTCCTGGAGGTCCGCCCTAACTAGTCGTGTGATTTAGAGCACATCAGCTAACTTCCCTAAACCTCAATTGCTTTTTCTGAAAATGAGGATAATAGTAGATAATAGTAGAGCTTCGGAGCTCTGTTGTGAGTATCATCCCAGACGTGAACAGTGCTTTGTAAACTGTAAAATAGGAAATGAATAATGTGTGTTAGTAATAGTATCATCAAACTGATAGAACAAAGAGGCCAGAGCAATAAACAGCTCGGACTTACCGTCCTCCCTTCTCTCGGAGGACAGAACACGCCTCCTAGAAATACGCTCGGGTGAAATGCTTCGTCCCATACCCTAGAGCTACCGTAGACGCTCTGTTTGTAATTATGGATTTATTCTTTTTGGCTACTGTATAATCCCAAGATTACTCTGGGAATCTTGACTGAAGAGCTTTTAAATTATTTAATCTCCTTTTTAAAGTATATTTTTAGTTACAGAAGTAATACATGTTCATTGCCAACTTTCCAATAATACAGAAATGCAGAGAGGCAGAGTGATGATTTCTCCCTCACTTCCTCCAACTCTGGTGCCCAAAGGCAGCACCGTTACATACATGCAGGTTTTTAAAATACAGAAATGGGATATTTTATATATATATATATATATGCCATTTATGTTTTCTCCTCAGCAACCTATGGTGGACATCCTTATCCATATAAAGCTGACTGGCTGTTTTTCACAGCTACATAATATTCTGTTGCATAACTATATCCTGATTTACGGCCATCCTCCCATTTAGGTTGTTTCTAGTTTGTCATTCTAATACTACATGATGCTATAATTAACTTTATTGTGTATATATTAATGGACACTTGTTTGAATATCTCTGTAGGACTGATTCCTGGAAGGCAAAGGGCAGACACATTTGGGAACGCTCAGAGAACCTAGACTTTTGTGTTTTCACTTTCAGTAACTGTACTGACTTTCATCATTCCTTTATCACCAACTACATCTTCAAGCAGACAACTGTGCACAAGCCCAAGGCAGATGCAGTCTGGATGGTGCAGAGTTGGTAATGGCACTAGAATAGAACCGGTTGCATAAGAGGGGTTATCTGGCATGCTCTGCAGAATGACTCAGCCCTCACATCGTTTGCCTCTCACCCTGTCAAACTCCAAGTTCCTGCTGACTTGAAGCATCTGTGTGTACAATGAAACCTTTGAGAACACCAGCCTAGGGTTGCTTTAAATATATCAAGGAGGTCATGTCGCCGTTAGTGAGCACTCATAAATAACTTCCTAATGAATAAAAACAAGAGGAGGCTGAAACTCCCATTCTGCAAAAAGGTCAAAGTCAGCCTCCATTTGGAGACAGGGACTATCAATCCATCATCAGCCAGCAAGGCATTGGCACGCCCAAGGCATGGCGCTACCCAGTGGGCTGCTCACAACTCCAGCCTCCTATGGTCCCAGCCTATGCATCTGAACTCCAACTCCTGGGAAAATGCTGGAACAAATCCCAACTTTCAGAGTTGTCTTTAGCTTCAAGAAAATATTTTCAGGAGTCCAGTTGTATTTACTGAACATTCATGGACCAATTCTTATTGCACCCAATTTTCTAAACCAACCGTAATTCGCCTGTTACATTTGGACTTTTGGCTGTGCTATAGTTTTCCTAAATTGAAATATTTCTTATGCTCAAAGATCTCTCTGGTGTTCAAAAGCAAAACTGGTTTCCTATAAAAACTTGACATCGCTATCATTAATTAACAGAAAGCAGAATGCTTCTGTGTTTACCTTTATAAAGTGTATCCATGCAATGCATTTCTTTCCCAGAGGCACAGTTTATTCCTACAGACCAGAAATTAAGAATGTATTAAAAAAATAAATGCATATCTTGAGGCCAGCCCAGTGGCACAGTGGTTAAGTTCACACACTCTTCTTCAGCAGCCAGGGGTTCGCAGGTTCAGATCCTGGGTATGGACCTATGCACCACCCATCAAGCCATGCTGTGGCAGTGTCCCACACACATAAAATAGAAGAAGATTGCCAAAGATGTTAGCTCTACCACAATCTTCCTCAAGCAAAAAAGAGGTAGATTGACAACAGATGTTAGCTCAGGGCCAGTCTTCCTCACCAAAAAAAAAAAAAAAAAGCATATCTTTCACCAGCAGGGAAGTTTTGAGAAGTAGACAACTGTATTTCATGAAAGGACATCAGACAACAAGGGTGTGAAAATTAAATAGAACCTCTCACTATGAGAAAGCAAATTATGTTAAATCGTTCACTTTATCTGAAGCTACTTTTTTGTGGCTTGATCTGATTTGCCAAACAATGTATGGACTGATCACCCAGCTAGTCAGTAGCCATTCATTGGCCACCCTAGCAGCTTTACAGCTGATCCGATTTGTTAGCAATGCAAGGTAGAAGTCTGTGTGCATATGCACACTTGTGTGCGTGTGATTTTATCATTAGTTATAACAATAACCATTCATAGAACTTTAGAGCTTAAAGTTAGAATTCTTTTAAAGACTAGTGCTGGAAAGTAAGATGAAAACAAAGGTTTTCTGTGTGACTTCTTTTCGGTCGTCATAATTTGAGTCATGATACATCTAAATCCACAACCCATATCGCAATATTAGCCACATTTCTATGTGCATTCTATGATTTTAAGTCGTAGTGACTTCTGGGCACGCCCTTGAAGTCTGGAACCACATTTTATATTACTTTTGACTGTGCCTTTTATAACAAGGTTAGGAATGTAAGTAATGCTGATAAATACTAGATATTTGATAAACACTTGCTGACTTTAATTAGACCATCTTTTCCCTTCACTGTTTACGTTCTATGATAGACAACATAAAATATTTTTTTTTTAAGATTTTATTTTTTCCTTTTTCTCCCCAAAGCCCCCTGGTACATAGTTGTATATTCTTCGTTGTGGCTCCTTCTACTTGTGGCATATGGGACGCTGCCTCAGCATGGTTTGATGAGCTGTGCCATGTCGGCGCCCAGGATTCAAACTAACGAAACACTGGGCCGCCTGCAGCGGAGCACGCAAACTTAACCACTCGGCCACGGGGCCAGTCCCCAACATAAAATATTTTAATTCAAAAATTCTACTCAGAATCCTTCAGGCTTGTCACTCATAAGAAGCAGGAGGCACAGTGGGACTTAGAGTTGAAGGAAATGGCCTTATTGGCAGTCCTCTTTTCTTTTCCCCTTCTGTTGAAATCAGGGCCAGAGCCAAACAGAGCAATGCCATGTGTCCTGGGAGCGGTGAGTAACATCAATTCTATTAAACTGAAAATGAAACAGAGCCCAGACTCAGGGAGGCAAGACACTTGCTGGGGCCTTCACAGCAAAGGGCAGGCAGGAACGGGCATCGTGAACCAAAGTACAAGCCAGGCCAGCTGCAAACTTGAAGGTCCTGAGTCCAGTCTGACAGAAGCACACTCTCCGGCATGCAAAGAGGTCCCTGCAAGGTTCCCTCCTCCCACCACCGTCCTCCCTACTGGATCCCTCCCTGCCCGCTGTGCTCGCCAACCGTTCACTTCAGCCCGAGTTTCAACCTGGGCACCTCTGTCCAACTGTTCCTTTGTATAGTAACGCACCCCTTCAGCTCTAGGCTCATGGCATTTCTTCTCCTTCCTCATTTGGTGATGCTTAAACTGCTTTTCTAGAATCATGAGCATCATGGCCACTAGAGCCCTTATTTGGGACTCACTCCTGTGTAACTGCGCCCATGGGCAACAGAGCATTCAGCTCAACATTCCCGCTTACACTTTGCCCTAGGCTCTGGGCATAGAGAGAGTCAGACTCAGTCTCAAGGCACAATTATTAAAGGGCATAGTGAGGTCAGGCGAAGTTCAGAGTTTGTGGATCCGTGGAGCTTCAGCCCAAAGGGACGAACACAGTAGCAAGAGATTCTTAAGGCAGGGTCAGCTGGGATGTCAGGCAGGAGGTTGCAGGTCAGTATCGGGCAATGAGGAAGGGCTCAGGGCCAACACTGGCGGCCAGCATTTGTGGCCATGTTGCTGGACACCCAGGCTGGGAATGTAAACTAATTCCAAAGGTAAGGCTAATACACTGTCTACCAGGATTGATTTTGGACTGAGGTAGGTATGAGGTTGGAAATGGGACCATTTTAAATCCAGCTTTAAGGGGTTAGGGAGGACAAAGTCAGAAGAAGAAAGATGAGTTCAAGAAGCAAGGGATGTGGAGATGCAGTCTTAAAGGATGACTATGTACAGTATAGTAAGACAGAAAGAAAATGATCTTATATTTCCACAAAAGAATTACGTTTGGGAGAACTTTTAGGAAGGAAAAATGGTGGAGTCATTAGCAATTTTAGATTTTCCAAACGAAACAGAAAATGGTTATGATGGTAGCTATAAATTTACTCACAAACCAAGAGCATTTATTTATGCTGGGCGTGTACTTTGCCAAAGGAAAAAGAATAAATTTCCTTTTCAGAACTCACAAGTTCCAAGTTAAATGACAACTCTTTCAATGGAGCAGGTAGTTCAAAGGAAATACCCAGGCTGGGAGAAGGCCCATGGCAGAACATCTGAACTCGCACACCAAGATCCAAAGGCGTCCGCCCAAAAGTGTGTCAGTAATTTAATTTTCCTCACTGTGTAATCTGATCTGATTTGACTATAAGTCAATACAATAATCACAGCAGCAAATTCTTAAATATATGCTTCAAACCTGGATAATTGCCCAGAAGTAAAATGCATCCAAAGATTCGATATTCTGACATTTAATAAAAGTTTGAATCATATTTGCAATCTGCAGTGATTTAATTTTCTTGAGTTCAATATTTAATAAGACAATAGAAAATTATTATGAGTATCCTGTGCCATCCAGAAGCTACTGGTTACGAGCCTGGTTCTGGGGTCAGACTGCAAGAGATTAAATCTCAATTCAGCCATGTACTAGTTGTCTGACCAGCAAATTACTCAACCTATCTGTCCCTTGGTTTTCTCACCAGCCAAACAGGCATTATTATAGAAGCTGCTTAACAGGGCTGTTATGAGGATTAATGAATTATTACACACACAGAACTTAGAGCACTGCCTGGCATGTAGTGAGGACTCAGGGTAAGTTAACTAAATTTACTATTTTTTAAAGTGGAACAAAGCTACTCCTTCTTCTTGTTTTGTTTGCTGCTTGCTTGTTTCAAATAACTGTACAAACAGCCACACGTTTTCCCAGTTTGTTTCAAATATTCTTCCTTGGGCCCGGCCCAGTGGCGCAGCGGTTAAGTGCGCACTTTCCTCTTCAGCGGCCCAGGGTTCGCCGGTTCGGATCCCGGGTGCGGACATGGCACCACTTGGCACGCCATGCTGTGGTAGGCGTCCCACATATAAAGTAGAGGAAGATGGGTATGGATGTGAGCTCAGGGCCAGGCTTCCTTAGCGAAAAGAGGAGGATTGGCAGCAGTTAGCTCAGGGCTAATCTTCCTCAAAAAAACAAAACAAAACAAATATTCTTCCAAATAAGCTCTTTTTAAGGAAAATCTGAGGTTGTGTGGACTGAGAACAGAAGCAGTGACACATCTGAACCAAAGAAGCTCCCAGAGAAATTCGACTTTAGGGCAACCTTAAAAACTGGCACCAGCCTCTGAGTTCCAAATCTGAAAGGCTTTCCATAAAGCACGAGGAAAGAAAGACCTGTGAACAAGGTAATGTGACAACATTGGTTCAGTCTACTTGCGCCCTCTCTTCTGTAAGCCCCGTAATAGCAAAAAAGATGTCACATTTGCCGTTTCAACCTGGAGGCCAGTAGAATGTCAAGAACCTAGAAGGTATTCAGTGAATGCTGGTCGGTTGTTTAAATGAATGAAATTAGGAATGGAGCACAGACCTGGCCACGAGCTAATAGCATGTCTTTTCTCCCCGTACGCCAGCACTGTATCAGAGCAACATGTTTGTGAAAATAGTGCGAACTGGGAAGAAGGATTTTGCTTCGTGTTTCTGTAAAATTTTGTTGAGGGCTTTGTTTTTCTTCCTGGATCTCTGGTTATTTAGGTAGAATATGGTATAAAGGACAACAAGGACACATAATAATAGCTCCCGTTTATTGAGAGTTTAAATGCACCAGATACTATACTAAACACAGTACATTTAATCTTCTAGGAAGTGTGGGCTGTAGCTGTAACTATTGTACCCGTCTTACGGATGACAAAAATGGAGACCAGAAAGGTTGAGTTTTTCAAGATCACACAGCTAACAAGCCGCTGACATAAGCCTGAAACCCTGAAATCCTTTACCTGATTCCAAAAGACCCTGCTTTTAACCACCACACTGTATCAAACCCTCTTAAATAATCACAAAATGTCAGAGACTAAAAGGATCTTGCATATTTTATAAGCAAGGTAACTGAGACTCAGAGGTGTGCGTGCCTTGCCAAATACCTGGCTCGTCAAAAGCAGAGGCTGGGCCTTGAATCTGAGACTCCGTGTGACAATCCAAAATGCTTTCTCCTGTGCCCCATCACCTCCTCCTTAACAAGAGCAGCCCTATTCTAACTTTGGCAAACTTCAGTAGGTCTCTTTACTGAATGCTAAAAAGGATTTCCCTTCCAGAAATGACTTACTCTTGTTTCATAAGCTCAATCAATCCTTTTGTAATAATAAAAAAAAATGCACCATGAAATAAATTCCATGGGTTAGTAGCCTAAGCACTCAAAATGCTTAGACTTCAAAATCACCACTCAGGGCATGCTGCCTGACACAGACTCCTTTCCTGGGACCACGGCTGACAGAAGAAAAGGGGGAAAAAAAAAAAAAGACAAAGTCCAAACCTATTTTCACAATCAGATCTATCTTTCACCAGATGATTGCCAAGTAATAGATGCGGGTGACAACAGTTACCTGATGAGGTCCAGCATCTTAACTAAGATGCCCATTGTGTCCAATCGATTTGTTAAAGATGTCCATACTATGCAGACCACATGATGATTAAGGCATTGTTCACCAAAGCGGGCATTATGATTGATGTGAAAAAAAAAAAAGAAAGGAAGGAAGACTTATATGCAAATCTGATTACAGCAATAGTAAGGCTTTCTTTAATTTAAAAAGAGATGCTACTCCAGCATACGTGGGGGCCGTTTTACTCTTGGATCACAGACTGCACACTCGCTCCTCTGTTAGAATCAAGGAATGTCTTCACAACGGAAGGAAGGGAGAGGATTCACCCTTTGGACATAGGACAAGGGGAGATGGACGTGGGATCTATTCAGTTTCTTTGGAATCACCAGCAGAGCCTGCTACAGAATCACTTCCATTAAAAGTGTCCTTTCACATAGCTGATGCGGGAAAATGCTGATAATTGTTGAATCTGAGGATAGGCCAAGGGGTCTATTCTAGTCTCTCTATTTTTGTGAATTTGAAAATTTTCACGATAAAACATGTTTGGGGTTTGCTTTTTCTCCTTAAGTAATCCTTTCCTTGGGAAGAAGCTTTCCAGAGCCCTGTCTTGGTGACAATGCCCATCCAGGAAACAGGGATCAGTAGAGGGCACTGGACTTGAACTCAGAAGCCCATGACCTCTAGCAGTTCAGCAACCTCTCTGATCGCACAGTCTGGAGGACTCAGCCTTCCCTGACTCCCAGGGTGTTTTATATTCTCCTCCCTATTTGCTCCCATCATACCCCAGATAGCCCTTGTCATGTTGTATTTCCTTTGTCTTCTTCCCCACCTCCCCAGGAAAACGAGAACTCCTTGAGAGAAGGGATCATGACCTATCTGACCTTGAATCACCAGCACCTAGTACAACATCTGCATGTAACCAGCACCTAGCCGAGAAAGAAAGCAACTGACACTAAGTATACATTTATTAGCAGTAATCATCTCCTACTGTTATTGTAAAGATTAAGTGAGATCACTTAGCACAGTGGTTGGTGTGTAGTAAGCACTCATTTAATGGTAGCTGCTTTAATAATTGTCATTCTTAGTACTATGATTATTACCCACCTATCATATGCTGTTTAATCCTCACCTGAAAGATAACCCTCAGGGAGCTCCCAATCACACCATTACTGAATGGCAGAATTCAAACCTAAGACCATTTGTCTCCAAAGCTCATGCTCTCAGCTCTGCATCATTCAGATTTATTTCTCATGTCACTGCCAATGCTACCATAAATCAGTCTGTAGATGGGCCTAAAAAGAGCCAAAGGATCTCAGTGTGGATTGTTATCCTCGCCGATAGGGTGTCAGATTCTAGAGGCAGGACACCTGGCAGCTTCCATGGCTGAAAGCAGGAGTCATCAAACTGTTCCGGGCTGCTTAAACTCAATTTAATCCCTGAGTGAACAGAAAGAAACAAGTAGCAACCACTACGGTTCATGTGGTTGAAATAAATGTATATTTCACTTGAGTCGGCAGTTTCCTCCCCAAGTATGCATTAGTTTTAGTGTACTGTACATATACGTTTTCTTTAGAATTAGTTTAATCATGATTATATTAAATCACATTGGTGCTGCTAACCCAACAGCACAGGTTTGGATTAATGTTAAGAGGACACTGGACTGAAACAATTTCTTTTTCCTTCATCTGCATTCAAATTTCCCTATTCCTAGGGAGCTGTGAACGGCAGCTGTGATGGAAGACAAGGTGTGAGGGTGGACTGGCTGGGCAAGGGGTGCAGTAAGGGACAATCACTCTCTTAGCTCTACTGATTTCACTAACTTGGTGATCTCGGACAAGTCCTTGCATCTCTTTGTGCTGCTGTTTGCCCAGTCATAAAGGAGAGAAATAATGCACAGATGTAGTGAGAGTTGGGAGTTCATATTTGCAAAGTACCCCAAAACCTACGTGAGTTAATAAAAAGGAATTTATTATACATGCAACTTGCCGCATTATGTTATACCCCACGTTAAGAAGGTACTAAGAAAGCACAGATTTTTTAAGCTTCACTCTCATCTGCCTTCCCAGCCCACAGGTGAAGAACCAGCACCAGGGGGCCACAGCCAGCCATTCTCGGGCAGAATACAGCCTCAGGGGCTTTTTGGCTCCAAGAGATCAGATGTGTCCTCCTTGCAATGTGTTTTTCTGTGAACTCAGCCAGGGATCTAGGATTGGACTTCCAGGACCAGTCCTCAGATACTCTTTTTCCAAATGTATCACCAAGACCATCAGATAAATTTTAATTACATCAAACCGCCTAGAGTAAGTTCACACTTTTGGCTTTCTGGGAACCTTAGAGTGAAATTCCAAGAGGACTAAACATTCAGAAAACAAAAGAGAAACTTCAGGAAGCAAAAGGTGAGCTTTTAACAACTTACTGACTCCATAGGAAAGTCTAGAAATTGAGATCATAATGGAACACGAGACAACTTCCTAAGGGAGTCCATAAGCCTTTTAAATATGAACAAGAGGGAAAAATGGACCAAGAAACTCAGAAGAGATACATGCACCCAGCCTTAAGAGTTAGGGACCCATTGTCAAATCTCTGCTGAGGAAGAATTTGTCTTGCCTGTGTGATGAGCAAGAGGTAAACATAATTAATTGTGTAATGAGTTGACTACAGATGATTCTTGACTTCTGATGGTTCGATTTATAAATTTTCGACTTCACAATGATGCGAAAGCAATATGCATTCAGTAGAAACTGTACTTTGAATTTTGGATTTTGACCTTTTCCTGGGCTAGCAATATACAGTAGGATACTTTCTCATGATGCTGGGCAGCCCAGTGAGCTATATAGCCCCCAGTCAGCCACGAGATCACAAGGGTAAACAACCGATACACTTACAGCTGTTGGTATACCCATATAAGTATTCTGTTTCTCACTTTCAGTACAGTATTCAATACATTCCATGAGACATTCAACACTCTATTATAAAATAGGCTTTGTGTTAGATGATTTTGCCCAACTATAGGCTAACGTTAAGTATTCTGAGCACGTTTAAGGTAGGCTAGGCTAACCTATGTTGTTCCGTAGGTTAGGTGTATTAAATGCATTTTCAACTTATGATATTGTCAGTTTACAATGGGTTTATCAGGATGTAACCCCACCACAAGTTGATGAAGATCTGTGGTCAAATGTAGCTGAGTCAACTCTATTGAAAACATTGAGGTATCTTCAAATAGCCCATTCACGTTTTTAGGCTTCAATTCAAAACTCTTAACCAGCTATTTTTCACAGCAACAAAAACTGAACCTGACAGGTCCTAAATGCCATCTGACATCCACACTGTGTCACAAATGGTGGACGGATCCACCTAAGTTGGAAATACTTGCACTCTCACTATCGCAAAGAGAAAACGTGTAAAAACCAGATAGAAATGACCATGTCCAGTCTTCATGCTCTCCTGTGGGTCTGTAAAACCATTACTGTGACTCTTCGTCTAGTCTGTCCATCCCCACGTCACCTTCTTTGCCCACTCCTCACCCTTTGCCCTACAAATAATACTCCTATTCTCTCACTTTGCAGCAATCCAGTTGAAGTAATTTGTATTAAATTATGAGTGTTTGATAGCTTCACTCTTTTCAGAAGAATTTGCATTTTTAAAATAGAAGATGCATTAACTTCAATTGATCTTCAACATAAAGGTTCCAGTAAAGTGTCGGTGATTTTTTAAATTTGCCAACAGATAATCTGTCTGGTACAACTTGGCTCCCTTCATGGCCAGGGACATGAGGGTGACATAGCTCAAACATGAATGCTAGGGTCCTACCTACAGGTAAGGAGTTGTATTGGTGGGTATCTTATAGGCTGGCTGGATAGCCTAAAAGCTGTCTCCTACAAGAGGCCTTCCCACAGACCTTTTAAAATTGGTGTTTTCCAAACTTCCCTGATAGTAGAATCATCAGACCTTGCCTGAAGAGTCCGAATCAGTGGGTCTCAGAAGGAGCCTGGGAATGTCTATTTGTAGCAAATGCATCAAGTGATGTTTATCATGAGGGAAGCTTAAGAAACCCTGTTGAACCAAACCACAGAGGCTACTGCCTATACAGAAGGACATCTCTGAGCTGTGCAGCCAAGCTCCACCATCCTGCATTCCTCCAAATGTCTTGGCCTATGATTCTCAATGAGCTTACTCTCTCCTCAATCTAATATTTCGGGAGTGTTCTATCCTGAATCATATCTAAGTCTCAGGAAGTAATTGTGAGGAGAGTCAATATTACCCTCTCTTCAACTTTAATGGAGATACGAGTCCTTCCTTTCAATGCTAGATATAAAACAAGAAATGAAGACAAAGAGTCAACTTCCCATACAGATTTCTCTTGCCCTCCTTAGAGATCACAGTGGTAAGAAAATCTCTCTTCTTTTAAGAACTGCAACTACTTTAGGAGTAGACGAACTTGACGTCTCTTACATTCTTCCTTCACCCCAGTCCCACCATTCCAACCTAGCTGGGTATTCTGGTCTCAGGCACATCACATAGCTTGGAAGATCAATTCACCTCCCTTAGTACATCCCCATAAAGGGTTGATGGGACAATGATATGTAACAAACTAAAGGCTAGCTTTACATATTGTTTTAAGAGTCAAATAATATTATCCTAAGGGAGAAACATTAATGTCCGTTTATCTTTAGGGGAGGTAATCAAATAAAGGAGGCCACAAGTTGCAACTGGAGTAAGGACCAAGCAGATCAACCAATGACAACTGCTGAAATCTTCTTCCTGTGTAAAGTACAGTTGAGCTTTTAAAAAGAAGTGTGGTGCAAAATAAGAAATACAAAAAACCCATGAATGTATGAGAAATTGTTCTCCCTCAGTAAGAACACAGATTAAAGGAACGATGAGCTCAGTATTTGCCTATCAAATTGGCAAAGACAAAAAAGAATAATCGCCAGTGCTGGTGAGGGTGGAGGAAGGCTCACTTCACTGCTCATAGGAGTAGGAACTGGTGAAGCTTTTCTGGAAGGTAAGATAGTACGTATTTCTAGAGCTTTAAAATGTTCATACTTCTTAACCTAGCTATTTTGCTCTTTAAGAATTTATCCTAAAAAAATAATTTAAACTGGACACAAAGATTTATGACAAGGTTGCTGTAGCAGCATTGACCATACTGGCAAATACCTGGAGGAAAGAATAGCCAGCAGTAGCAAACGGTTGAGCCAACTGAGGCAGAGCAAACAATGGATATTACACTATCACTCAAAGTAACGAGGGACCGTAATATCTATAGACAGGGAAGTATGTTGGCAAAATACGAAGGGCAAAAAATAGATAAAAGAGGTATGACCTCATATTTATATTAAAAAATTGTAATAGGGGCTAGCCCGGTGGCATAGTGAAGTTTGTGTGCTCTGTTTTGGTAGTTTGGGGTTCGCAGGTTCGGATCCCAGGCAAGGACATATACACCACTTATCAAGCCATGCTGTGGTGGCATCCCATACACAAAATAGAGGGAGTTTGGCATGGAGGTTAGCTCAGGGCCAATCTTCCTCACACACACATGCACAAAATGGTAATAGACACATTTAAGGGTGGTTGCCCAGTCCACAATCCATATTTGGAGTTACCCCCACCCACAATCCCTACCCAAAGGGATGACCTTCTTGGCCCCGTTTTAATAAAAACTTAACTTTGGCTGATTAACCTGAGGAACCAATTAATAGCCTAGAATTCTCTGACTGGAGAATCGAAAATAAGAGACACAAAGACCATACTCACACAATTGTTGATATGTGAACTGAAGACTATTGTTGAATCGGGGCTGGAGTGGCCATTTTCATTCACCTGCAAGTGGAAGAGTAAGAGTAAGCAGAGAGAGGCTTGTCTGCAGAAAGGAGAGGAATAGCAAACAAGAAAGAGAGAATATGTGCTTCGTGAGACTTTCACGGGTGGAAGGAGGGGTGTCACTGTTTGCCTCCTCTCCCTACTTTTAAATAAGTCCCCTTTAGTTGAGCTATTTTGAGTCATTTAAGAGTAAACCTCCAAACTTAACACGTATTATGTCTGAAAGATGGGATTTCAGATAAATATGACGGTCTCAGTTTTGCTTTTTGGTATTTTTTTATTATAAAATATAATGTGGAATGTCAGAAAGGCTGCACTGCGCCCAGGATTATGCCATTAACTTTTGGAAGTCATTCCACCACCTAGATTCCGTGGGAATTTCAAGCAGGAAATTCCAGGGTTTCTGGAAAGGATAAAGAAAAAACACAGGGGTAGGACCCACAGAACTCCACATCTGCCCGTCTTGTAGATGACCCAAAGCCTGAGTAAGAAAGACTGAATAGTGTCCTGTACTAAGAAGTGGCAACCAAATGTGAACCCTGGTTCAACAACTTTGTGTGCATGAGTTTGGGCAAATTGCTTAATGGTTTTGTATCTCAGTTTCCTTATCCGTGAATTGGGAGTAATTTTTATACAGCCTCCATAGGACTGTTGAAGGACTAAAGTGAGATAAGTCATGTGAGGTTCTTAGCAGAGTGCCTAGAACATAAAATAAGCATTAGCTGTGGTCCCTGGAGGGCCTGTTCATGGAAAGGGGGCGCCTCCATCTCTAACAGATAGATCAGTCCCCCAGGCCAGGGCTTCTCCACTTCAGTGTGCCTAGGAATCCCCTGGAGATGTGGTTAAAATGCTGATTCCATTCAGGAGGTCTGCCTCAAAGAAAACCTAATACATAACAGCTTTTCATACCCATTCTCAATATGCAAAAGAACCCTCAGTTAACTGGAAAGCTTTAGGAGTGGGGCCTTCTTGTGAATTTTTCTATTAAATTGGGGTTAAACACTGTCATGTTTTCAGTTTCAGCTCCTGGAGCAACTGTTTGTAAAATACATTATTAGTTCCCTTTTCGGCTTTGATAAGTATGGGACATAATTTAATCTTTCTTTGATGATTTGTGAGGCACTTCAGACCTTTGCAGCACCTCAGGTCATTATTTAGAACATTCATTTTCATTGCCCAGTTCCATAGACACAGGAGTTACGGGATAAGAAATAGGACTGAATTTGTTCAGACCCAGAACACAGGCTGAACTCTCTTGAAAGGTTTTACGTGTTTCTACTCACTCTTTGGAATGAGTCTTTTCTTGCCATAAAGTTAAGTGAAGGATGCTATTCCGGTTGCTTGAAGGGCCCAACTGTGCTCTGGATAATTGAGCTATGTACAATGCTACCTAATAAGACCATGCCAGGGAGGTGGCCAGAGACTCCCTCAAACAGGCCACCCTGACCTTCTATAGAGAAGAGGGGAAGCATCCATGGGAAGCATTACAGACCTTGAGGACCCCGGGAGCCATTCTCCCTCATCACTTGTGCAAATGCTCCTTCCTCCCCAGTCTTGTCTTAACAAAGAATTAGGGCAGCCTCAAAGTCATTTCTCAGATAAGTAAACTCAAGCCTGCTGCTCCTGAACATTTGGGAAATCTGTGCTTTTCTTTAGCTTGTGGTGATTTTACAGAGGATTTCTGTTCCATAGAGAAATCATTTCTCAAGCTGTTTCAGACTCACAAGATCTATTAGAAACCACGTGAACCATGTCTAGTCTTACCCGGCTATTTTTCTCAATTCAGTTCTGTCTATTTCCTTCCTTCTCCTCCTTTTTCCTCCTTCCTTTCTTCTTTTCCTCTTTCTCCTCCCTCTCAGGCATTCTTACTGCATGACACGTAGTTACACTCACAGAGAAGACTCCGTCCTCTCTCTGATCCTCACTCGAGCATCGCCTTTGTTTCTGATCCTTGCCTGTGAGTTTTCTCTGTGAACATCAGTTCCATTCTTGTAGGAAAACTTGGTCTCCTTTTGATATATTTAAATAAGGCACCATTTCTCCTGGATGTTTCTCGGATTCTGAATCTTTCTAAATGTCTGTAGGTCTCAGCACACACACAGACTTACCTGAGACAACTGACAAAGCTCCTTTTGGAGCCTGACATATATCAAGTCTGGCCCTCCTTTCCATTTTGGCCATCAATAGACATGGATGTGAGTGTTTGCTTGTACAACCCTGCAGTAACACCAACACCCATCCGAAATAAACACAAATCTAACTTCAGAAGCTTTGAAGAATGAGGTAGGTCAGTGCCGTCCAATAGAAATACAATGTGAGCCACATAGATAATTTAAATTTTCTAGTAGCTGCATTTTTTAAAAAGTAAAAACAAACAGGTAAAATTAATCTTAGTGATATACTTTATCTAACCCAATAGATTAAAAATGTTATCAATTTCAATGAGTATTCAATGTAAAAAAATTATCAATGAGATATTTTGCATTTTCTTTTTCATACTAAGTCTTTAGAATCCAGTGTGCATATTACACATACTGCACATCTCAATTCGGACCAGGTAATAGCCACACATGGCTACTGGCTGCCACACTGAAAAGAGCAGAACATAGATATTTATTGTGATTTTCTTAAAGGAGCCGGATGAGAGGTTCTACACATTCTTACAATCTTCTTTAGACAACTCTTTCCACCAAGGCAACTGCTAGGACTCTCTTACCCACTTTCGCCAGTCCCCTCGCTGCTTGGTTCCACTCTCCCTTTGCCTTCCTCCTTCTCAACTTGCCATGCCTGCCCCCGGCCCCCGACTCTGAAAAGTCTTCTCAGACTGCTTTTTCTCCAAGAATTAGTCCTACTGGAATTGTAGTGAATAAAATTGTCTGTTTTATTTGCTTTTTCTTAAAAGGTTCACAGTTCAGCTGGCACCAGCTTGCCAGACTCCCAGGTTTCTCGTGGGGGCCACGCCCGGGTGAGCACAAGTGATCCTCAGCCGGAAACAGATGAGCCACTCTTCAGATGCGTGGGGACTTCACCAAGGCAACCGAATCTGCCTGCAGTGAAAATGCTCCTGCTAACCAGCCCACTTTTCAGAGCCCTTCTCAGGACCGCTGCCAGCACTACAGCTCTAACGGGAGAGTTAATGGGAAGAGAAAGGATTTCTGTTCCATGGCAAACACCATTTGTTCCCTCCCTACCATGCCTAAGAGTTTTGGGAACGAGAGGATAGAAGAACATGGATGCAAAGCAACATTCCCTGGTCCCCAGTTTTACTATATTCAACTGCAGGGGCTACATAATTAATTGTGATCTGTTTGTACAGCTTTTCTGTCAACACCAATTATATCTACTCTTTGCTTCTCTAAGACTCAGATATGCTGTCCCCAAAGACAACAGAGAGTGAGTTACATCTTCCGGTAGTGGGAATGGATTTGCTCATATTTGACTCTACAATCCCTAAGATTGACTATGAAACTCGTAGTGTCAAGTCATTTGGTTGAGATGAAGATGGCAAACTTTATTCACAAGATAGTTCCACTATCTATGGAAAATAGACACACATAACATCTAAATAAACAGCCTTGATTCTTAAGACACTGTTGGAACTAACTGAAGAAACTTCATTATTACTATATCCACACAAAAGATATGATTGGACCATGCAAGATTTCCCCCAAAATGACCCAAATTTTCATGGGAATCAGAATAAACCTAGACTCCCCAGGGTCATTCAGATCAAGACAGGCCTAAAGCTGACCTGTTGAACCCTTGCAGTTTTCTAAGCCAATGCAGTACTGGCAGACGTGGGTTATCCAGGGAGAGCAGAGATTTCAACAGCATTCAGGTCAGCATCTTTCACCTCATATCAATCACTCAGACAAACCTTCAGCTGCAGACCTGGCTACTCTTGAGACACCCTCCTGTATCTAAACATTAAAAAATATCCAAGAAATACCAATTGTTCTTTTCATCTTTCCCCAACTGAATCGAGTCATTCTAACGCTGAATGGCTTTTTAATATCTTTGACACACTCCTCCTCCTATGTCTGCCAATATTATAATGTATTATTTGGCTGGTGATTTTTCTCATTTCCTTTCTCAACTCGGCAGCCAGACTGCTTCTCCTGACTTGGCAGAAGTTGAGGATGTCCATTCTTGCTGACTTTTGCGCCTGTGCATTGTCAAAAATCCATAATCTTTAAGGTTCTAAAAAACTGCTCAGCTTTTTTGGGGGCTATTATCTGTGGCCAGAAATTCAATATTTTCCAAGTTTACTCTATGGCTTGAAAAGTACTTAACATAGGTCTCTACCCCTTTGCAATCCTCAAGATATGTTGTCAAGTGGGAAAAGTTTTGCAAGAATTCTATATACAATATGATTAACTGAAAGGTAATTTTTTAATTAAATATAGGAGCATGTCCTCCCATGTGTAGTACACACATTATAGATTCCTCTGAGCTAACTTATTTATGATATTTCTCTCTGCTGATCTGGATGAATAATTTCAGGAAAGTTTAAGACATCTGTGGTACAGTGGAAAAGATGTCAATGAACTGGACTCTGCCACCAGCTAGTTCTGTCCTTGGAAAGTCACTTAATATCCATGAACCACATTTATCTTCATCTGTTAAAACAAGAGATTAGGTTAGATCAATGGTTCCAAGATGCAGGCTCCTGGGAGACTCCAAATCCATGTGTACATCTAGTAGGCTACAGATTAAATCAATGACAAGTCTCACGCATATAAGTATAGTTATTCATTTCAAATATATGTAACTGCTGTTCTGATCAATAGAGTTTACATTCACGTAAATGATTGTGAATTCACGTTGGCATACACCTTCTCAATCTATGGATGCTGTAAGTTTAAGTTCTACCGAATGGGAATCCAGGAAATGTTGAAGTTGAAAAGGAGTTCCAACTCTTGGCAAGGCTTGGGAACCTCTGTGGTATAATGATTGGTAAGATCCTTACAGCAATAAAATTCTGTGACTAAACATATATCTTTTGATGAGGTCCTTCCATGTTCTAACTCAAAGGCCAATAAGTGAAATAGATGAGCGTGGGGCAGACTTGGAGTTACTGTCAACTTGTACCATGCAGACCAGAGCTCCCTCTGGTCCCACTGCACTCTAATTAACTGCAAAAATCTCTTGCAGAAGAGGGGAAGATTCCAGATGGGGGCTACTACTGCCTTCGAAGATTTCTTAAGACTTTTTTTTTCTCGTTTCTGTTCCATTTAACTGTTGACTCACTTCTGGCTGTATGTTTCTGGAACAGACAATCTATATCAATTATGGCAGCCAAATGTGAAATAAATAGTCTACTGTCATTTATAGCCATAGTGTTTTTAACTTGAAACAAGAAGTCTTTTCAACATAGACACAGGGAAATATTAAGCAAATTATACCCAAACCACAAACCACTTCTTTTGGGGACCATATAACCTCATTTTTTTCACCTTAATATAGGCCTTAGGATAATCCTATGGTGAGGATTATTCCAAGGATGTAGGACAATATACTCATTTCTGTAAGAAGCCAAGTTTAATGATTATAAAAATAAAAGGATATGAATATCTTTTAAAGAAATAAGGAAGAGACAACTTACCTATCATGAGTTCCTTGAAGGATGGACAATCTTTTATTTATCTTTGTGTCCCTGAATCCTAGCATTTGTTTATGGTTGTTGTTATGAATAAATATTTGTTAAATGGTGAATTTCCTGAGTATAAAAAGAAGTGTCAGAATTGCAAGAGGATCAGCTAAAGGGGATGGGATTGGAAATAATCCATGATAGTCTATGAAGTTAATACGAATAATACAGAATTGACGAATATTTATACGAATGCATTTTCTAAGATCTTGGGAAAAAATGGGAAATGAGCCAACAGAACTACCAGAACATATCACCGTAAAGTGATAGATACCAATTTTTCCACTGTCTTAACTAAAATTGACGTCTTGGCAACTGGTTTATCAGATTGCATTTGGGATTAGCAAACTACTGTGAGACTATGAAGTGACTAAAAATTTCAGAGGAATGACCCAGAGGGACCATTTGCTCCAATGTAAACATGCCAGAGAGTGTAGGCACTAAACCTCCTAGGAAAAAAATGAAGCAAAATGATTAAAAAGAGAGCTGGATCCAGATGCTCAAGAAATACGGAGTACAGGTAAAAACAAAACAACTGACTTAGAATGTTTCAAAAGAGAGCAGGTGGGGCCAGCCCTGTGGCTGAGTGGTTAAGTTTGCACGCTCCACTTCAGTGGCCCAGGGTTTCACCAGTTCCGATCCTGGCCACGGACATGGCACCCCTCGTCAGGCCATGTTGAGGTGGTGTCCCACATCCCACAACTAGAAGGACCACAACTAAAAAGATATATATGTGCAACTATATACTGGAGGGATTTGGGCAGAAAAAGCAGGAAAAAAAAGAAGATTGGCAACAGTTGTTAGCTCAGGTGCCAATCTTTAAAAAAAAAAGAGAGAGAGAAGGCATTGGTGAGTTTATGACATATGACTAAAAGGTTAACATGACAACAAAGATAAACTTCAACCAAAGAAAGAATTATTTACAGGAATAATAAAAATGGAAATCAACTTTTTTGGGGTAAACATATGTATCTGGCACTATTCTAGGCATTTTACTTTCTCATCTAATTCCATCTTCTCAGTTCTGCCAGCTAGAAATGTGCGATGGGATCCTATTTTGCAGATGAAGTTGGAAAAGTTTGCCCCAGATGACCCAACCAGAAAGTGGCAGGGCCAGGATTTGAAGACAGGACTCTGACATGACTGGTGTTCAACGTTACACCACTCCCATCAGGGATCCTAACGGAAACTAAAGGAACAAGGGATTTAGGGAGCAAGAGGAGAAGTGCCTTTGACTGTGAAAAGTTCAGGGTCGACTCCCATCAACTCCGTGAGAAAAGCCTGGATGCACGTGGAAGACAGGTGAAAGGGTCTGCCCCATAAAACAAGGGGCCGGGCGCCAGTTTAAAAGGAAGAGGAGAAAGGCTTTAGTGGCAGAGGCCGCTGATGTTGTAACACAACTGTTTACAAGATCTTTGCAAAAATTCTGCTGCAGTGGCTCACAAGAACAGCCAAAGGCATGATCTATGCAATCTGGCAGTCTGCCATGGGAAGGAGCTGACAGTTTGGTGAACTTAAGAGAAGTCACAAAGAGGGTTGCGAAAGAAATTTAGTAGATTTTGAGCAAGCATAAGGCTTTTTGCTCAGACAACACAAATCACAAAAACACAAACTAGACAATAATACAAAGCAGTGTGACATTGAGAAGGACGGGAAATATTAGTTGTGATACCGATTATAAGAAATATAGGAAACAGACATTGGTGCTAGACATCATTTGTGCATCATAATTTTTTTTAAAAGATAATCCTAGTTTGGAAAGTATTTTTGACTAGAATTCATTTAAACAAACAAAAACAAGTGAGGTTTCATTGGGTAATAAAGAAAGTAGTGGAATGAAAGTCTAGAGACTTAATATAATACTTTTAAACAAATACCTTGACATTTCTAAAATTTAATCTCATCACTGGTAAACAGGGTATAATAACAAAATGAGGCTCAGCAGATCTTTGTGAACATTAAATGCAAGGATGTTTGTGAAAATTGCCAGAAAATATTCAGTCTTCATCATCGTCATTATTATTCCTGCTCCGGTCCTACTTAGCTGTGTGACCTTAACAACTGGAACATGGGAGTGGAAGTGGGGAGGTTAGACTAGATTATCCCTTTAATCTCTCATGTTCGCTGCCATATAAATCATTACTTTCTCTTCAAAATTACATATATTTTGCAATAGATAAGCAATTAAAATGTATAAGAACACAGCATCCCCATGTGCAGTGAAGAGAAAGAAAGAGACATTAAACTGACAAAGACAGAGGCAAAGCTGCCCATTGAATCCCAACATTTGTCAGTTGTAAACACTTGTAAAATTTAAAAACGGTGGAGTAAAATTTTGAAAAGAAATATCAATACGCAGGCAGAGCCCTATCACACCCATTAAAATGACACAAGCCATTGATGACAGAACAACACAGCAATGCCACTTTTCCACCAATTTGGTAAGCTCCTATTGATTCTACAAAGCTCCATACAAATGTCTGTCACCTCCCCCATGAAACCTTCCCCAAATTGTTCCCAGAGCACTGTGTATATCATAGGCTTACAAGCTGGTTGTTGTACACATCTACCTAACCACCAGATTGCTAGATCTTTAAGAACAGGAATAGTGTCTTATTCAACTTTACAGCCTAGCCAACCATGGGATCTGGCATGTAAAAGATGCTCAATAATGCTGGTTTGTGAATTGAGTTAAATAAGTGAGTGTTGAAAACACAAAGTACGTGATAGAAGCTGACTCTTAAGTCAGCAAAGACTTCCAACTTCAAATGGCATCTGACACAGTCTCTCTAAGATTTCTCTTAAAATATCCATGAATATGGGGCAGGAGGGTGGACAAAAACACACCACGCTGAAAACTGACATTTTCATTAGCCACCATACTGATGGAACTGTGCTGAGGAGGGCAGTTGGAAAACCCTTGTGTTATGTTGCCTGAATAGAAAGACTGTCCACCTGAAAAAAGGTACAAAGACCTTTCATTTCTCCCAAACCATCTGGCTCCCTGGAATAAGAATGCAAGATCTGACTCAACCCAGAAACCAAAGGGCTGACCTTTATTGGCTAGCTGCTGCTTTTTAAGGCTGTCAGAATACTGTTATTTCCCACCTCCCTCAACTTATAAAGAGCCAACCTATGAATTCTAGGTAAAAGAAACCAAAGAAAGTCGAATGGAAACTATAATCAATGACACAATTACAAAAAATCATAAATTGGAAAAAGTCTCAATTATCCAGATTTAAGGAACCCACAATGTTTCAGTGGAAAAAGGATTTATCCCACAACTAAGTGCATTCTTGGAAGAGGTTTTAATATGATTTTAAAGAAAAAGCTCTTCAAGCCTCCAGACAGGAATAATAAGTTGCATAATAAAGGGGGAAAGTCAGACTGATCTCAGACTTCTCCTTCGTATTATTAGATGTTGGAAAAGAATTAAGCAGAGTTTACAGAATTTTGAGGGGCAAAAGTTGTAATTTGAGATTTTATGTCACCTTTTAGGACTTTTTTAAGTTGCAACTGAGAGCAAACCCACTTCAAACTAGCATAAGAAATAAATGAATATATTGGCTCACAGAACTTCCAAGATAGCTTGAGGCAGTTATCATAACAGCTGGAGCCAGGGGCTCAAATTATGTCATTCTCCCTCTCTCTCTTCCTTCCCACCATCAACCCTATCATCTCTTGCTTCATCTTCTTTCTGCATTTCTTTCAATACTGGCTTCATTCTCTCCCGTTCTAAGTACAAGCTTTCCCTATGCTGGGAAACATGGCCAAGGAAACAATTCCATGCCCATATTGTTTTAGCTCATGATTCAAATGGAAGACAGACTCCCTGCATCCATGAGATTTATGACATCATGAAAATACCTCAGTTGCTTGTACTCAGATCATGTCCAGTCACATGAATGAGGGGTTGGTCCACTATTGGTTAGGCCTGGGTCATTCATGGCTCCTGCAGCCAGGGAATATCCTGTGATTAAGAATCTCACAAGAACCTAAGGAGAGGGGATAGAAGAGAGAAGCAGTTCCTTCACAGAAAAAAGAGTGGACAGACAATAAGAGCAGATATCAATGACGTTTCTCCCATGCCTGCTTAACACATACTCACACACATTTCTGCACATATAATCTCAGAAAAGCCTCCACCTAATGTTTGTCCAACTAAGGTATAACTGAAATCACACTGACTCCAAAGAGAGACAATCCAGAATCACATCCAGTTACCAACCCATCTTTATGTCCAGGATCTCTGGGTGATGCACACATCTCTGACTTCCAGATATGGTTCCTCGTGATCCAACAACCTGCAGTTTAAATGGTTGATGTAATGATCTCCTACACTTCTGTTACACAGTCGAGGAGGGAAAACAGGATATCATCAATTAAAACTCCATTCAGAAAGGGTGAAATGACATACACCACAACATGTACCATACCCTGCAGAATAAAGTAGCAAGGATTGACATCTTGACAGTGGAACCAATCTGACTGCCCCAGGCTTTGCTCTGTACACAAATCACCCAAAGTCATTATTCTTCAAGGCTGTGCCTAAAATGAATGCAGAGCAAAAATCCTTCTGAAGGTCCTGTCCTTTAGCATCCCTCTTATGTTTGGTGTTTTTACAAGCGCCTGGGGATTGCCTTAGAAACCTAGTGATCCCAAGCTCCCCTGAGTTGTCATTTCTCTGGCAATTCAGTACTTTTAAAACCCTAGTCATCTACTGGTTGAGCCTTCTTCCGTCAGTGAAAACCAGAAATCTTGTCTTGACATGTCCTTGGTTATAGACGAGCTGCTTTTGCATACCTGTCCCTTAGCAGCAGGTCTTAACCCTCAGCCAAACAGACTCCTAAATGACTCAGGCCGAGGTGTAGGGCAGAACTAATCAGGGCTGTGCCCAGGCGGAACCCACTGGGTGACTGTTTACTAGGGAAAGAATTGTTCCCTTCACCACCAGCAAGCGCTCAGCAGGACAGTTCGGGGAGAGGTTTAAAGGATGAGGCTCCAGGATTTCTCCGATTCTTCCTGAGTCCCAATCATATCCCCTACTGTGTCTGCCACCGCCCAACCTCTGCCAACAGGAACTTCAGGTTGAGGCAGGGATACAGGCTTCTGAGTTCCATGAGGGGCGTGACTGTCTGCACCACAGCAGTCTCAGACTACTGCTCGCATCCAAATGGGGGAAGGCATCTCTTAACAAAGTTACACGTTATTTCCTTCCTGCTTTCACAGGGACCAATTTACACTGAAGCTTTTTCTTTTCTTGAAAGACATGCAAAAAGCAGACAACATCCTGAAATTCTGACAACTGCTCTAAAGCTTCAGTCTCAGCAGGCACCTGGTCTGAGTTCAAAGAAACAACACGTGACCCTTTAGCCGTGTGTTTCAGAACAATGTAACACAGATTGTCAACTTGGCTGCCCTTGGGATGGGGGTCCTCTCCATGCTGTGGCACACTTAGACTCCACCAAATCCTCACTGTGGAGTCTGCCTCTAGCAACGGCCTAGTCCTGCTACCAATGCTCTGCTTTTTTTCAGCTGTAAAGCACAGAAAACCAACTCAAACTATCTGAAGAAAAACAGAGAAAATTTATGGGGTTTGTTTGCCTGGAAAGTCCTGGAGTAAGACTTCAAGCACAGCTGGATCAAAGATTTTAAACAATTCACCTGGACCCACTCTCACTTTCTCATTCTCTTCCCTCCAGCACTCGCTAGCTCGCTCGCTCTCTGTCTCCACCTCTCAGATCTGCCTGTTTGTTTGTTTGTTTCATTTTACGTTGGCCTCATTCTTTCTTGCCATAGATGGACTCTATTCACATGACAAGAAAGACGATCACTGGCAGCCCAATCCTACATCCATACAGCTCGTAATCCATACACGTAATTTAACTCAAGGGCCCCTACTCACCCTGTTTGGATTGTAAACCCACTCTTCTTATAAGCATAAGTCGTTACTGACAGGTTATCACAATTAACCAGGTCTAGGTGTGCATCTACTCTGAAGTGATAATTGCACCAAAAATACATGGGTTGGGGGAATAAATGCTCCTTAATAAAAAAAAAACAGGACATTGAGCAGAAAGGAACAACAAATGTTCCATCACTCCAACGTACTTGCTTCTATGCTTGAGGACATTCCCAATATTCACGGGATCAGAAAACATACTGTCCATTTATCTTTTTTGAAAAATGTACTTGAAGAAAAATTCCACCAAAATTAAGACACTAAGAGAGGAAACGTCCAGACACTAAAAAATACTGCTGTACTTCCTTTCCCCAGGTTCGACCCTAGATTGGGGAATTAAGTTTTATTTGTGCTTTTAGGTAGAGTTCGCCATCCCCGAGTGAGACTTGGTCCCTCTTTCTTTTCATCTTTTCTTCTGCTTTGGCTCCTTTCCCAATTCCAAGAATTCTGATGGTCAAATCACAGCCTTCATTATATATTTCAGATATTGGATTCAGATATCTTATTGGATTTGACCAGTTAAACTAAACAGTAAGTACATAGCTACTAGGATGACCAAAATCCAAAATACTGACATCAAATGCTGACAAGGACGTGAAGCAACGAGAACTCTCCTTCGCCGCCAGTGGCAACGCCACTTTGGGAGACAGCTTGGTAGTTTCTTACAAAGTTAAATGCCGTCTCACCATATGATCCAGCAATCACACTCCTTAGGTATTTACCCAACTGAGTTGAAAACATGTCCTACAAAAACCTGCACACGAATGTTTATAGCAGCTTTATTCATAATTGCCAAAACTTGGAAGCACCCAAGATATCCTTTGGTAGGTGAATGGATAAACAAACTGTGGTACATCCATATAATGGAATATTACACAGAAATAAAAAGAAATCAGCTATGAAGTCTTGATAAGACATGGAAGAACCTTAAATACCTATGGCTAAGTGAAAAAGCCAGTCTGAAAAGGCTACATGCTGCATGATTCCATACTGCAGAATGTAACTATATTACATTCTGGAAAAGACAAATCTACAGAGACAGTAAAAAAATGAGTGGTTGCCAGAGGTTTGGGGCAGGGAGAAGGAATGAATAGATGGAGCACAGGGAATTTATATTTATTCCACGAGGCAGTGAAACTCTTCTGGATGCTACTGTAATTGTAGATATGTGACATTATGGATTTGTCAAAATCTATAGAACTGTACAACATAAAGAGTGAACCCTAATTTAAACCATGGACTTTAGTTAATAATAATGTAACAAATATCCCATATCAATGCAAGATGTTAATAATAGGGGAAACTGAGGGGGTATCTGGGAACTCCATACTTTTTGCTCACATTTTTTTGTAAACTTAAAATTGCTCTGAAGAATACAGTCTAATAATTAAAAAAGAAACATAGTTGGTGAAGCATCTTTTGGCACCAGAAATAGGGAAGTGCTCAAACACAAAATATGGGTATGTCAGAAGGACCTAAGAGCCAATCTAAAAGAGCTCCCAGTAGCCAAAGCTGGATCAACTTATGTAACAAAATAAATAATGGTGATGGGGATTATAACCCAAAGAATAAAATAAATATCCACAAGTCCATACTGATAGAAACAAACAAGTAAACAGAAAAGTGACAAGTCTTCTTTAGAGGAGAATTCCAATTAAGAAAGATAGAAGGAATGAGAGAAATAGAAAATCATGGCCCGGCCCCATGGCCAAGTGGTTAAGTTCTCACGCTCTGCTTCAACGGCCCAGGGTTTCCCCAGTTAGGATCCTGGGCACGGACATGGCACCGCTCCTCAAGCTGTGCTGAGGCGGCGTCCCACATAGCAGAACTAGAAGGACCTACAACTAGAATATACAACTACATACTGGGGGGCTTTGGGGAGAAGAAGAAAAAAGGAAAAAGAGAAAGATTGGCAACAGATGGTAGCTCAGGTGCCAATCTTTAAAAACAAAAAAGGAAAATCACCATCAGAACATTACAGTAATCATTGCAGCAGGCGAGATACACTGATGAATGCTCAAATTAGTGGGTGAAAGTTTGAAGAGAAAGAGGATATTTACCTGGTCTCAAAATACAGTCCACAAAATACGTATTAATTGCAATGGGAAAAATAGTAGCTGTCTAGTAGAGAAACCTGGCAGACACCACCCTAAGCAAGTGATCAAGGTTAATATCACTAACAATAACATACATTGACTGATGTATCCACCAATATGATGCACTCAGAAGTGTAGATAACACCTATAGCATCCTCCCAAAATGCTTGATCGCAATCTACTCATGAGAAGACATCAGGCAAACCCAAACTGAGGGACATTCTCCAAAACAGCTGTTCAGACTCTTCAAAAGTGTCAAAACCATGGAAGACGAAGAAAGGCTGAGGAACTGTCCATGCTGGAGAAGACTAACTGCAATGAGATCGTGCCTGGCTCCTGGGCCAGAAAGGGACATTTGTGGGAAAACTGATGAAATCTGAATAAAGTCTGCAGTTTAGTTAATAGCATTGTGTCAATGTCAATTTTTTAGTTATGATCATTGTGTCATGGTCATGTAAGACGTTAGCATTAGGGGAAGTTGGGTGAAAAGTCTATGGAAAATCTCTCAACTATTTTTGTAGCTCTTCTGTAAGTCTATTTCAAAATAAAAAGTTAAAAACAAGAGTTGATGTCGTTCTGTGTTGGTCAGTTTGTTTGTTTATTACCAGTGTCTAAACTGTCCATGGGCTGGGAAAATTACTAACTAAAAGGTTTTTCTTTCCCCAAAGACAGAGTCATATAGAACAATAAAATTACTTTCGTTGATGAGAAATCTGAAGAATTTCTATATTTTAAAACTTAATACCAAGCAACCCTAATACTTTGCATGTCATCTTCCAGCTAGAACTGTATTTCAGTGCCAAATATTAGTACAGAAAATTTGGCCCCTTAACTAGGTTTTTAAAGTCCACTATAACAGGATATTGTTGTAAGAAATGGGACAGGGTGTCCAGTTGTCTGGAATCATTGTTCAATCCCTTAGCAGTCATGTGCTTTGGAGAAGAAACTGGTCCTCTCTGAGCCTCAGTGGCTTCATCTGTAACACGGGGACCATGAGAGCATCTGCCTCACAGGGCTGCCATGAGGACGAAATGGGTTATTAAACATAAAGCATCTAGAATAGCGTCTGGCACTTAGTAGGCACTCAGTCAAAGTTAGCTGTTGGGATGGTTGCTATTTGGTAAACCACACAGAGACTATCACTTGGTTTTGGAACTCCAGGTGACTTATATTTTTGTCTTTATACAGTTCTGTGATTTTCAATTTGCTTTAATACATTTATTATAAAAACAATGGGCTTCTAGAAAAGATTTGTACCACAGCTTTGTAATTTTTGTAAAAAATTACACATGCAGCCACATAACTTTCCTTCCTCACTGCCCTCAGGAAAAGGTCCCTGTCCTTACCACAGAAAAGGGCCACCAGAGCCTGGCCCTTTTCTCCTCTTCGGCCTCACTTGTTACTCTCACAATCTCACAACCGAGACAAAATTAATTTCTTTGTTACTCAAAATGCTGCTTTCTCTCTATGCCAAGCCATTCTGTTCCTTTTTGGCACACTTTTCTCCACCTTACTGCCCAGGCTAACACCTTCTCGTCCTTCAGATCTCAGATTCCTTGTTTGTGTATCCATTCGTTGATTCCATTCATGCCACAGAAGTTTACTGAGCTTCTCCTTTATGGCAGGACTCTGGGAGAAAATGGTGAACAAGTCAGACTAGCTCCCTGTATCATGAAGCTCCCGGTGGAAAACAGATGGCACACTCACATTGGGTAATTTGAGGGAAGTTTAACACAGGGATAATTTAAGTGGGCAGGGTGTAAGGGGACGACAAGGGATAGTCACAGTGGACACCATTGGGCCTGAAGGGGCAAAGGGAGGGAGTAGAGAACCAAGAGATGGCTTGTGGAGAGGCCATCTGACAGGACCTGTGACTTTAGTCAAGGACATGGCCATCCCGATATGGCCTCTCAGGGAGGGAGCCAGAGGAATACATTCTCCAAACTCACTCTCCCGCCTCCCGCCAATCTCCTGCCCATGCTTCACATTAGCAAAACCCAACCTGAAGCCAGAGGCAAGGACTGTTGATGTAGCCCATAATAGTAGCCAGTCGGCCTGGTCAGTGAGCAGCGTGAAGAAGGGAAGAGCGTGGATCTGGAGGAGCAAACGGATAACATTCAGCCAAAACTTGCTCCCACAAAGTGTATATTCTAGTGGAGGAAGATGAACAACATAATAATAGCTAACATTCAGCGAACCCTGACTATATGCCGGGTGTATTCTAAGCACTTTACATGTTATAGTCCACTTAATCCTCACAATAGCCAATGAACTCAATTTAACAGATGAGGAAACTGAGGCACAGTGCAGTTAGAAACCTTATGCAAAGTTAATAGTGGAGGAGTTGGTTTCAAACGCAAGAAATTTGGCTTCCTAGCCCAGGCTCTTACCTGCTATGCTAGACTGCTTTCCAGGCAAGATATTTTTCAATAGTGACATGAGCGCGCAAAGAAGAAAATAAATTGGGATAAGGGCGTAGAGAGTGAAAAGTTTGCAGGGAGGGAGAGCAAGTGGAGGAAAGTACTTCTTTATTTGCTAGATGGTCTTAGAAGGCCTTTCAAGGAAATGACTTTTAAGCTGAGACCTGAATGACCTGACTCACCTGAATGAGCCAGTCGTGCAAACAGTGACTCTGGGCTGAGGGGAGAGCAGATACAAAGTCCCTGAGGCAAGCCCGACATATAGGAGGACACAAAATCAGCCCCTGAGGCTGGAGTCCAGTAGGCACAAGGGAGTGTGCTGTGAAATTAAGCCAGAGAGATAGACAAGAGCCATGGAATGAAAGGTTTTTAACAATTGAAGGGTTTTAAACAGAGGAGGGAATGAAGTGGTAAGATTTACGCTTTTAAAATATTGTTATGGATACTGGGTAGAGAAAATATTGATTAGGGAGAGAGTGGGCAAGACACAGGGGGACCAGTTAGGAAACTATAGTAGTCATTTAGACAGGAGATGATCATGTCTGGAATCAGGCTGGCATGAGAGAATGAGAGAAGTGGGCAGATTTTGGATGTATTATAGGGAAGAACTGATGGGAGCTGGTCATAGATTCAATGGGAGGAACATGAGGAGAATTTCCTGAGAAAATCCTGGGGAAAGTAATAAATGGTATGAAAGGATAGAGAATCAACGTGTTTCAGCCATGCTCATTTTGAGATCTCAATTAGACATCCAGTTGGAAACGTCAAGAAAACAGTTGGATCTACAGTTCGTAGTTAAATAGCAACTTCAAGGCAGAAGATAGAAATTTGAAAGTCATCATATGTATATAATAGTATTAATTTCTTTTAAGAATTCATTGAATTATTGTTGTTGTTAAACATCTTGATTTTTCAGGTAGAGAATATGCCATATCAAAAATATTATATTATGTATATGAAACGTAATTGGCATGCAAACAAAAGATAGGATGGGATTTTCTAGGGAGCAAGTACAACCAGAGAAGACAGCAGAATTCTAAATAGTAACTTCCAACATTTAGAGTTCTGGTGGAGAATGAGGGAGTAGCAAGGGAGACTAAGAAGAAGCACCTGGCAAGATGGGAGGATAACCTGCAGACGCTCATGTCACAGAAGCCAAGCGAAAAAACAGTGTATGTACAAAAGGGAAGACAACTGTGTTGAATGCTGCTTAGAGGCTGAATGACAAGAGGATGAAGAAATGGTCATCAAGCCTGGGAACATGGGTTTGTTGGTTTCCATACTAGAGCAGCACTCACAGAGGGAAACAAATATATAGGAGGAGGAGTAGACGTAGTGATAGCCGGTTGCAATGCACAGAGATCTAGCAGGACTGGACATCAGATTCCAGGAGATGGACCACAACCATTGGGCTGAAGGGCTCTCACCCTGCATAATCTGGGATACGAAAGTGGTATGCTTTTCAGAACCTTGGCTCTGGTCTTATTCTTCCAGTTCAGCATTTGTTATTTAAGGGAGAAGCAGCCCTTCCCCTGGCACAGTAAGGAAGCTGAAGTCTAACTCTTGTGGTTGACCACTTAGACAGTTGGCTATGGTTGGCTTTAATGGAGGTCAACTCCTTTCCTGGATAACCAGGTTGGACGGGATCAGTACTGGGAAAGTTAACACTTACCCTTTGGTCAGTTATCTTGATAAGAAGAGTTTCAATAGAGTAGTAAAATTAGTTGAAGAGAGAATCAAAGGAGAGGAAATGAAAAAGTAAGTGAAGATGACTCATGCAGTTCACTATGAAGTAGAGCAGAGAAGTGTAGCACTAGCTAGAAGATATGGTGTCATAGGAGGGTTCTTAACTATTCTAGAGTATGCTTATATGCTGATCTGAATGATCCAGCAGAGAGTGATCACTGCAGAAGTGAAGTCCATCAGCAGCGTGGAGACACTTCTCCCACTGTACCGGGATGGAAGGCGGAGGACAGTGCTGATAGATGTTTAGATTTGCTGATGGGGAGATAAAGGTGTCTCTTATGATGCTTTTGTTTCCTCAAGGAAGGTGAGTCTAATGGTCATTTATTCTAAAAGGCTTTCAAGGAACCTCCAAACTGAGCCCTTCTGTGTGTTCCAAAAGGACTCTATTTTCCACTGATAACATTGTGTTGTAGTTTTCTGCTTACTTGTCTATACCCCTTTCTAGACTATAAGCTGCTTGAGAACAGGTACCTTGTCTTGTTAATAATAACGGCCACAGTTTCCAGCACATTGTAGATGTTCACTAATTATTTCTTGAATGATGGAACTAATTGTCACTGGGTAAAAGGACCATGGGAGACAATTTTTCTTCCTTCTACTTTTTCTGTATTATTCAAATGTCTACAACAAGCGTATGTTACTTCAATAGTAGAAGAAACAAATTTGGTTAAAGTCAATGGAATAAATATAAAGATATTAAACTAAAATCAAAAACACAGTATAATAGTATTAAAGATGAAAAGGTGTAGAAAGACGATAAAACTTTATCTCGTATGCTGTGGAGGGGATAATGGGCAGAAAAAAATGGGAAATAAAGAAAACAAGAAGGAGAGAAAGTAAATTTGGGAAGGATTTGGAAGGTGTCATGGAAAATGGATAAGGTTAATTGTGTAGTTTCTGGTGTTAAAAATATTTCCCATTAATTGCATTAATGTAGAGTGAAGTCCCTCTGGTTTAAGAAAAACTCTGTTAAGCTGTATGGACTGCATTCTTTACGTATTGCTGCGTAACTTAGTGGCTTGAAACAACAATAAACATTTATTATCTCACATAGTTTCTGTGGGTCAAGAACTTGGGAGTAGCTTAATCGGGTAGTTCTGATTCTAGAGGTTTCAGTCAAGATGTCAGCTGAGGCTGCAGTCACCTGAAGGCTTGACAGGACTGGAGACTCTGCTTCTAAGATGGTTCACAGAGATAATGCTGACTATTGGCAGGACGCCTCAGTTCCTCCTGTGGGCCTCTCCATGGATTGCTTCAGTTCTCACCACGTGGTGGCTAGCTTCCCTCAGATCAAGTGATTTTTCAGTAAAGACAAAGAGAGCAAGATGGCACCCATAATGTCTTCTATGATCTAGTATCAGAAGTCACACAGCATCATTCCTGAAATATCCTAGTGGTTACGTGTATCAGCCTTATTTAATGTGGGAGAAGGTACACAAGGGCATGAATACCAGGAGGGGGGATCATTAGGGCCATCTTGGGGGCTGGCTACCACATGGACCATCAGGAAGAAGTTAGAAAATGGCCCCCTAATCTGTAGCAGTACAATAAATCTGAATGAAAGAGGCAAGATAAATAAAGAATTGATTTTAATTTTAATACTTTGGTATTAATAAGGCAGAAAATAACAACAATGGAAAAGCAAATATCAAATTCTCCCAGCGTATATTAAAAGACTGACTAGAAGTGTGAACTCTGATTGAAATTTTTTTGTTGTTTTTTAAGCAAAAAAGGGTATATATAAAAATACTTCTAGAGTTCAAGAGCAGAGTGGAGAATAAAGGCTGGTAATCTCAAATGGAAAAGTCAGCAGAGTATGTATAAAGAAATATTGAGCGAAGTTTGTTTCCATTCAAAACAGAGATTGGTGGTGGATTTCTCACTGAAGACATTTTTAAGCTCTTTAAATGTTTGTAAGAATACGGAATATATCACATAACAAGTTATTAACTAAAATAAGCTTAGATCTGAGACTTCATGTATTCAGCGTATGTACTGTACCTGCCTCCTCCCCCCAATTCCCCAGCCCTCCTCCCCATCCCCTGAACTGATATTTGCTTACTTAATTCTCCATTGTTTACATCCAGGGATCTGTCAGGCTGCTATGGTCAAAAAGCAGTGGCAGAATTTCTAAACGATGGGGCTAAGTGATAGAGAAGATAAAAGAAGAGGTGAGATTAGGAAAAACAAAGGAAGAATTGATGGCAAAACAGCCCCTACATACACCAAGGAGGTAGAGGGTGCTCTTCAATCCCCTAAGGATGCAACCAAGGAAGTGGAGGCAGCAAATCTCTGCCTTCTTGGTCAGCTGCATTTTCTCCTTTTCTTACAGAGGTCACCCCAGGAGTTAGGATTATCAACCATCCCAGTTTTCCCAGGACTGAGAGTTTTCCCAGGATGTGGGGTATTCGGTGCTAAAACCGGGACAGTCTCAGGCAACTGAGACAGTTGGTCACCCTACCCATGGTGTTTTTTAAGTGGATGTGAGATCCAGGTTCATCTCCAGGCTCCTACCCACTTCCTCCAAGTACCTGACAATCCAGTATTCTTGACAGATGGACAGATCAATCCTTATAAAATTCAAGAATAGAAAAGAAATGTACTTAAGAGAACTATTTTGAAAAAAGACAAAGCCACAATTGAATTCTAAATAAACCATGGGAAAATGGTTTTGGAAACTATAAGTTAATATTTGGGAAGTACAGAAAATGAGGGCAAAATGAATATTATGGGTAAAAGACAGGTGGGTTATTTTTTTTTAAGTCGTGAGATAAAGCACTAAAAGTAATGGTCCTGGGGATTAATTGAAATACAGTTGCCAAAGCATGTGTGAGAAAAATGTTAGAAGAGCTGGATCAAAAAGGAAAACACATTTCAGAAGAAGAGAAGGGAGAAATAGAGGAGGGGAAATAATGTTAGCATAGGCTGCTAAACAAAATTAATATGCAGTTGTAAGTATTTAAGTATTCATACTATGTAAATGCCTTTTGCAAATGAGATTATAGATTTGCTTGCAAACAGTAAACATGCTAAATAAATGTAAGGTGCTATTATTTAAAAAAAAAACAACAGCAACAACAACCAGTAGATGATATTGGCAGCCATCCCTACAGAAATCTTAAGCTTGCAAGAAGAAACTGTCTATAAAAGAAATGTGCACTGCTCACAGCATCCCCACAGCTAGATGGGGGTTACCATACGAGAAATAAACATTTCTCTCTGAGTTCTCCCATGAATTGAAATTGATTGGCCTACTGGACAGTTACATGGTGAGTTTCAGGATGGATGTTCAGCGGACAGAATCCTCAGGCTTCTGACGCTCCACAAAGTTTCTCTGTGGGACCAGGGCAAACTTAAACAAGACCTTAGCCCAAGTAAATGGCCCTCCAGCTCTGGCACTTGTAACTGTGAACACATCTGTGCTGCCCTGTCCACTCAGGTCCCCTCCTCCCCTTCATCCACAGAGCTGATGAAACACAGGGACTGCAGGGGAAGCTGAAGCCGCTGCGTGTCTAGATCGGTTCTGTAGGACACAGCAAAATCCGAAATGGATTGTGACCTGCTGATAATCTTTCACAGCAAACCAAGTGATCATTGATTAAAAATAGCTTCGAACACGTATCGCACATCTATTTCAGGCCTCGTTTTATTTGGAATGCAAATACTGCTGGAAGCCAGAGCTACATGAGCAGCAGCTGGAAATCTACTCAGACATTCTAGCCAATTCATGTCAAGCCCAGTTGGCAAAATTAATGCCATTCTGTGGTCTCAGTGAAGGAAAGATAGTTAATTATGCCCCACTGCCCAGTGGTTTCTATTATGGACACATCTGGACTGAGAGGCTCATTTGAAATCCCCAATTTCACTGCTTCCCAGAGTCTAAACCAAGTTTAAAAATTGATTTGTGAGGATGAGAGGGTCGGGCACACAAACCGCCTGGCCCACAGAATCCAGGTAGGCTCTAATGAAAGTCTGTCCTAGTTTCAAAGGCTCTTTTATGTCTCTGGTGTTCGTATTTTCATGAGTGTTTTTCACCGGTTCCTAAAACGCAGTATTTGGACAGGTTTCTCAGTAAATAAATAAATAAGCAGCCCACCCCTGCTCCTCGGGGCTAAGGAGTTTAGTTTCCACGGCGCCTTCAACCACCACAGGCTGTGATATTTTCATCTCTCTGAAAGGAAGGCAGGCTGAGACCTTGTCTCTTTTGAACAGAAATCCTTTCAAGGAATGTCTCCACCCTGCATCAAGAGACACAGCTGATGGTTCTGAGGAAAACTTCCCTCCAAATGATCGCTGACTCCTGTTTTGGCAGCGGGAGCAGGTGAGTAGAGACTTGCCCTGTTGGAGGTGCCATCTTTGAGAAGAGAATTAAAACAGATCATCCATCAAACCCACGGTGGCTGTTCAAATCCTACAGGGCTTTAATTTTAGCCAACTGGCCACTTTCTATTGCACTTAAACCTCAAATAACACAGGTCCCTAACCTCCCTATCTCCATTCCATCTTCCCACGGGACCACCAGTGTTCACACAGCGGAGAGCATCATTAGGCCAGGAAGCAGCCCCCAGGTGAAGACGTGGAGCCAGAGTCACCTTGGTGAGCCAGGTGCCCCCGCGTGAGGTGATAGAATCGCTGGGAAGCTATGTTCCCCTCCCCCAAGCCTCCCTCAAGCTGCCTGATGGCTAAGATTCATGTCGAATTTGTTCCTTTACGCCAAACCTTTCAAGGCTTCACCCTTAATAAACTGTAAATGCTCTTAGGAGGGGACAACTATGTTTTATCAGTCACTTACACCTGATGGTGGCTGAGTTTTTCTGACAGTAGGAATTCTGACAGAGGAAGAAAAGTGAGTGGAGGGGGTAAGAGGGCTGTCCCCAAAGGAAGGCAGCACGATTAAGGACACTGAAAATAAACTCCACTGGAGACCATTCCTAATAATTTTGCCTGGAACTCACCTTGCTTTGTCCACCCTAATTTGCATAAACTACTTGGTTGATGGATCAACTTTATAGAAATCAGTCTTTGATAGATTGAGGAAAATCAATCAGCTGAGGAACTTGAAAATTATAGAGAACAACATATAACCTTGATTTTAAAACAGTTTCTGAGCTGCCAGGGCTGCCTAACGCGGTGCCAATTAATGGCACCGTGTGGTTCCCTGGGAAGCATTTAAACAGAGTCTGCATTCGTTTCTGACAATGGTGCTAGAGAGGGTGTTTTTGCATTAGGCAGGCATTGGAACTAAATCAGGTTAGAAGTCCATTCCAACTCTAAGGTTTTCATGGTTTACTCAGTTATCTCATGGAAACTTGTGATTCCGACCAAAGGAGCTGAAATCATTGTGACATCAAAACAGACAAAGCAGGAACACAGGTGCCACCAACTCATAGGATTAGGAAGTCAGGCCACAACTCCTCCGTACCTTTTTGAACTGCGTGAGGATGAAAGGGGAGACTGCAAACTTATGTATCCTAGACATGGAAATTCTTCAGAGGCATGGTCACTGTGTAGACCCCAGGCTCCAGAAACAGCCTCACCCTGAGCTGCCCAAAGCCCACAGGATAGAAGCCGGTAGCTGCAGGGAGTGACTCTTGCATTTCTCTATCATGAAACCAAACGCTAAGACTATGAATGGAGCTTCCTGCTGGAGCTAGAGAACCAAGACAAGGAAAAAAATGACAGATTAGAGTCAGATTTGGGGGAAAGCTGTAGAATCCAGATGCACTCAACACTAAGGTTAAGGGTGGAGCCTGGGCTCAGAAACCGAATGGAAGAAGCATGCTGCCATGGAAGAGCAAGTGCTTGGGAAGCAAAGAGATTTGCATCACATCCCAGTTCTACTGCAAGATCTTGGGCATTTCCTTACATTTTCTGAGGCTCAGCTTCCTTCACAGGTAAAATGGGGTTAACAATGCTTCTTTTAAGGAATTGTATGAGAATTAAATTAGATAGAATATGGGGAAAAGAGAAAAAGCTAGGCTCAGAGTAGGCATTCTGTAGATGTTAATTATCCTGCTCCCTACCCTCTTGGTGCAGTGGCTCTCACCTCTGGCTAAGGGTTAGAATGCCCTGGGGATTTTTTTTTGCTGAGGAAGATTAGCCCTGAGCTAACATCTGTGCCAATCTTCCTCTCCATTTTATATGTGGGTCGCCACCACAGCATGGCTGGTGAGTGGAGCAGGTCTGCACCAGGGATCCTAACCTGCAAACCCCAGACTGCTGAAGCAGAGTGTGCAGAACTTTAACGACTTGGCTGCGGCCAAGCCACCCTGGGGAATTTTTTAAGCCATTCCTATGCCTGAGCTGCTCCTGCCCAGAGATTCTGATGTAATTGATCTAGCATGAGATATGGTCATCAGTTATTTTCAAATGTTTTTAAAATCTTCCCAGGAGATTCTAACATGCTCCCAGATAGAGAACCACTGCTCAGGTATATCAGGATGAGTATCATCCTTGGATTTGAAATTTTCCACTATAGTTTAAGCAAATATTTTACTTCTCTGAGGCTTCATTTCTTTATTATTTTAAGAAGAGAAGTAATATTCTGATTTTATAGGGTTGTTTTGAATATATAGTGAGATATATTTAATAAAGCTCCTAAAAGAAGTAACTGATGATTAGTAGATACTGAATAAATATTCATCTTTTCTCCCTTTCTTTTCTTGTCGTTAGTTAGGGAACACACATGTGTCAAAATATTATTAAAATAAATAAGGACAATAAACAAGCAATACTACCAATCAGGCAGTTTTGAAATTAATATAATTAGTAACTACCTTAGGCAAAACTGTCTTACCTATCTTCTACAGGAAAATGAGGTTAAATCCTAGGATAGAAATAGCAAATATGGTGTCCATTTGTCCCGTTCCCTCATTCCATGCTCATGGCAGACATCACTAGTCAATTACAGCACTGTTCCTTATTGAGCCTTGATGAGTCCTCGAAGTCCTTTACCATACAGCTCTCTCAGGCCTACGGCAACAATTAATTAGATCTGGGATATGTATTGAAACAAACTTGCCAGCCTTGTCTTAGGTCAGGGGCTGCCTTAAGCCTGCAAATGAGGCATATTTCAGAGATGATTAAGTGGATTCCCTGGTGTGTATGGCCAGAGATAAAGGCAGACCCAGAGAGCAGCGAGTTTTACACAATCTGATCCATACTAAGCTAAGAATCTGTGCTTCCTGGTGAGTGCAGGAAATACAGCAGAAGAGTAAGCAAACCCAAAATCAGAAACGAAAGTGCCAGAGCCTGCATGGTGCTCAGTGCACTCAAGGTGTGCCTACCTCCTGCAGTTTCCAGAGAGTGCTATCCGATGGTTTTCCAAAAGCCAGATTATTTCTCTGACTTAAGAAACGTGAAACCAACTATTGCAATACTTCTCCCCTAAAGTGAAAGGCAAAGGCTCTGATGAGAAAGCCCCCGTGAAGCTCAAGTCAGGGGCTAAAAGCCTGACATTGGTGCCTGCAGGCTTGTCACAGCTGAGACGGGTGAACACCGAGGCCAGAGGACTGGTGCCGCTGGCTGGGATCCTCCCCCGCTGTGCCCACCAAAGGACAGCCAGCAGTTCTGCCAATAGAGGCTTCTGCTAATACTTATTATTGATTAACCCCCGTGCAGGCCAGGAGCGTGTTCACTTGCTACAGAGCAGCACAAGCCCCTGCTGGGCAATATCGTGACGGCTTTGAGCTAATTCCACACCAGGCACAGGTTATAATTCTAATAGCCTGTGAAGAACTCTTTTATTTGGGACCTTAAATAAAACTGTAACTTGCTACACTCAATATTTTGCTTTTTTTTAAGACTGAGTGCTTTTCTTTGTAAAAATTCAGGAACAGGAGCCAGGAAATAGAACCACTGCAAATGGAACAAAGGGTTGGTTTTGTTCATTTTGGTTTCTTACCACTAAAATGTGTTACATGCGCCCTTTACTTCCGTTCCCAGCAGGGAAAAGTCAGCACAGCTGCTGAAGTCAAAGGGAGGTCAGGGGGGTTAGAAAGCCATGCGGAGGCACGGTCAGGAAGCCCCCGAGACCAACGATGCAGGGCAAGGAGGGGGTGAGACAGGGCAAAGAGGAGGTGGGATGTGGAGGTGGCGGGAGGAAGAGACAGCTGGTATGATTAGGAGATTGATCAAATAAGTAAATATATTGAGAATAATAGGAGCCAAAATTCTCATTGCCAGAGAAACTATTTATAAACATTGAAATGGTTCTTTCTTCCAGAAAGAACCCTGAGGTATTGGATTGAAATTGAGGTATCAATATATTTACATAGGTATACACACATATAACACAATATATATAATATAATATATAAGTTCATGAACTTATGCTTTTATTATTATGTGTGTGTAAATATACACATACACACAGATAGATACAGAAATAGTTATAGATGTATCTGTTTGTACAAATATATACATATACAGTCATGCACCACATAAGGATGTTTTGGTCAATGATGAACCACACACACCGTAAGATTAGTACCATATAGCCTAGGTGTTTAGTAGGCTATACCATCTAGGTTTGTGTAAGTGCACTCTATGATGTTCACACAATGACAAAATCACCTAACGAGGCATTTCTCAAAATGTGTCTCCATCGCCAAGCAATGCGTAACTGTATACATATATAGATTTCCTGTCTCTCTCCATTGAGTGAGAGGGTATAAAAGCAGTGACAGCCCAGTAGCAATTAAAGTATTTAGTGCCCAAATCTTGATTTCTAAATACTATCCTTTCTTAAAAGTAACCAGAGATCCTTGGGAAAATGGCTGATTCCAGGGCTGCAACAGGAAAAGTAGAAGTTGAATCTGAAACACCCCCTTATGTCAGAAAATAAGGAAATGCTCAGTGAACGATGGGGATGTGCCAAAAGGACACGGGAGCCAGCTTGAAAGGGTTAAATCTGGGGCAGAAAAGCATGAAAAAATAACAATAGTAATGGACTACAACCCGTTAATTGGAATCCATGTATCCATATTGATATAAATAAGTGAATGAATGATTGAGGGAGAAGAAATGCTTGCTTACAGTAGATTGCCAACCAATAAAAATGGAAGAAATGATGGAAATAGACACTCATCATTTGGCAACCTTCATAAAGGTGGTTGATTCAATCAAAGGATGCTAAGCCCAGTAGTTGGAAGTTTGATGAGAAACAGAATATTGACTAATCCCAGAAAATGTCCCCATAAAACACAAATCAAAAGCCAAAATATTGAATTTAAGTGGAGAGACCTGGCAGCCAACAACATGGTCAAGAATCAAGGTTAGCTTCACCAGTGGTTGGAAGAGCTGAGAACATGGGCCTACTGGTGACGCATTGGGAAGAACGAAGCATCATTTCTGTAGAATTACTGCCAAGAATGCATAACCTCAGTATGACCATGAGGAAACAAACATCAGACAGATGCGGGTGGGAGGCCATCCTTCAGAATGAAAGAACTGTGCTCTTCAAAACCGTCAAACACACGAGAGACAGGGGTAGACAGAGGAGCTGCACAAGGTTGAAGGAGTCTGAAGAGACATGACAACTAAATGCAGCACATATTCTTGGATAGTATCCTGGAACACAAAAGAAAAAGAGGGATTTGGGGGATAGTTGGGAAAACCTGAATGGGGTTTGTGGACTGGACAGTATTATACCAATGTCAATAATCTGATACAGAGGGTTATATGCTGGTTCTGTAGGAAACTGTCCTTGTTTTGGGGAAATACATACTGGAGTGTGTGGGGGTGATGTCACATCATATTTTCAGCTTGCACTCAAAAGGTTGAGAAAAAAGACTAGTGATAATGGGTATAAGTACAAACAGAATAGGTAATAGAGCAAAAGGAATAAAATATTAACAACTGGAAAATATGGTGACAGGAATACTGGAGTTCTTGGTATTCTTCTAGAAACTTTGAAATTATTTCAGAATAAATTATTTAAACTCTATTACATATGTGTACACACGCACACACAGTCAAAGAAATTCAAATTAAACCACAATGAGATAACCGCTACGCACCCACCAGAATAGCTAAAATTGAAAAGACTGACAACAACCAAATGTTGGAGAGGGTGTGGAGGAACTGGAACTCTTATACACCATTACTGGAAGTGAGAAATGGTCCAATCACTTGGGAAAGGTTCTGACAGTTTCTTACAAAACTAAACATATGTATCCTTTATGACCAAGTAATTCCACTGCTAGGTATTTTTCCAAGAGAAATAAAAATGAATGTCCACAAAAATAGTTGTACAAGAATATTCAGAGAAGGTTCCCTTGTAATCACCAAAAATCAGAAAAATCTTAGGTATCCATTAATAGGAAAATAGACTGTGCTCTATTTATGCAATGCTATACTACTGAATAACAAGAAGGAGTAAACTATTACTACAAGCAATAACATGGATGAATTGCAGAAACGTCATGCTGAGTGAAAGAAGTGTTACACAAAAGACATATTGTGTATCATCATGAATGGAACTTCATATCATTCCATTTATATGAGGTTCTAGAACAGATATCTATGGTGGAAAAAAAAGTCAGAGAAGTAGTTGCCTGAGGGGGATTGGTGTGGAGGTGGGGAAGTGCCCAGGAAAGGGGCCTGAGGGGACTCTCAGGTATGGTAAAGTTCTCTCTAGATAGAGGTTTGAGTCAAGCAGATGTAGGTATTAGTTAAAACTCATCAAATGGTACACTTAAGCCTTGTGCATTTCCTTGTGTGTAAATTTTACCTCAAAGAAAAGAAAAAGAACAATAAATAAATATTAAACTATAGCTATTGATATGCATACTGAAGTATTTAGGGGAACGTGTACTGACTGGTGTCAGCAACTTCCTTTGAAACACAGCCCTAAAATGAGGTGGATCGATAGATGCGTAGCAAGATAAATAGATATGCGATAAAGCACGTCCAGTAAAACGTTAGCTGTACAATCTCAATGATGGATATATGAGTATTCCCTGTAAATTTCTTTTATATTTGCTGTATGTTCAAAAATTCCCATAATACAGTGTTGAAAAAATATATATTTAGAAACAAGACAAAGCCTTACTGTGGACTAAAAGTGAGAGAGGAATGGAGTCACTAAGGCGAAATAGCATAACGCAAAGAGTTGGACCAATTGAAAAGCCCAGACAAACTGCACTGGAGTATTTCTCCCTAGTGTGTGTCCTAAGAGAAATGAGATATGGGAATATCTATGGGTCAGTTCTTCCCATCATCCCTAGTGCTGAGATCATTCAGAATGACCATCCATTTGACCATTGACTGATAGAATACTCTAAGCCCTCAAATCAACCTAATCATTTTTACTTTGTCTTCTTCTGAAAGTGTGACCAGTTAACCAAATTGCATGAAAACAGCTTGTTTGATGTAACTGAATGTCCTTTCATCTCTAGTCAGTAGTTATCTACTGAGGAGTGCGCATCAGAATCGAATACATTACTTTTTGTTGCTAGTGCATTGTAATGGTAATGCATAATACATTATACAGAATGTTCTGCTACTTGCTTTTTGCCTACTATGTCCCCGGACAGCTTTCCATGTCCATACACATAAATTCCATCATCTGTAAAGTGGAAACATGATAGTTGTGAAGACTAATTTAGTTAATACTTGTAAATAACTTAGCACAATATCCAGCACATTGTCATTGTTTAATTAAGGTTAGCTATTGTTAATCCATTATAAAGATACTCTATACCTTGTATAAGTTATTGAGGGACATGTAGGTTGCTGTCAGCTTTTCCTTGCTACAAATAATATGGAACTGAACAATCTTATACGTGTATCTTGATACACGTAAATATTACCAGCATAAATTCCTGGAAGTGGAAGTGCTGGGTCACAGAGAATGTCCCCTGTGCCAGTCATATATCTATTGTCTCTCAGCCAAAGCCCATCCTCCTTCACTTTGCTTTGTGACCCTGGGGTGGAAATCTGTAAACTGCCTTTCCCAGACTGCTTTGCCAGCTGGCTTCTTTTCTTTTTCTTCCAGGAAGGTATTGCCAAATCTACCTCCAAGTTCGTTGCATCAATTTGAACTCCCATCAACAGCGTATGAAAGGGCCACTTTCCCTACTTATGGAGTTTTTCTTAAAAAAAGGCAACTATAGGGCCCCGTTCCAGACATTCTGAGTAAGAATCCTCAGGGGTGAGGCCTGGGCATCTGTGTTTTCCAAGAACATCACAAGTGATTCCAATGCCTAGCCAGATAAGAACCATTGTTCTAGATCTTTGATTCTCAAAGTAGGGTCCCTGGACCAGCAGTGTAGGCATCAGCTGAGAGGTTGTAAGAAATGCAGAATCTCAGAAGCTGCATTTCAGTAAGGTACCCAGGGGATTCAAACGCACATTAAGTTTTGAGGAAACACTGCTGTATAAAGGATGCAGTCAGATGAGGGGCACAGACCTGGCTTTTGAGGGGCCTAAAGCTTATATAATTTGGAAAGCCCTTTTTACCAAAAGGGAATACAAAATTACAAACAAAAATTGAGTGTGCATTGAATATTTGTATTTACTTCATTGTAATTCTTATAATGAAGTAAGAAACCATAAATATAGCAAATAAATTACAAAATACGAATTTCTAAAAGCTGAAAAATACCACCACCATCACAAAATCCAGGAAAAAACAATGACAAAATGTATTCACTATTGAGCTGCCTAACACAATTCTGTAACATTTTTCTAAATGTTTAGCTGTCTCTTTATATGATAAATAATTTTTTCTATAATCTTTCTACAGAGAGATGAGAAAGATAATTCAGTCTACTAGAAATTTGGTTTTTTATTATTGATAATTTATAAAAGTTTTTTTCAACTTCCAACTTGTGACAATGTCATGTAAAATTTGTAGAGTTTTGTCAGATTTGGGTTAAGCTCTATTCACTTTCCTTCATCCACAAGCTATAAGAGTTACGGCATTTCAGATTTCTTGTGCAGTGGCTAGTTTCAAAAACCCTTTGACACAATGACACCCATTAGCCTTTCTGTGGTCCATGACCTTATGCAGACCATGACTTCCTTCTTCCTTCTGCTCTTCTGTCCTTCTCCAGGAGTGTCCCAATTCACATAAATTTCCTTCTTCTGTTATCGTTTTATCTCTATTTTCTTTGCTATCATTATCCTGTTTCTTATATCTACGATTTTGACCATCAGAGGTTTTAGCTTCTGTTGTGATAAAGGGAGAGTTTTCAACATTTCGACATTGAAGTTTCTGTTAGTCTTCTTCCTTTTAGTTTAGATCTTCAGTTTCTAGTAGGATACACCTTCTTTCATATGTGAATTGTAGTATATCAACCATTCTGAAAATAGACACTAAATTAACCTGAAATTAAGGAAGGCACAAGAGCAAGTCAAATATGTTTTAAAATTGCGCCTACAATATATTGAGCTACATAATAACATAATCAAATGACCCTTATACCACATCTATTGCCTTAGTAATGAAGATAGGAGTTCTGTCAGTAGAACCCTTATTTCTTCAGGCCTTTCTAAAGCATTGTGTTAATATTGCATGCTGTTTCATCTGAAACCAGCAGAATTTATCTAGACAAGACATTCAGATACGCTAAGACTTGTTTTGAGATGCGTAAAACCTGCAACATCGCCGACTTACTGCTTATAGTTCTATTAAAAGGTTTTGTCCCTACAAACACAGGCATTCTGGTAAATTCTATTTTGAGCACTTACAATCAAAAAAAGAGAAAACAGTGTGTTTTTAATTGTATATTGTGTATTACTGAGTATATTCCCGATGGAAGAACATTTCCATTTTGTTTAGGCATCATGAAGAAATGAATCCTCCATTTACAACTTTACATGTCTGATGATTGGGAGAATTTTCCACAGACTAGTTTCTGGCTCTGTACATTTCAACTCTTGTCTCTCCCACTCCCCACATGCTTCCTGTGCCAAGCGTTGTAGGATAAGTTCATTCCATGTCACATATGTGGCCTTGCACCTTCACGCCACAACCGTGAGTGAGCCAGTACAGTGGATAACAGAAATAGTCCTGGAAGTCATACCTCCACTAGAATGGCTAACAGTGTAACTCCGCACAGAGGTAACTATAAACGACATAAAGATATATCCTTAAACTCAAAATCAACATGACCCCAACTCAATTTCCCTTTATCTGAATCCTAAATATGCCTGCAGCCACTTCAAGTTCACCCACACCTGGGGAATTGTAATAAAGGGAGAGAGGGAGTAGAAAGAGATAGCTGTCCTAACTCATCTCAGATAAAATGTCTTACTCTTGAAACTTTACAAAAATATGTGAGCACGGAAAAGAAATTGATGGGGCTCCTCCCAGGGCTTTTGGAAGGATGACCATGAAAGCAAAGACCCCTGAAGCTTAGCACAGTCAGTCTGTCCCTGCAGAGGAGCACACAGGATCCAAATGACAGAGCAGAGAAATATCTTCAGAGGTCACTAGTAGAATCCCCTTGATATAAAGATGGGGAAACTGAGGCCCTTAGAGGTTGTGTGACTTCCCAGGATCACCCATCTAGTTAGTAGTAGAGCTGGGACTGGAATTTGACTCCAAGTTCAATGTTCTTTTTCTAGAGTGCTTCTGGCTTTGTGGGTTTTTTCCCCTTGAGATCTTTAGACTTTGAGAGCTAAATTCAATGCCCAATGTGTATTAAAGGAAATAAAGTGTTAGAAGAGGTGTCACTCTAGATTTCACTTAGGCACCAAACAAATATCCTTTATCCCTGTGATCAGTCTCACTGCCTCTCACAAAGTACTTGCCAACAGAGATATTTTGCTGATCCATTGAATCTTACATGGCAAAGAAAAAAAAAACCCATAAGTCATCAGTCATAAAGCATATGTTGATGAGATGTGGTTTGATACCAAAATAGGCATTCTCTACCCAAAAGAAGGAAAGATTACTGAAAGCTAATACTAATGCTAATGTTAGCCTATTATAAGTGTCTCATGCTGTGGCTGTATTCTGATTTGTGCCTTGAGATAAAGATTTAATATTCTTCACTTAAATCGCAGTATCTATTGGGTTTTTATGGGCTGCAGTATGTTGCTACACTAACATTTCAATGCAGGCATTTCCACCCTGAAGATTTATTTGGTCTGACACTTCATATACATCACAACATTAAAACAATTTAAATATCAGTTATCTGGGCCACATTCTATTGTCCCCACGCATGCAACAATCATTTATTGAATGCACCTGCTACGCCAGTCACTGTAAGAGGGGAAATAGGAGAAGCATGTGACATCAGAGAGGGGCCACAAAGATGAATGACACAAGATGTTTGCCCTCATGAAGCTCCTAGATGAGAGAGAGAAATAGACACCCTGCCCAATGGTTACAGTGCAGTATGGCAGAGGCCAAGGGCACAGAGGAAGGGAGCAGTCACTCAGCTGGGGAGAGGGGAATTCAAGAAGCTTCGGAGAGCTGACGCTTGAGTTAATTCTCAAAACATTTACAAGAGAGAGAAGAGGAAGGGCATTAGAAACAGAAGGACCAACATGTGCAAAGGTTTGGAGATGAGAAGGAGAATGTTTAGGAGACAGCTAACGCTTTATTTGGGCTACAACCTGGAGTGCCTGGGAGCAGAGAAGGTGGTACCAGGAGAAAAGCTGAAATGCAAAGAGTGTAATTTCAGCCTGGGAAGGCTTTGTGTACCATGCTAGGGAGTCTGGACTTGCTTCTGTAAGAAACGGTAAGCTTTTAGGCAGCACAGTGACATAATCAGATCTGTGTTTAGGAAAGCCAAGTATAGGAGGCATGGAGTTACAAGGCTGTGTGTGGCAAAGGTCCAGGCAGGAAATATGAGCCTGAGCTACGAAAATCTGAATGACTATGATGACAGCATCCACTGGCCAAAGATCCCAAGAGGTATCTTCCAATAACTATCTCATTGTAAAAGTCTGTAACTCAAAATTTCAGGACGGCATAACCTGTAGTACAGCAAGCAGTTATTTACAACATAAAGTTCCCAGATCATCTCTATAAGTAAATAAGACATGTCCCAGGATGACCTCTACCTGATCCTTTCCTCCAGCTGCAGCCTAATGACATCACATGCCATTCACTTCTTTTTTCTGTTTTATAATCAATGAGGCCGATCTAGATGGCCCAACGAGTCTGATCTGTAGAGACAATAGTGATATAAGAGGCTTGGGACCTAAGTCTCAAAGCTCCTTCCTTCCAGGTCAAACAAGAAAACACAAAAATGCACTGGCCCAGTAGGAACGAAAGTATTAGCTTATTCCTAGGCCAGCAAGCATCCAATAATCCCCAAAATGCAGAGCTCACCAATAAAAGCTAGATTGCAGAAATAAGATTAAACTTTAGGACAAATGAGTCCTCTGCTCCCTCCCCAAATCTATACCTTGGGGCCTGAGCACTCAGGCATGCCTACTGAATGGGTCCTCAGAACTGACTGCAAGTTCACTCGCTCAGTTGATGGAATGGATGAGGTCTGCAATGGGCAGCAGGACAAAAGACTTCTTTCCCATGACCAGCCCTGCACAGGGGGCTCTCTCAAGAGAGAGGGAGGGGAAGAGAGCCCTCAGCTCCTGTGTCCAGGCAGTGAAAGCCAAAATGGAAGCTGAAGGCCTTACCTTAGACACAGTTATCCCTGTCAGTCACATGTGGCCCAGGAATGTTGCAGATTCTGACCAATCAGATTAATCTGGAGGCCCCAGTAAGAGGGTGGAGAGACGCAGAAATGCCCTCCACACATGGTGAGAGGGGCAGACATGTTTCATGGAAGGCAGAGGTCGTCAAACAAAATACAGAATTCCCAGTTAAATTTGGATTTCAGATAAACAACAAATAATCTTGTAGTATAATTATGTCCCAAATATTGCATGGTACATTCACTAAAAAATTATTCATTGTTTATCTGAAATTCAAATGAAACTGGGCATCCTATACTGTTATTTGATAAATCTGACAACCCTAGAGGAAGAATTTTCCTCCGTGGCATAGATATTCACATCCCCACAGCTGAATTAGAATCTCAGAGTCCTAGAAATGGAGAACTTTAAAATCACCCAGTCCCTCGGCTTAAATTTATTCACGATGACAATGAGGAGACCCAGAGAACTGCAATAACTGGTCCAAAGTCACGCTATTAATTAATGGCAGACTAGAGAATAAAATACATCTGCAGATCCTCTTGCAGTGTTCTTTCCCCTCTGCCACCCTAAGCCCCTTCTGTCCCTTGGCTCTCTAGCTCCTGAATTACATGGAAATTCCCCTAGGGCAAAGAGAATTATTTTTTAATACCTTCTCCCACTGCCTAACACAATGCTTTATGAGCCCTGGCAGTGCAATTGATATTGTGGAGTGGCAGGCCATGTGGCTAAATTACCAGGATAACTGCCACCTCTCTCCACTTCACTCACACCTTCTGTGCTCTGTGCTTGTGAACCCATTTTTGGGGGATTTCTGGGAGGTTGGCACAGCCTCTAGCCGGGTGTGAAAATTGTCCCAGCCCTCCTGAGAGGCTGTGATGTATGGCTTTCTGAATAACATGCAGCCTTCAAGAAGGATCCTCCCTAGTGAGGTAATGGGTTCAAGGAAAATACAGCTAAGACCTGTGAGCTTGTGTGAAAAGCAGTTGTGTTTTCATCGGGAACTTCAGCTTCCTCCACAGCAAACCTTTGACCAGAGCTGCCAGCAAAGACCCAGCTGGACTTTTAGGCGTTCGTTCTCTTCTTTCCTTTGCCTCCCTCTTGTGGTCAAGCAGGTGAGCAGTTAGTACAATGGACGTGAAGAGCGAGGAGTCCTTAAACAGCAGCAAGCTGTTAGATAGATGATAGAGCCACGTCTCTGCCACACGTGGTGCTTGTCGGGCCAGCCCTTGACGAATTTGTGAAGTGGGGTGATCTTCACTGCCCTCCATCACTTCTCACAACTCACTCCACTTTGTCTTCTTGTTCTCAGGACCCTGATCACCTTCCCAGCCCCCAATCTCTCCCAACCTCCATCTGCATGTTCCTGACCTCCTTCCTCTGTAACCCAACCAGGACTTAGGCTTCTTGGGCTCCTAGTGCCCTGGGCAGGCAATTCCTTCACCTCCAAGGAACAAGTTGTATCATTTAAATTAGAAGAGACCACACAGTCTTAAGCAAGATGCTGAGATGCTTAGTAATGGTAATAATAACATTTATTTAGTGCTTAATAAATATAAGTTTCTTCTGCTAAGCGCTTGACACACATTCTTTCATTTACATTCATAATCCTCAGAGCAAATCAATGAGGCAGATATTGTGCTTATGCTCATTTTACAGATGAGGAAACTGAGGTTTGGAAACGTTAAATAATGCACTCAAGCGCTATAATAATACTCTAAGTAATAGAACTGGGATTCAGATTCAGAAAATCTGGCTCCAGACTCTAGAGAGCCCTGTCCAATAGGACTCTCTGTACTAGCGGAAATGTTCTGCACTGTCCCGTATGGTAGCCACCAGCCACAATAGCTACTGAGCATTGGAAATGTGACTATTGCCACTAAATTTTTCATTTTATTTAATTTTAACTTAAATAGCCACAGATGACTAGTGGCTACTCTGTTGAACAGCACAGCTCAGAATATAATCCCGTGTTATTCTAGGTACTTGCTTTTCCCTTCCCCACACACATATTCACATGCATACCCTGAAGGGGTTGGGGAGATATTTTGTTCACATCATCCCCTTGGCTCCTACTCCACATAGATTTAAAGTAGACCCTGACTAGAAAATTGATAGTTGACTTATGTCCTCTTGATGCAATAAGGCAAGGAAATTGAATCGATGATATAAAAGATATGAGCTCTTATCCTCGCTCTGCTGGTGACAAGTCACATAATTTCTCTGGGCCTCAGTTTCTGCCTTTGTACAAGGACAGAGCTGTACTCTATGATCTCAAAGATCACCTCCAGCGTTAACATTCTGCAGTTGGAAAGTGCCCCACAGAACGCCTCTCCGGCTCTCACGGTGACACACCGAAAACAAGAGCCCCAGGTGATGAGTCTGCCACCAGCAGTGATTGCCTGGAGGAACAGTCAGCAAGCATGCTTGATTGTGCGCATCCAACACCCCATAATATATGGGGTTCTTTTTTTAGAACCCTAATCAGAGATTGCATTTGCATAATTAACATCTTTAGGAATAATTGAAAATGACACATCTGTTCACTATCATCCCCTCCTTGGCAAACTATGTGTTATAAACACAGTTTCTTCAGATCAGTAAACACTTGGTGCTTGTCCTTTGCTTTTTACTTTGGTCATTTTCCACCTTGGGGTGGTGATAACCCTATGTGACCTGTCCCTGCATGGTCCCATCCCTTCTGCCAGTGGTGCTCAAACCAGTTAGGACCTGCCCATTTTGACTGGACACAGAGCATGAGTTCTTCATGTCAGCTCTCTAGACCAAGGCTTCAAAGGATTCATGAAATTTTATGAAGTTCTGGGTGAATATACTTGTGCATGGACATTCTAGGGAGAGGGTTCATGGCTTCCATTAGAGTTTCAATGGGTGTCCATGATGCAAAAATAGTTAAGAACCACATACAGTATGATTCCATTTATCTGACAGTCCAGAATAGGTAAGTCTATAGAGATGGAAAGTAGATTAGTGGTTACTTAAGGCAGGGATGGGAGGGTGCAAGATAGAAAGATGGGGGATGATAGCTAAAGGATACAAGGTTTCTTCCTGAGGTGATGAAAATGTTCTAAAATTGACTGTGGTGGTTACACGTATCTGTGAATATATTATAAACCTTTGAAATGGGTGAATTGTATGGTATGTGAATTATATCTCAATAAAATTGTTTTAAAAAGTAGTTAAGAACCCCTGCTTAGAGAAAAGGGCCATAGACTGTGGGTGCCCACAGACAGTGAGGCTGAGCCCTCTCTATGTCCAGAAAGTCTAGGGTGGCTCCAAGCATAGTTCTATATTGGAAGTAAGGCCAACATTATGTGGGGCCTCAGATGGGGTATAATTTAACAGTAGCAGGAAGGCTTTCCAGGCTAATGCTTCTTAAACTTTAATAAGCATAAGAGTTACTTGGTGATCTTGCTAAAATGCAGATTCTGATTCAGTAGTTCCTGTGGTGGGCCCAAGATGCTCATGATGATCCAATGAATACACTATGCATAACAAGGCAACATAGACCAAAACTATGAGCATCTTCTTGCCTCCTCTGGATCTTCATACCATCCAGCTACTCATGACGATACTTAATTTTCTGAGATACGTAACCCTGGGTACACATTATTCCTGACCAGGGCTTTCTCCCCAACTAACTTATCTGCTCCCTTACTCTAGTGAACCAAGCTGAACAGCATGGAAACCTCAAGGGCCCCCTTTCTCCTTCTCCCTTAAAGTCTAAGCCAGACACAGGCCAAATCAGCTCATTGGTTTTTCTGCTCAGCCCCACACTGGCTCAATTGAGCCCCTCAGAATGGGGTTGCCTCCTGCAAAAGGCATACCTACCTCAAAAAGAACTTAGAAAGAATAAGTTACTCCATCTATGTGTCCTAAATGTAAATTTTCTTTTACTCATCCCCCTAAAGATTTCACTTCCCCAGTGCTGAATAAGGAAGCATGGGACCCTGATGTTTACCTTGAACCAAAGGGGTGTTCCACTAAACGGAGAAGGCTGTGGGTGGTCTACAGAAGCAGGTTGCTTCGAGAAAGAATAAGGACCCCTTCATTAGTCTTGTTCCAGCCGAACAATATCACAGATGCTACAGCAAGGATCAAGTGGAGGAGTAGATTGGAAAATGTGGCCACGATATTTTGCAACAACTCCCATCAAGGGGTGGAGTCTGTTTCTCCACCTTGAATCTGGGCTGGCCCTGTGACTTGTTTTTATCAATCAAGTGTGGTACAAGTGCTGTCCTATGAGTTCCAGAACCCAGCCCTCAAGAGGGCTCACAGCTTCCTCCCTCTTAAAAGGCTGCCCTGAGACCTCCATGTAAGGAACTAGTTTGGCCAACTAGGATAAAAGGCTGAATGGAGGAGGATGAGGCTCCCCAGCCAACAGCCAGTACCATCTGCCAGACCCTGAATGAGGTCTTCTTGGACTCCCCCTGAGTTTAATATGGCCACCTATTATTTCCAGGTGAAAAAAGCAGGGTAACCATTCAGCCAACCCACAAAATTGTGAGAAATAATAAATCGCTGAGTTTTAAGTCATTACATTTTGAGGTGGTTTGTTATACAAAAGTACATAACTAAAATAGATAGGATGATGAACTAAACATCTAGAGACTCTTCAAACATTTTTCTGTGTTTTAAGAAGTGTTGGGGGGCAGGGAGTTGATTAAGCCCCATCAAGCTTTTTCTTTTGAATTTGGACAGTTCTGTTCTCCATTCATAACAAGGCTGGTTTCTGCATGTGCTTTCATTGCTGATCTGCCATGAGGAAAACAATGAACGGCCTCCCAAGGGCCTCCCCCCATCTTTGGTGGCTCTGTTGTAACAGGGTGTCTTACTTGAACTACAGCAGGTTTTTAAATAAGCTCGAAGGTACTAGAGTTGGGTCACATCTCCCCACTGCCAGGAAGTACAAAGCTGGGGGCTTTTGCATTTAGATTGGACAAACTTGGGCAAATGCTGATGTGGGATGCCTGGGAGGAGAAGAGGAAAAGCAGGATGACAATGGTGAGGGGGGAGTAATATTTTCCCCTCCCTTGACCTCAAACCCATGGCAAAGGACTAATTTTGAATCTCAAAGAAAAGAATTATGCCAGAATCTGAAGGAAGACCGTGAGGAAATCTAGGCACACAGTCACCGCGTTAGAACCCAGGAAACAGCTTGGCTCCAGGATCACTCTCCCCTTCCTCACCCTGCCCCAACCCTGCCGTGCGTACACAGCAGCTTGGGCTTCCTAAGAAGAAAAGACTATGGATGTGCGTAGTGGGGTCCCACTCTCAATGAGAGCCCAGTCACCCCACACACGGATAAGGGCCCCTGACAAAGAAGCCAAAGCCTACCAGGAGCAGACCTGTTTCTGAGCACATGTGATATGCCCACACCTTGCGGGATGCCCTTAAAATAACTAGGGGGCCTCTGGGGGAAGGTGGGGGCGGTCCAGTATGAGCAGATAGAGATCTACCTGGAGCACCAGTGTGAATGTGTCCAAGTGTGTACTCACAGGCTGGTTACACAATGGAACAAAGACCTTTCCAGTTTCTCTTCACGATGGTCAGAGGTGCCCACGGCCCGCACCAGATGTTCTGATATCATCCAGGTGCTTTGTACATTCTTCCTTTTTCAAGAGCTCATCTTCTCCAGGCGTTTTAGGTTATGTGCAAAAAAAAACTAATTTCCCAGCCAGAGTATATATTTCAACTAAGTTTGAAGATAAAGCTACAGAATGAAAGTTTGGAACTCAGAGGAATAACTTGGAACCTTTCATCCAGCTGCTTGTCTTTTGTCTATTTATGTAGAATAAGATAGAGATGCTAGTCCAGGCACTATTTTACCTGAAGGAGGATACAGATTGCATTATATTCTTATTTCAAGAAGGGAAATACAACTATAAATATCATGGATCAGGTTACAGGAAATAAACACAATTTGCCTGATTCGACTAGTTTTTTGTTATATCTTGTTGCTCTTGGTTTCCTTCAGCTTATTCCTTTTTACTCTAACCATTAGGGGAATGCTATGTAAACTATTTTTAAGTACATAATTTAACAATTTGGTAATAGTTAGCAAAATTGAAGAAAAGCTTACCTCGAACCTAGCAATTCACTCTTAGGTATATACCCTCAAGAGAAAACTTCATGCATGAGCCTGAGGAGATCTTAACAAGAATACGTATTGCAGCATTGTTTGTGGTAGGGAAAAAGATGTTTATCAACAGAGTAGAGTGAAATAAATTTGGAGCTATTCATACAATGCAATACAATGCATCAGTTACAATAATTGAACTAGATCTGTTGGTATCAACAGAGATAAATCACAACATAAGGTCAAATGTAAAAAAGTTTTAAAAGGACACAGATAGAATATCCCAAAAGGGTTAATATTAAAAAGCCCACCCCCAAAGAGTATTGCATTTTCTTTCTGCATATATACCTAGATTTTAATGAACAAGAATGATAAATTCTAATGCTGTCATAGTGGTTCTCTCTGGAAAGAAAGAGAAAGGAATAAAACCGTGGGTTGGAAATATAAAGATTTAGCTATACTGCAACATTTTACTTCCAAGAAAGAAAGAAAGGAAAGAGGGGAGTGGGGGAAGGAGGGAAACCAATGTTAATACGGCAAAATGGCAACTCTTAAATCTGGGGAGTTGGTACATGAGTATCAATGATATTCTTCTTTGCAATTTTCTTGCATATTTAAACTATTTTCTTTTTTTATATTTAAAAATAACAGACAGCTCACCAGCAAAAAGACTTCACCCCCGTCCCCTCCCCACTCCGTGGTGCCTATTCTATGGGAACTTCCTGGGTTTATTAATGACTGAGGTACAAATAAGCACACCCTCAGATTAAATGCTAATGCTCATCTCTTCTCATCCCCACGCAAGCTCTTTTCCTCACTGTAATGTGCTTGCAGCGTCTTTGGTTTCTGCTGGACCACACCAGCCCCGGGAGACAGGATAAGAGGGAAAGAGGGGGAAACATGAAACCAAACCCTTGTAAGACACGAAGAAACACTTACTCTGAGAGACCCCACTGTGGGATGCTCTGTGTTTCTGTCACCTCAGGCATTCTGATTCATTCTGAGCATCTCCTCCAGATACAAGTCATTTAGCCAGCCGACAGGAGGAACAATTACTGTTGGCTTAAAAGATTGGTTGATTTCTCCGGCGTCTATTTGCCTGCAGTTCTGGCTCTCTGACAAATCAAGTCAGATCAATTTGTACCCTAAAGAGTAAATGGGAGGATGTGATTATTTTCTGGTTCAATAGAAAAGCACTTCATTTCAAAGGGCTGCTGCATAGCATTTCTTTTGAGATTCACTAGGAACGGGTCAGGTCCGTAGAGAGTAAATGATGGGTTCTCAGGAGGACAGCTCGGCTTTGCCTCTCACCTAAGCTTTGGAAGCAGAAGCAGGACATGAGGATGAGAGAAAGCACTTCCCAGTGAGAAGGAAGGCTTTCCATATCCCATTGTCTTAGTCAGTTGAGACTGCTGTAACAAAATACCATAGACTGGACGCCTTACCAACAACCGAAACTTCTCTCTCACAATTTTGGAGGCTGAAAGTCTGAGGTAAGGGTGCCACTCTAGTTGGGTCCTGGTAAGGGCCTCTTCCAGGTTGCAGACTTCTGACTTCTCTTTGTATCCTTGCATGACATAAAAGAGAGCTAGCTAGCTTTTTGGTTTCTTTTTATAAGGGCACTAATCCCATTCCTGAGGGCTCCACCTTCATGACCTAGTCACCTCCCAAAGTCCCCACCTTTGAATACCATCACATTGGGATTAGGGTTTCAACATATGAATTTTGGAGAGACACAAACCGTCCATTGCACCCATGGTTAAGGAAGATTTTCTTTGTCTCATCAGAAGCTGGAGTCTTCTAAGAGTCAGAAAACACGTTAAACATTCAGGAGGATGGAAACCTAATTCTACTTGCAGCCATATCAAGATCTAGAAAATTACCCCTGAAATGGAGCTAAAAAAGCACAAATAAACTTCTGAAGAACAAGAGAGAGACAGAGGTGGGGAAACACTAGAACCCGTTTGGTCCTTGATGCTCTGTTGCCCTTGACTTGCCTGCTAACAGATTTATTGGTTGAGACACAGCTTTGGGAGTTAGTTCCGGGTTCCTGTGACTGAGGGCTTCCCCTGTGAGCTCTGCCCTCTCAGAGGTTACCTAACACTTGAACTCAATCTTCAGGGTCAGGTTCAACCCCTACTCCTGCACATTTTCCATTTCCTCATCCCACAGACATTACAGTTGATGAGTAGGAGTTGGAATAATGTAGCAGAAACATGTGGGCTTTGGAGGAAGGCTGCTTGGGTTCAGTTCTCAGCTCTCTGGTAACACAACACGACATGATACAACAACAACACAAAAACAGTGCCTTCCTCATAGGGTTGTTCTTAAAGGACATGGTGAGTATAAAGCTCTTAACACAGTACTGGAATAGATGAAGCACTCTACAAATATTCATTATGAATTATTGTTGTTATTGTCAACTTCCTTGGCTATGTGATGCTATTTGGTTTCCTATGAAGGACTTGAAGATTTTAAATCCAAATTTTAGTGGGAACACGCCTGTTACAGGAGCATCAGGCATATCAATTTTAGTGGGCTTCCCCCTTAGAGATGAGGTGAAGTCTTCCTCTGAGGCATTTCCATCTATCATGGACCTGTCATCTTCTTTATATTCATCTCCATGGCAATCAGATACTTACTCTTGCTCTCCATCTCTACAACACTACATGAAGTAAATTTATTCATGAACACCACAGTGTAGCAATGGACAAGACATCAGAAGGCAAGAGTTCTGGTTCTTTCCGTGGCAATAACCAGTTCTATGTGAGCAATTTATTTATCATTTCCTCTTTTGGTTTCCTCATCTGTAAAGTGAGATCATTTTTCCTGTTCTATTTACTTCACCAGTTTATAAAAAATTGAAAGAATGAATATGAAGGTATGTTTACCTGTAAAGAGGAAGGAGGAAATGCAAGAGATCATTGTTGGCTGGTTATCTTTATTCTGATATCTGCAAGTCCTTGCCTACATGAACCCAACAGAGACTAATATGGTAACACCTAGAATGCGGGAAGTATGTTTATATAATATTGCTTTAATAGCAACCACATTGTGACAACAAGGAACTTCTTAAATATTGTTGATAATGGTGGATCCCTGAGTAAAGTTTAAAGCTTTTCAGTATAAACTATAATTTCTATCTGTAAACTGCTCACTGCTGCCACGTATTACATAAACTTGGCAAATTAAAAGGCTTGCATCCTAAAATTAGAAAGTGACCACACACAGTTTCTGATTGGTTCTTTTATAGAATTTGTATCTGATTTTAAAATTTTTGTTTTTATAAAGGAACGCTAAGGGCAGAATAAATTTTTGATTTATTTCTTTTTATTTTAAAAATACAATTGCAATGTAGGGGCCAGTCCCATGGCCGAGTTAAAGTTCTGCGTGCTCCGCTTTGTCTCCTGGGTTCAGATCCCGGGTGTGGACCAACTCCACTCATCAGCCATGCTATGGAGGCATCCCACATACAAAATAGTGGAAGACTGGCACAGATGCTAGCTCAGGGCTGATCTTCCTCACAAAAAAAGAAAAAAAGAAAGAAAAAGAAAAATACAAGTACAGTTGTAGTGTAAAGCACTAGCCAACTTTGTTTTCTGACTATATTTCGAAAGTCTCTACAACTGTAGCCAAGCCCATTAAACCTTTGCTTGCAACAAGAAATGGCTTCCACTTTATGAACATTTTCTTTGTGTTTCCGTTAAGACTGGGCTAACACCTACTATTATTGCTATCTGCTGCCTAGTCCCAACAGAAGTGATGCTCACAAAGTAAATTGTAAATAGTTTATTTGCAACAAGCATTTCCTGCTGCTAAAGACTTATGAGCACCCTGCTTCATATCCTTGAGCAATTTGGAGATGATTAATCACCACTCCTGCTTAGAGGATGCAAATATAGGCAACTAGGGAAAATGCATTTATTCATATTAATGGGATTTATTTTAGATTTTTAAAAAATGTGTAGTCTCCCTAATTAAGGTAAGACCAGAACTCTCAGGCCCTTTTGTTCCAGGGAAATTACTATGTCCTTATCCTCATGCCTCTCTTGATACTGTTTCCTCAGCCTGGATACTCCTCCACTATTGCTGTAACTATCACAGTCCTTTCATATGCCACCAATTCTGTGATGACACCTTCCCATCCCCACCCCAACACAACTCCCTCTGCTCGAAGCTCTCATAACCGTGTCCATGTATCTCTGAATATTTGTTTTGCTTTGCTTTTTCGTTCTTTGTCTCACTCAGAATTTTGTGTTTCTTGAAGGACTGTGACCCATATCATTCAGATTTTTATCTCTCTCTCAATATGCGTGCGTATATAGCACCTACATGATATTTTGCACATAGTAAATAGACAACAAATATTAATTGGTAGATCATAACAGCCATAATGTACTCATTCAATAAGCACTTAAGTACTCCCTATGTGATAGGGAGACTCTGTCACCAGACTCTAAAATTGGAAGGGGATAACAAGGATCAATAAGACACAGTCTAAGGAGGGAGACAGCCATGTCAAGAAAAATTACAATGTGTTGTGATAAATGCTCTGATAAAAATGTGAAAAATAATATGGGTGTGCAAGGGAAGGAGAGACTAACTCTACCAGGGGGAGTCCAGACAGGCTTCATGGAAGAGGCAAGATTTGAGCTTCAACTTAAAGGATGAGAGGAATTCCACACCTTCCAGGATGTGGCAAGCATTAAAAGTAAAAGGAATCATTTTTGAAAACATCACAGAGGTGTGAAAAGAATGATGGCAGGTGGAGGCAGCTTGTGCTTGGAGCATCGGGCATGTAGCGAGGGGCGTGCGGAGACAGGATGGAGAGAGATGGAGCCAGATTGTGAAATATTTTCATTGCCAGGCTAAGGAGCTTCACCTTGACCCAGCAGGCAGGAGACCTGCCTCAGGTTTTGCAGCAGGAGAGAAAGTGGATCAGACCTGGGTTTTAGAATGATCATGCTGGTGGCTGGCTGCTCAATTGGCCACAGCTTCGGCCCTGTTTCCATTTCCTGCCCCTGGCACTGGTGTTTCACTACTCACTGGGGAATTAGAGCAAATGATGGTGAGCTCCTAGGAACTGTTAGTTCCCTTTAACACTTCAGTCCAAAGCAGTCACAGGCTCAGAATATAAATCTACTTTTGCATACATTCATGTCGGCAGTTTCCATAAAATAAATGTTGTTAATTAATGTTAATCTTAAAGACTAACAGCATTTCCTTTCTCCCACCATGAAACAGCATTGCCCTTATAAGGAGTCAGAGAGGAGGGGAATGGAGCAAGTGAAATGTATGAATAAAGCAATCACAGTAGTTTAATTAAGTGAAACTCTGCCAGCTGCTGTGAATGTGACCCCATAGCCTTATTTTGTTTGTATTTCACATTATCCTTCTAAAGAAAGAGAAGAACTTATGCCTGGCAAGAATTTTCCTACACTTCTGCCCCCACAAACACACTTTTAGGCAAGCCAGATCTAAACGGAATTCTTTTTGAGATCAACAGTAAGAGCAGTGGGAGCAGTTGACAGTGACCCTCTGAGCCTTGCTAACAGGGCCTAAAGGGCTTCACAGATCCTGCAGGGAGTGGAAATATCCTAAAGCTTCCAAAAATAGGAAAGGAGGAGTTGGGGGTGGAGGATGCTCTAATTCTCAGTTGGTTCAGCCATCCTTTGGCTAGTCTTAAAGAGCAGGGAGGGGCCTTGCTACGAGCTAAAAACACTAATTTCTCAAATACCGTGCTCTTTTTTTCTTTTTTCTTTTTTTTTTTTTTTGGTGATGAAGATTGGCCCTGAGCTATCATCTGTTGACAATCCTCCTCTTTTTGCTTGAGAAAGACTGTCAGTGAGCTAACATCTGTGCCAATCTTCCTCTATTTTGTGTGTGGGATGCCACCACAGCATGGCTTGATGAGCAGTGTGTAGGTTCACACCCAGGATCCGAACTTCCAAATCCCAGGCCACTGAAGTGGAGCATGCAAACTTAACCACTACGCCACGGGGCCGGCCCCACCATGCTTTTTTTTTAAGGGCTATAACCTCTAGCAGCCCAGAATGCAAAGATCGCACTGCAAATAGTCACTGTTTCCTTTTCCCAGTTCTTTGAGGGGAAACAACTAGCCTGTTCATTTTTACAGTTAACATATCTCTAGCCAGTGACAGCGACAGTTCAAGTTTGGACTTGGAAGTGGGACCTTCTGGGTTCCAATCTTTAATCTGTAACTTTCTGCATGATTTGGGGCAAGTTATTTAAACCCTCTCTAGACCTTGAGTTTCTCAACTGTAGATGAAAGTAAAGAAAGCATCTACGTCAAAAATTGTGAGGATGAAGTAAAATAAGGGATGTGTCGGGCACAGAATAAGGACCTTAAAAATGTTAGTATCATCAGCAAGTGTCAACAAAACCTTCTTACCTACTCCCTCTTATCTAGGAATACTAGTTCGTGAGAATTGGTTTATCACATTGCTTTAGAAATAAAATTATAGAATCTGGGTTGTAGAAGAGTCAAAGAACATCAAATCCAACTTCTCCGCTCTTCAGAAGTAGAAACTGGAAGTTCAGTGGACTGCCCCTGAGCCCCTGCCTCTCTAGCAGTCATACTGGGACCAGAGCCCAGGGTCCCCAGGTCTAGCTAAGGGCCCTTTCCACCACATCATGCTTTCTCAGTGAGAAAAGAATCTGAAACCTCTCAGCTTCACTGAGTACCTGAGAAGCTGGTGGTTAGTTACATGCCCAGCCCCGAGACAGTGCTCAGCTTCGCGTTAGGGTGACCAGCGGTCTGAGTTTTCCCAAAACTGAAGGGTTTCCTGAGACACAGCACTTACAGTTCTAAAACCAGGACAGTCCCAGGTAAACTGGGCAGTTTGTCACCTTACTTAAGGCAGACCCTCGCTAAGTATTTACGGAATGTGTGAATGAATGTCTCCTGAGTGCCAATCAAGTTCTCTGCATGAAGGTGGCCAGCTTCTGCTGGGAAGGGAGAACCCTGAGAAAGCGGGAAAGGAAGGCTCTCGTCTCTTTCGTCAACAATGAGAAGACTGATTTGCCAGAGAACTCTCTCTTCCTGGTTAAAAGGACCGCCTCTCAAAATGGATCTTTAGTGAGAAAAGAAAAACTGAAAAGTAAAGATGAACCGTGATGGACTTTATCTAGAGGAAAAAAGCAAAAGCTTAGCCAATAAAACATAGCCACGGCCAGGGTGCAGGCTGGCCCCAGTTCATTTTCCCTCAAGGCCCCGTCCTAGCTGAGGGTGGAGAGAAACAACTGAACTGCTCCAGGCAAAAAGGCATGCCAGGGGCCCACAGAATGGGACACCCTAATAGAAAAGAAAGCTTCAAACCAGAGAAGTGACACTGTATGAGAGATAGAAATAGAAAGACAGAAGAAAAAATACAGCTAGCCAGCCGCTTTCAGAATAACTGACGGATTCTTATACTGTGAGTCATAGGCAGCCTAGAAAGACAGTCAGGAAGCACAGAGCGATATTTCAGGGCCCAAGAATTTGCTGCACATGAACAGCCATCACTGTCCCTCTAAAACAAAATGGTATTCCTCCGAAATCTAGTGCTGCAAAAACTGGTAAAATAAGTGCCTTCCTGCCATAATTTACGTAAAATTGCGTATTAGCAGTATAATGTTTGCTCAGACACTGGGCTAAACTCTGAAGCATGTGGAAGATATTCGTTCCTTTTTTAATAATAACAGTTTACTGCAAAAACTCCACCTGATGGTGAGAGGTAATAACCATGCCCACTGGTAATTGTTAATTTCTTTTTAGAAAGTTTCCACTTCGACCAAACACTCTTTCGGTTGGTCTTGGGCAGACCATAGTGCCTTTTTGGACATGAGCCTTCTCCTGGACTTGGTGAGTTAAAGAGCTCGTGCCTGTTCTTCCATTCTATTCTATGACAATGAAATAAGGAAAATATTTTGCCTGTACTCTCAACACAGCATTGAGGTTCTGATGAGTCTTAGCTTGTTCTTAGAACTCGTCATCAGTGACAGACCCAGGACAAGATGAATGGGACAGTTGCCTCGAGCCCCTAGAAGCTGGGTTTAGGAGCGCAGCAGACAAACTTGCCAAAATTAACCAGACCAACCCTCCAAACACCAGACATGTATAAAGAGACAGAAAGGTTGCCATCCACCTGGTCCTCATCCAATGGCTTTACTTGTTTCTGTTGCCAGTTCACACACAAGTTACTCTTGCAGCTGGACCAAGATCACCGAACCTGAAAGAATAAGGTCCATATGCCCATGATGAAATTTGGCAGCTAGTCTGGGATCTCCTTCCTCACCAGGGCTGTGGATATGAATACCTCTAGCATAAAATCACTAGGAACACAACTGTTGTTCATTCCCATCCCCGTCAATAGTACACTTTTTCTGATCTGCCACTACTGTTTCTCCTGCTGCTTAACTAAGTATGTTAAGCAGGGCAAAGTGTAGGCAAAATTTAGTAGTAGATAGAGTCTGCCTGAGAAGTTCTCTCCATTTCTCTTTGAGTACCCTGCCGTGATTTTGGCTATCCTACTTACCTCCTGCTGCCCCATGGTTAACAGGACACCACAACCCGGATGCCCTAGCTAAAATTGCCGCTTCCGTGGTGTTATGCTCTAGATCCTTCCAGCACCATGTTTCTTCTTTGGAGTTCTCTCTCTCTGTCTCAATTTTTCAGGGCCTTTATGACCAACAAACTAATGAATCTTAGTTACTTTAGATTCTAGAAAGGGATTCTGATATATTTGCACTTTAATGCCCTTCACTTTTGTAAAACAAAGAAATTATATAACAGTGGAACCATGTCTTAGCCAAAATGCTCTTCTAAAAGTAGCAAAGCTGAGATTCAAAGTGGTCTGACTCTATCTAGGTCCAGTTCTCTCACCACTGCCTATGGATGGGGCCACACTCAGAGATTTTTCTTAAAGATACGCTAACTCTTTTTGGTCTGATGTCCTCAGTCTTTCTCTGGTAATACCTTATTTTGATGTGTGCTATTGAGCAAGAAAAATCTAGTAACTGTTTGCAACATTCTCTAGTGGAACTCTCAGCTCTCTATGGGAGATCCATGATGTAAAATAGCGCATTGAGGAAAATCATCTTTCGTATCTGCTTGTGTGTATTTCTCTAGATCACATCCCAGGATACAGACAAGCCTAAGGACTTCTGAAGATATTTCCAGCCAATAGAGCAGAACATTTCCCGGACTGTCAAATGAAGTTGAGAGACAGCAGGACAATTTGAATAAATAATCATGGACAAATAATTCCTGGCTCCCTGAGCCGAGATAGTCAACAGGATCATACTGCTCTCTCTCCAACTCCTCAAGGCATTCTGTTAGCCCAGAGTCCCACCAGCTAGATATCAGGCTGCTAATGTTGAGAATGCTGCCCTTTGTTTTAGTTGAGAAGAAGTTTGGCAACTTAGCAAGAGTAGTTGCATGAAAGAGAAAGCAGAATCTGTCTTAAGAGGGTTTGGGGGACATTTATCAGTAAGAAAGACACTAGCTTATTTCTTAGAGAAAATTGTTTTGGTTTTCTTCTCCCCTCTGGTAATTACTTCTTAGGGACAGGAGTAGAAGCCTGGGGTAAGTGATAAGGAAACTATTCTCTAACTGTTACTTTTGTCTTTTTCTATCTCCACTTCAGATTTTCTTCACTTCCATTTCATTAGAGATGGGAAAGTTATTTCATAAATCTAAAAGAATTTTTTTAAAAGATAGAACCAAATATTTCTTAGAAGTTTTCCTTCAATGATACGCAATATATGAGAATGCTTTGTAAGGAGAAGTCAGGGCAAGAAGAAAATCCAATTGGTATCAGGATTTATTACAAACTACAAGTCTAAGAGCCAAGAGACGAAGAGATTGGGACAAAATGAGGGGTGGGGTGGAGAGTGTCAGTGGGTTGCCATGGTCATGAGCAAGCAAAGGGTATAGGAATCAAAAGGTCAAACGTAACTGGAAGGAGTAAGCAAGTCCCATGGGTCAGACCATCCGAGGAATGGCACTAGGAAGTAGAAACTCTTCCAAGTATGCCTCATCCTGGATCCAAGGCTCCATTCCTCTTTATTTACAAATCCTGCCTAGGTAGAAACCAGCCTGGGGGTGAACCCAAAGAGCAAATGGCTATTTCTGATAAAGAAAGAAGAAAAGGAAACAAAAAATTATTGAACTCCAGAAGCACACCAAACATTTGACATGCTCACTCAGTTTTCATGACTCCTTGAGAGATAATGTATGTCATGTTTTCTGGTTGTCTCTCCCCTTTTGTGCATTTTGCTGTGTTTGGGGAGTTCCCTGCCTTCTGAGTTCTGCCTCCCTGAAGTCAGAAAATTCGCTTCCCCAGAAACCTTGGCAGCTAGAACACAACCATGAAGCCTAGGATCTGCCACTCAATTGTACCCAGGCAACAGTTTAATCAGAAATGATGAACCAGAGGAAGGAGGCGATGCCTGGGACCCATTTGCTGACAAGGGTGCTGGCAGATGCATCCAGTTTTCTGGGGTACTAGTTGTTGTAAGATCAGTTCCTGGCCCAGAAGTATGGGTGCTGGCAGAGTTGTAGGAGAGTGAGTTCCTGGCAGCCAATCCATGCTCCGGGAGGGAAAGAAGGGTCAGCAGCTTCCTTATTGGGTCACTTCTGCAGCATAGTTTCAGGCCTTGACCCCAGAAGCTTAGCCTCAAGCCTGCTCCCCTTGCCCTCCCAATTGCTTTGTGAGCTACCCAATATCCTTTCTGCTTAATCAGGTACTGTCAGCTTCTGTGGCTTATGATTAAGAGCCCTGAGTGTTTAGAGATAAGCATTGTTACTATCCCTTTTACTGAATGGAGACCAAAGTTGAAAGATGATAAGAAACTAAAACGAAAGAAGAAAAGTTAAGTAACTTGCCCAAGGACGTACAGCTCAGAAGGAGCAGAGGGAGGATTTGAACCCAGGACTGTTTGACTACAAAGCTGGTGTTGCTTCTAATTTATTAACTGGAAAAAGATCAGGGAAGGAGCATCTATGTGGGGTGGGGTGAGGAATGATCCTAGTAACATCTTCCATTTCCACCAACTCTGGATACCTTAGTAGCTGGGACACCTTTTTCTCTTTGCTTGTGCTCAGTCACTTCTCCGGTTTAACTGTGCCAGTAAACATATGGGTGATGCTAAAGATAAACCAGCACCACTGATTTCCATTGCTACCTTCAAATATTGCCGTTCACAGTTTGTGAGGGGTGGGCCACTGTCTGGATTGCTGAGGGGTGGCCAACTGTTTGGGTTTGTTTACCATTGCTTTTGATGAGTCAGAGAGAGTCATGCATTATTCATAAACTTTAGGTTTGAAGAAAGTTCCCTTGTGCAATTTCTGCTCCTTGGCTCCTTTGATCCGGGATTGAAATAAACAGCAGCAGATAATGAAGTATATAGCCCAACCTGTGCTCACAAACTGTATGAACAAACACCCAGAGAACCACAAAGAGAGGTTGGTGGAGTGGGTGTTAATTCAGAGTCCTGCCATGTATATTAAAAAATGAAAACTGAGCATGTTGATAGATACATAACAAATTGGGAATTATGTATCAGGCACCTGAAAATTTCACTATCCCTTAATGTGAAAAAATAAAAAGGAAAAACATCTCAGGCAGGTGCTTGGAGTTAGAGCAGTTCCAACCAAAATGTGAAATAGCAGAAATCTGTCATAGAACCCTCAAACTCCCATTCTTTCTCCCTTTATTCCTAAGTGGTGCTCTCACCCACTCACCCCCCATCCCTCAAATACCTAGATTAAATTCTCTTTCTCTCCAAACTCCGTTCAACAACCCACTCATTCTCCTTCAAAACAAGATACAAATGACTACTAGCAACATAAAGAACTACTCCTTCCACAGGCATTTGCACTTAAACTCAATCAAAATCTTAAATAAAGGGATTATATTTTGTAGTAGACATCAGTCATTCACAGTTGCCCCAAAATCTTTTTTTGTAGCTCAGATGAAAAAACGTATTACTTGATAGATACATAAAAAGTAGGTAACATACCGTGATGGTTAGTTTGACGTGTCAATTTGACTGGATGAAGAGGTACCCAGATATTAGGTTAAACAATATTTCTGGCTTTGTCCGTGAGGGTGCTTCTGGATGAGATTAGCATTTGAATCAGCAGACAGAATAAAGCAGATTGCCCTCCCCATTATGGACGGGCCTCTTAAAGGCCTGAATAGAATAAAAGCCTTAGTGAAAAAGAATTCTTTCTCTCTGCCTGATAGTCTTTGAGCTGGAACAGCAGTCTTCTGCCTTCAGACTCAGACTAGAACTCTTCCATCAGCTCTCCTGGGTCTCCAGCTTGCCAATTGCAGATCTTGGGATCTGTCAGCCTCCATGATCACATGAGCCAATTCCTGATAGTAAATGTCTTGTTAGATAGATAGATCCTATTGGTCTGTTTCTCTGGAGAACCCAGACTAATACACATATGTACTCATTATAAAGTATGAGAAAATAATGAATACTTGTGGACCACCCAACTCAAGAAGTAAATTTCTATAGCTTTTCCCCTTTCCAGCCTCTTTATCAGAGGTCCAAAAATATTGTGAAGACCTTCTTAACATTTTGATAGTTCCTTGCTATGTAGATCCTGCCTTCTTAATAACAAATAAAAAATTGTATTTCCCAGTCCTTTCTGCTAGAGTGCCTAGGGTGATTGATATTCCACCGATCAGATGCACCCACAAGAGGCTGATTCAGAACCAAGTCATATAGGGAAGAGGCAGGGCATGAGGCATTCTTATTTCTACAATGGACTAGAACTAGCAGTGTGGTGGCTTCCTGATCACAGCAGATGCTTGTAGCTCCCTTGGAAGGTCATTTTGGAATGTGGAAGTGCACACTGGGGTTATTTCTGAAAGCTTTCCTAGACTATGTTTCTTCAACCTTTGTAAGGATTCCTTAAGCTCTTTTTCCTTTCATAAATTCCTTTCTGCTTAAAGTAACCAGAGTAAATTCACTCCTAAAATAATTTTTTCTCTCTTATAGTCACAGGACTATCATGGCCAAAAAGTAAATGCAGAGTCATATCTGGCCAGTTACTGAATATCAACGTAAGTTGAATTCATGTCCTCACTAGACATCTTACATGAAAGTGGGGGCATTATTTGGTAAGGAGGGGACCACAAGAATTGGAATGAGGGCATTTGAAAGGATCTCGATGACTCTGAGCACCCTCAAACCCCACTGGACCTCCCTTACCAAAGGCAGCTCTCCCTCCTCCCCTGTCTGAAGATGCTCATCTGGTCCCGCTGGAAGACCTTAGAACGACTCTTCTGAGACAGTTATCTCATACGGGAATTCTAGTTCTCCTCATGCCTTACACCCATGACACTTCATTCCCTTCAGATTTATAACTAGTTCCAGATCCATCATGTCCATAAGGGCCAATTTAAAAAGTCAAACATGGAAGGAAAAGATTCACATGCCAAAAGAATTGCAAGGTTTTGCTAAAATTAATATTGGGGCAAACTTGGAGAATATATTGGATATTCTACCAGAAACAAAATTTTGTGGGTCAAATTATCGGCATGGATACGCTAACCAGAGATTCTGGATTTGTTCTACTTATCTTGAGCCAGTCATTAGCTTAGTTGGTTGATTCAAACCTGGATTCTACTGTGGCCTATTGCTGAAGGAAGCTGAGATGCTAAGACTCCAGAGACTTGGAGAGATAAGAATGTTGGGATGGATTTATCACATACAACATCTAACATACACCCAAACTAAGCCTAGAGAACACACAACATCTAACATACACCCAAACTAAGCCTAGAGAACACTCCCTTTTCTAAGGCATTGAGGAAAACATTGATAAAGAGAGAACCAGAAACCTGGAAGAGTACTTTGTTGAATTTCTTCTATGCTCTACAGATGAAGGTGGGAGATACTGCTATTGAAATTAGTTCCCTGATTTCAGCAGGGTAGATGGGTGCCCAGAAGGGCAGACGCTAAATAGTAGAATTTAACTGCCAGAAACAGTGGATGTGGTTATTATAATGGCAGAATGATTTGACTTGTAGGGATCTTTTGGGGGTGGCTAGTTGACCATGGAGCTTCTAAAACTGAACTAGATGGGCAGCCTATGAAGGGTGTACTTGATCCACATAATTGAAAGAATTCTAGGCCTTGTGAACCTGCACTTAAATCATCATACCTGACTTAATCATCGCTGGAGAGGCATGACTTATTTTCCAATATCCAGACTCTCATTCAGGGAATGAAAGGGAGAAACCTTGCAGGAGTATATCCTAAGACCTATGAAAATCTCCCACTCCCCCTTCACCAAAAGTACTTGCATGCATTTTCCAAGTAATTGTGTACCAGAGAAAAGTCAATACCTATACCTCTCACAAATTATTGGACAAGACCTTGAATTTGTGCTAATTCTCAGGGACCCAGAATCTCACCGTTTCCCAAAACACACAGTCAGAGCAGACACTTATCTATGGGGATCCAGCGATAAATGGAGTTTGAGTCCAAGTCCATCTCGTGGGGGGCACAAAGTTTCTGTTAATCCATCCTCTGGTTATTTGCCCCAGTTCCTGAACTACAGTTTGAATGGGAAAATCCAGTAAATAGAAGAATCCTTGAATTGGCTTCCTGACCCAAAGTAAGCACTATTGGGACTCCCCCTTCCTAACAACACAGTAAACAAGAAGCAATGCTATATTTTTAAAAGAATTCTGGAAATTAGTGTCATCATCAAAGAAAAGTGAAGAAGTAGTGATTTCTATTACATCCCCGTTTAACTCATCTGCTTAACACGTGCGGTGAGCAGATGGATCTTAGAGCATGAGAGTGGATTATCAAAATCTTAATCAGTGACTTCTGTTGCGGCTATCCATCCTAAAGCTGTCTGTACTGGAGCAAATTGACACAGCTCTGGACACCTAGTATGCAATTATTATGTCTACAAATGCCTTTTTCTCTATCCTAATAAGCCCAAAATACCGGAAGCAATTTGCTTTCACCTGGCAGAGACAGCACCTTCCTGTCCTGCCTCTGAGCTACATCAGTTCTCTATGCTTCTCGTGTATTTGAGGAAAATGAACTTCTATCATAAGTATTATTACTTCAGGTGTCATGCACTAACAGCTAAACAAAATTCCTAACAGAAATATGGACCACGTCAAAACTCATACCATAGTCAGTGGATGTGGAAAGAAGAATTTGGGGATATTTGGACCTTTCCTGTTTAATAAATGCCCAAGAATGAGAATTTAGAGTCATTATTTTTCTCAAAGGCTATTAGAAAGACTATCTTAATTCTTAACAGTCCACATGCTGCTGGTCCACATGTAGTCAATTTAGCAGATCAATCAAACATTCTAAGTTTTTAAAAAAAATCCATCAAAGTGGTGGTTAGGCTGAATTGACCAGTTGTTACATGGGACTCACAAGTCAATTCTAACCAACAGCCCTGAATAGATTCAGTTTGTGAAACTCAACTACTTTTGATTAACAAAAAGTCCTCATCCCCACCATACAACAGCAATTTTTTAGGTTTTTTTTTTAAAGGTAGAAATAGGCACAGACCTATTCCTTTTCTCTTGGTTCTGGAACCAATACAGAATTTGCTACTTTGACTGAAAGTTTGAGCTCTCTAGACCTCAGTAGTGGAAGAATAATGATGCCACCCTTACTATAAATTCCATCAGTAGAGGACTTATGAAGATGAATGAGGCCATATTGGGCCAATTTCCTGTTTTATGTAAATCTAAGACAAAGTGGGAGTCACATAGGATTAGAACCATAGGCCCTATTTTTTATATTCCCAGAAGAAACTCACTTTATCAACATAAACTTGGCACAATTTTGAAACAAAGCAGCATCCATCTTATCAGCCCACTGACTTCCTGTAGTAAGTTGTGGTATTTTCCTTATTATTTTATGCCTGGAGCCACAGAAAGATTAATGTTACAAGTTAAGCAAACAGTGTGATATTTACAGCTTACTCTGTTGATGAATATTAACGTTCTTTCCGAGGTCCAGCATGCCTGAGGACCACAGGGGAAGGTCACACGTGTGCTGTGGAGGCAGTCAGTGCACTTTCCATAATGTTTAGTCCACAGATTAATGTCCACGTTCAAAAGCAGGAAAGGCAAGGAAAAGCTGCCATCTGTCATCAGAAGCCGGGCTGCAGAGTGATGAATCAATTTAGAGAGTATACTGTTTATGAATAAGAGACAAGATCTGTACCCAGCTCTGGGTCAGAAACAAGCATTGATTTTATAGATGAGAAGCCAGCAGTGAAATATCACTTCCAAAGGGACCTGCTGGTTTCCAGATTTTCAAAATATCACCTCCATCAAGGAGTCTTGTGGAGAATGTCAGCTACATGCTAGAGGCTACAAGAGCAACTGAGGCCCTTGAGAAGCTTTGTTTCTGTGCATCACAGAAGAAGGGAGTGAATCCAAGTGATGCTGTAACCTGAGCATCATGGGACACTTTTTCAGTGCTGGCAGCATAATGAGCGTTTGGACCCTAGGTTATCTGTGAAGATAGCAGAATACAGCACCCCAAAATATACCTCTTTGGCACATCGTTTGTTTTGAACTAAAGACAATTGAGAAGAAGCAGATACAAGAAAAGTTCTCTACCCTTCCACTTTTGCCTAAAAGCAGGATACAAATTTGTCAAGGTGCCCCTCCCCAAGGAAAGATAGAAATTAATCACTGGAGACAACTCTAGACCCTTATCAGCCTGGAGATAGGACCAGAGGAATCTACACAACAAACGTTACTAACCAGCCCTTATCTTTCATCAGTTCCCCTATATATTTACCTTCCCACAATTTGCCCCCCTAGAAACTCAAAGGCCCTTTCATTTTTCTTGTCACTTCTCTAAAATCATATTGTTCTTCTGTTCAAATGTTATACAAGCACAAGTTCTAACCACTTCTTTGAGTTACTCAGCTCTGAGTGCTCCCATGTATAAGACAATGCACATAAGTTAATAAACTTCTGTTTGTTTTTCTCTTGTTAATCTGTGTTTTGTCAGTCTAATTTGCAGATCCCCAGTCAGAGAACCTAGAAAGGTAGAAGGAAAAAGAATTTTGCTCCTCCCCTATACCTAGATAGGTCAACAAGAAGTCAGCTGTCATGCATATCTCAATACTCACCATGGATCAGAAACTGGACTATGATGGAAGACACATCTAGGGTAAGACAAGGAGTCCTCGACAAATTCACAATCCAGTACAGAGGCAAACATGCAAGCTAGCCATTAATACATAAGAATTCCGCCTAACCTACCCTTCCCTACCCCCGCCCTCCAATATGGAAAATGCCATTTTTCTCTCCCCACCTGCCCCTCCCTAGCCCTCAGAGAAGTATGCAGCTTTCCCAGACAGTTCCAAGACTTTGCAGATGCAGTCCTGGAGAATGAAAAGATAAAGACCTGAGGAGGGGATCTGCTTATGAGGAGAGACCAGGTACACGTACCAATAAGTAGAGGGAGGGAGAAGAGTAGGAGAGAGGAAGGAAAGAGAGATGGAAGAGGAAGGGTATTAGAGGCTCCAGAGCACTGTGAAATTGGAGGGAATTGGAGAGGAAGATGAAAGGGTTTCAAGAAATGCTGCTGGGTGTTCTGGTCGTGATTCCTTTTCATATTGTTGGGCCTTCATAAGGTAAAGATTGGGCTTCCTTTCCATTACTTTGGGCTACTAGGGCTGTTTCTTTTTATTCTGCGTCCTTGTAGAGATTGGATGACATGCGACTTCAGGAGCAGGACTCAGCTTCCCCCCGGATTAAAATCCTCTGTATCTGAGCTCAGAGGGCAATTTTCACCAAAGTTGCCAATGAACAACAGTGCAAAGAGCAGAGGTTGAATATGTTCAAACCATAATGGTTATTTGTAGAAAACTGGAAAGCCAAATAAACATTGAGAACACAACACCATAGTCAATGTTACAAAATATAGGAGAACGCATAGTGAGGGAGGCAATGAGCCAGCCTGAGAACCAGCCTGGGCAGTAAGGCAGCTTCTCAAATGGTAACCAAACACGATCACCTGCAGATCTGGCTAAAATGCAATTCTGCACCTTACACCCTTTAGGATAGCTACTATCAGAAAACAAAAACAGAAAATAACAAGTGTTGACAAGGATAGAAGTTGAAACCCTTATGTACTGTTGCAGGGAATGTAAAATTGTGCAGCCACTATGGAAAACAGTATGGTGGGTCCTCAAAAATTAAAAATAGAGCTACCATATGATCCAGCAAGTTTACTTCTGGATACACTCAAAAGAATTGAAAGCAGGCTTTCAACAAGATGTTTTGCTACCCCTGTTCATAGTAGCACTATTCACAATAGCCAAGAGGTGGAAGCAACCCAAATGCCTATCAACAAATGAATGGATAAACGAGCCGTAGTATATACATACAACGGACGATTATTCAGCCTTGAAAAGGAAGAAAATTCCTACATATGTTACAACCGTGGATGAACCTTGAGGACTTTATACTAAGAAAAATGAGCCAGTCACAGAAATACAAATACTGTATGATTCCACATATATGAGGAATAGTCAAATTCCTGGAGAAGAAAAGTAGAATGGTGGTTACCAGGGGCTGCGGGGAAAAGGAGAATGGGAAGTCGTTTAATGGGTATAGTTTTAGTTTTGCAAAATGGAAAAAGTTCTGGAGATTAGTTACACAACAGCGTGAATGTACTGAACACTACTGAGCTGTACACTTAAAATGGTTCAGATCGTAAATTTTGTGTTGTGTGCATTTTCTTACCACAATTTAAAACATTTTTTAATGCAAATTCTGATTCTATAGGTCTGGAGTGGGCCTAGAAATTATGCATTTCTCAGGGATCTTTTTAAAATTCCAAAGTCCAGACTACACCCTAGACCTGTTCAGTCACAACTTCTGGGGTGGAACCCAGGCACGGGTGGGCTTTGAAGCTGCCCAGAGGATTCCGACGTGCAGACATGTTTGGGAATTGCTGTTCTCCACTGAATTGGTTTTCATGAGTAGAATCCACCTCACTCTATTCCAATAAAGAACTGAGTAGACAGCCCAGAACAGGGGTTCTCGATCCAGGCTGCACTTCAGGATCATCTGAGAAACATTCAAAAATACCTGCACTTTGGCTCCACCATTTCCCACCTCCCTAGAGATTCTAACTTAATGGGATTTAATTAGTCAACAGAAAGGCTCAGCCATGGGTAGTTTTTTGTTTTGTTTGTTTTGTTTTGTTTTTCTCTCCAAAGCTCCCCCAGTACATAGTTGTATATTCTAGTTGTAGGTCCTTCTGGTTGTGCCATGTGGGACGCTACCTCAGCATGGCTTGATGAGCAGTGCTAGGTTCGTGCCCAGGATCTCAACTGGTGAAACCCTGAGCCACAAAAGCGGAGCGTGCAAACTTTACCACTCAGCCATGGGGCCAGCCCCAGAGGGTAGTTTTAAAGGCTTCTCAGGTGATTCCAAATGAAAATTCTAGCTGAGATGTTCCATGTTCACCCCAGCCTGTGCTCAGCCTGCCTCTATGCTCTCTGAGCTAGTCTGCCTGCTTGGACTTCGCGCCTTGCCTGTCCTCTGTGTTAGTCCCAGCACCTCACACTCGGATGAAAGTTTGGTTATCCAAGTATTAAAGGGTGGCTGAAGATTAAGGGAGCACAGTACCAACTAATCAAGTGTATCCGGCAGGCACTGAATGCTGTCAGAAATCACAGATTCACTCTTTCTGTGCCAATCAGCTGTATGCCTCAAAAATTCTGATCTGCAGCCACAAACCACACAGTTTACTTTAGCCTTACAAATATATGTCATTCATTACAAAAGAAATCAGGAAAAGGGTGATTGGTTCATATAACCTGTCCTACAGTAGGGGTGGGGTGGGCAGGGGATTTGGAGAATATGGGTGTAATGGTTAATTTATTTTTTATTTTTATTTTTTGGTGAGGAAGATTGGCCCTGAGCTAACATCTGTTGCCAAACTCCCTCTATTTTGTTTTTATTGTTGTTGTTGTTGTGTTAGGAAGATTAGCCCTGAGCTAACTGCTGTCAATCCTCCTCTTTTTGCTAGGAAGACTGGCCCTGAGCTAACATCCGTGCCCGTCTTCCTCTACTTTATACGTGGGATGCCTACCACAGCATGGCGTGCCAAGTGGGGCCATGTATGCACCCGGGATCCGAACCAGTGAACCCTGAGCCGCTGAAGCAGAACGTGCACCTTAACCGCTGTGCTACCGGGCCAGCCCTAATCTTCCTCTATTTTGTATGTGGGATGCCTCCATAGCATGGCTTGATGAACGCTATGCAGGTCCACACACCCAAGATCCAAACCCATGAACCCCAGGCCACCGAAGCAGAGTGCGCAAACTTAACTACCATGCCACCAGGCCAGCCCCTGTAATGGTTAATTTTATGTCTTGATTTAAACGAGCCACAGGGTGCCCAGATATTCGGTTACATGTTATCTCTGGGTGTGTTTATGAGGATGTTTCCAGACGAGACTAACATTTGAATCAGTGGACTGGATAAAGCAGGTTGCCCTCCCCAGTGTGGTGGGCCTCACCCAATCCATTGAAGGCCTGAATAGAATGAAACACTGAGTAAAATCAAATTTTCTCTCTCTCCCTGTCTTTGAGGTGAGACATTGATCTTCTCCTGCCTTCAGACTCAGCCTTGGACTGGAACTTACACCATCAGCTCTCTAGCTTCCCAGGGCCTCAGACATGGAGCGGAACTATACCATCAGCTCTCTAGAGTCCGGACTTCTTAGCCTCCGTAATTGTGTGAGCCAATTCATATATATACATATATAAATATATGTGTAAATATGTATATATATACACACACACATGCATGTATATATCTATTGTAATGTTTATATATGTATGTGTGTATGTCTATTTACATATGTATATATATGTATACACACAGGCATTCTATTGGTTGTTTCTCTAGAGAACTCTGACTAAATCAACATGCCCTAGTACTATTTCATTCATTCATTCATCACTTAAAAATATGTATTTACTGAGAACCCACAGTTCAAGTGCTTGAATAAAATCAGCATGCACTCCCCCAGCTGTGGAAGCCACCCTTTCGCAGATTAGTATCTCAATCCAAGACGTGTGCCTTCTACCCAATAGAAGAGACAGATTTCATACAGAGCAGTATCAGCGCTTATTAGCAGAGCCTTGGCAATCAAGCATCGCATTCAGTGCCCGCCTGCCATCTCTAATGTTAGACCCAGAGGTCTACGCACCCTCTGGGGCTCAGTGTCAGGCAAGGCTAAGGAGAAAACACACTCTGTAAATGTTGATTGCTTCTTGTTACCCCTTGCTAATGTAATCTGTGTTGCAGATTAGCATTAGCATAATGTTATGGGGAATGCCGGGTAAAAACTGTCTGAGGCGCAGTGCTGTTTGTGGTCCTGTTTTTGTTCTTCAGGAAGTTGCTTTAGGGAGGGCACAGCGAGACCTTGTATTTTCCTGCCAGAGTGGTAAGGAGAATAACTTCTTTGCCCTTTCTTTTTTCAAATAATAAATCCTGAGTAATAGGCTCCATCACTGTGTTGTGTATGACTGCTCCTGGCCAGAGAACACTTAACAAAATTCTAAGTCACATGGTTGGTTTTTTTGGTTTTTTTTTTAAGTTCCCTTTGACCTTTCAGATCAAAACTGTGACTAACAGCAATGTTTGGGCTGATTACGTTTATGGTATGCTATTTGTAAAGAACCTAAGCTGTGGCCTTTCTAGAAATATTGCTGGTACACACCTACATCTAAGTACAGCTCTTCCCAGCACTAGTTTTCCACTGATTACGTGTTGGCCTCTCTCATCCGCCATATTTTACTATAAATCTCTGGTGGGCAGAGGCCTTGCCTGTTCCATAGGATATATTTCATGCCTGCTGGGCTGTTGGAGTTCTTGTGGTTCTTTGGTTACTGCTCATTCACCTCCTTTATCATTGAGAAGGACAGCCTAGGGAAGAGACACTGCCACTGATTCTCAAGCCAACTTTGAATGCAGAGAGGTCAACTGAACTTTCTGGGTCCAGGGAGGAATTCCTGTTCAGTGGGTAGGCGAGATGTTGAGTTGCATCTGTGGCCTTCAGCGCGGTCTAAATCTCTGGACTCTGAATGCAGCTCACTCTCTCAGACTCACCAGCCCCTCACCTGCTGAAAGATATCCTACACCCCGATGTCAGCTTCAAGATGCTGGACCTGGTCTCCATATCACTTCTCTGGAACCCTGTTACCCTCGGATCTCTGTTTTGAAAAAATCATTTCCTGGCTAGGATATTAGCTCTCATGTTCAGTCATAAGCAAAATGGGACCCTTCGCCAAAAGACTTAATTAAGTTTATTTTTCTGATGGTAGAACCAAGAAATGAAGCTGTTGTTTTGATTTCTCCCCAATGAAGGAGCCAGAATGTGGAGATCCTTGTGCTACTGACTGACTCTGACCCTTTGGAAAACACTTTTTCCCTATGAGGTAGATTGGCGTTGACCACGAACAACCCTTATTAATCCCATTTTCACTTTTTCTTGATTTTACATAATTCCATCACTGCTATTGTACCTCTCCAGGTTAATTATAGAGAAAGGTGATGAATTTGTTTTAAGTGCTTAACTGAAGGATGGGTCACATTTTAAACTTACAAGTACTTGAGATTAGGATGCATGAATTGCATCCTAATGAAAGTTCAAGGGGACTTTATTTTGTGCAGCTGATATTTTTGTGTTTTCCTAATCAGAATGTCTTCATTCTTTTTCGCTGAATATAAAAATAAGGTTTTCTCGTTATAAAATATTCAGGCAGTATAGGAATTTACACATGAAGAAGTGAAAATTATCTACAATCTCACCATCCAATAACTTCTGTGAATTTTTTCAAATTGAGATATAGTTCACACACCATAAAATTCATCCTTTTAAAGTGAACAATTGAGGTTTTTAGTATATACACAAGGTTGTGCAACCATCACCATTATCTAGTTCCAGAACTTTTTCATTATGCCCAAGAAACCCCCGTATCTACTAGCAGTTACTTCCCATCCCCTAGCCTCTCCGTCCTTTGCAACTACTAATCTACTTTCCGTCCCTGTGGACTTCCCTATTCTCGACATTTCATTTAAATGGAATCATACAAGATGTGGTCTTTTGTGACTGGATTCTTTCACTTAGCATAATGTGTTCAGGGTTCATCCACATTGTAGCATGTAACAGTACTTCATTCTTTTTTATGCCTGAACAACATTCCACTGTATGGATATACTACATTTTTTAATCCATTATCTTTCATCGATGAATATTTGGATCGTTTGTACTTTTAGGCTATTATGAATAATGCTGCTACGAACATTCAAGTACAAGATTTTATGTGAACATATGTTTTCAATTCTATTGGCCCAAGAATATTTTAATGAATAACATTTCACACTTTTTTCTGTGCATATCTATATTTACAGATAAAGATATTGTAGTCTTGTTCCCAACTATTTATTTCCATTCCCTGTAGGAGAAATATTTCCTGTAAGCAATTAATCAGTTGCCAAATAACTTGCAGTACCTTCTGTGGGAAGAACATATATACCCAACCCATGATCATGCCCAACATGTTGCTTGCCTTGGCAAATGGCCTGTGAGTGGATGTAACACACACCGTGGCTGAACAGAAATTTTAGAGCCATTGTGTGTTTCTGTGAGCTATCTTGCTTTTTCCCTCTACCACGAGTAGGAGACTGTTTCTTCAGCTTGAGTCCCAGAATAAGAAGACACAAGGAACTGAAATGCAGCTGACTGTAGCCATTAACATATATATAAAAGAGGAATAAAGTATTATTATAAGCCACTGAGATTTGGGGGTCATTGTTTCTGTAGCAAAGCTGACTCATGCATAAATAAATCGTTTATTATCTGCTTTTCCCACTTAATGGTATAGCGTGGACATTTTTACAGATGTAAGCTTGTAACTGGTGTTACCAAAACTGAGGGCCAAACAGATTAAGCAACTTGTTCCAGGTGACCAAATTAGTAAGAGAGACAAAGTCAATTTTATGTGCTTGTTCTGATTTGCAATCCAGTTTTCTAATTAAAGCAAAAAAGAGGGCAATCGTGAACATGTTGGTGAACTTACAGAAGGTTTATAAAGATCCTCATGCAACTGCATGATTGTTGGACTGAAAATTCCAAACTCACTCATGCCATACTAATGAGTTAATACTAATTGCAAAATTGTAAAAAACTGGAATTCGTGTGTTGTGCTTCTTGTAAAAAGATTTTTTTTTAAAGGAGGGGAGCATATTATAAGAGTTAATCTTTATTCTTTATCATTGCAGCCTTTAGGTCTGGGATGCTACTGACAAATAAGTAGTTCTCTGCTTTCCATCCATTTTGTGTGCCTCACCAAGCTGCCATTCTGTTTTGCATGATTTAACACAATTGCCTGCCTTTGCCCCAGAGGCTGAATGCATAGCCTGCAAGGGGCCACTGATGAAAGGAAATCTTATACTCCGTCTGGTTTAAGGCAGTATTTCCATCTCCCTTTCTACCTTAAACTCATAAATAAATAACAGTTTTGCATAACTAATTTTCAGAGAGAAAGGATTTCAGTAAATCGCCATTACTGTTTCATAATAGCCAACCCCTTATGAATGACCATGGTTGGAGCAAGCGGTTTGCAGACTTGATGTCACTTATAGGTGATAAAATGGCCACTGGTGGTCTTCAGAAACCTAAACCCAGAAGGCCAACACGGGAGGAGTTTTCCTTCCTTATCTTATATTAAGGGGCAAAACCCCATTAAAAATCAATGATTTCTATGCTTTAACAGAGGTGAGAACAGTTAGATAAAAAGTTTCTGTTATCAATTTCTTTTTTTCTCAGACTTATTTGTACTTATACACGTAAATATACAGCATATGACCTGAATGCTACAAGTTGTTAACCTTTTATGCCAAATCAATTTTATATTTATTATGGTATAGGCCTTTAGAGAGCATCTTAGTGTAATCCCCTCAATTTACAAGCATGAAAAATAATATCCTCAGAATTTAAAGGGCATTTCCCAGGTCGTTAAGCAGGTGGTAGAGCTGAGAGTAGAACCCCCCTTTTGATTCCCCATCCTGTGTTCTCTTTTCACGCCACGCCACTTCCTTAGCAAGTGTATAACTGAGAGGGAATTGGTAAGACCAGTTCAAGATGGATTTAAGATGTCACCACTGAATCTTCTAGAAAGTTGAACCACCCATGCAAAGTGCCCTGGCAGTGGGCATGAGCCCTACCGAGGGCTAGGAATAAAGATAACTAAGGTGATGGGTAGGAGCAGACACAGACCTTTATCTAGTGGCAGAATTATGATCAAGTAAGTTTACCCAATCTTCACATTGGCTCCCCCTCCAGTAGGACAAGCCAGGACTAGTCAGAGAGAGCATCCTCGAGAGCAATAGAGCAAGGAACAGAGAGGGGGCAGTTGTTAAGACACTGCTGTCAATGAAAATAATCCATAACCAATCTATAAATGACAATTTGGGTGAGTTTATTCTGAGCTGAAATCTGAGGATTATAACCTGGGAGAGTCTTTCCACAAAGGAACAGAGCACTCCAAAGAAGTGGGGGTATACAGGGTGGTTATATACCCTCAAAGAGGATGTTTCACATATGATTGAAATGTCCATTTTACAATAGTCACGAGGCTGCTCTGTCGGCACAGCGATTGATGGAAACGGCAGACAGGTCTGCTGTCTTGAACCCCGCAGGGTGGCAGGTCTATTGCCTCCAGCTGGGCAGTCACAGATGAGCGCTGCAATCAGTTCCCAGCCTAAGGAAAGATGCTTAATCTTTAAAGAGATGCCAACGTTGGGAGGGGGAGGGAAGTTGCACCTTTATCTCAAAATGTCTAAGCAGATATACAATGCATGCTCAATGGCCACAGTCAGGCCCTTTTGGAAAAAGCAAAGTCAGGCCGAATTAGGTTAATTCCAAATGGCTTCCTCATATACTCCAATATATCCTATTGCTTGCCATTTCAATTTGTCACTGCTGATATGTTAACCCCTGAGCCCAACGAGATCTGGATTTGGTCTCTGAGAGGTAGGGGTAACTTTGGCCCCTCTGGTTGCCATGAGGTTAGTGATTCTCTTCCTACAGCCAGAAGCTTCAGTACTTGGATCTGAAGGGAGAGCAACATTCTCTGACCGCATTCTCCAGGGTGGCACATTTTGCCACAACCCAGGTGTTCTTCAGAACTGGGAAAAGGTTAGAGGAAGCAAGATCCTGACAAAAAGGGCCAGAGGGGAAGCTAAACTCAACAGGTGACCCCCAAATACTACTAATGACTCTGATCCAAGCTCAAGCTTCCAAGAGGGAAGTAGAAATGCCCTTTGTGGGAGGTTCACACAGGACTTAGTCTATTTGTTTTTAAAACACCAGGTTATTCTTAGGCACGGTGTTCCATAAGGTCGTCAAGATAAGCCAGTAAACACCCAGGGACACCCAAGACACCCAAGATAAGCCAGAGACACCCAGGCTAGGTAATAGGACTTGTGGAAAAAATTAGGTCATTCATTGTTCTAAGGCCTCAGAGGACCAACAGTTTAAACGGTCTTGCTTTTTGAGCTTTAGACAATCCCTGGGGGAATGCAGTGGGAGAAGGAAGCTCAAACTCTGAAACAATGTGGAAAACAGACATGGTGTGAACAATCATAATAGAAAGATCTTTTTTATATAAGTAGGAAGATTGTAAATCAGTAGAATTTTGGGGAGAGACCTCTACATAGATTATTCTTGGCATTTCAAATTTCTTTCTCTTTTCTCCTTTCTCTCTACTCCCCCGGATAGCCTCTGCTCGCTAAAAAAAACAAATCCAAGATGTCAGATAAATCTTCACTCTGACTGCAAAACTCTAATGTGCAGGCATTCTGTCATTGCTTGTTATTAAGTAATTTCTCTTTCCAAAATGTAATTTCTTTGCCTTTTGTCTTCCTTTCAAACTTTCCCCACCTTCTCTACTCCCAATCGGCTGTTTTTCAAAACATACCTGTTAGGCAGGTCAAGGAGAGTTTTATCTGCACATTCCACTGGCACATGGAAAGTGAGGTTAAGTGGCAAGATCAAGGACACAGAGCCAGCCAGGGGCAGAGCAAGAGCCTGGAGGCCCTACCACCCACGATTCTGCATACGTCATTATTACACCGCCTCTTGAAAACCCTTGCTGAGACGGATGTTCCTCCAGCATTTATTGTCACCATTAAAAATATTAATGGTCCAATAATCCAGAAGTCCAAAGAGATTTTCCTGAAATACCTTACCACAACTTAGGCACACTCAGTGTGAAGCATCATTAAACTGCACTGCCCATGGACCAAGCAAGACAAAAGTGCAACCAATTCCCACTTGTGAAACTAAAGATATACACAAAGGCACCCTCCTTAGCCTGAGCTTTTCACCCACATTATAGTCACTCCTCTATTAACACAGGGCCCCCATTCCAACAGCGCTCTGGTGTCAGCATCCTCATTTCCAGAGGTAGAAATTATAGCTGAGATGTTAAGATGTGGTTAAGTGCTGGGCTTTCTCCCAGGAGGACGCTGGTGTATCACTCCTCTATCTGACCATCCCCCCGCATGCTATGCTTTGCAATTAATCCTTTCGCATTTATGACGGGAGCGAGAACTACCAAGAGTTGGATTCAGAAGTACCATTCTGCTCCCAGGAAGCCAAGCTATGTGGGCTCTAGTGTGATCCCACCTTGGGGAAGCTTGGAACCTAAGAGCACCTCCTATAACCAATCATAAAGAGACATTGTCGGCTGTTGGTCTTTCTGACCATGACCCTGTGCTAAGAGGATCAGAGCTGCTCCCTGAACCTCATTAGCCAGGGAAGAACGGGATGTGTCTCCCCACCACCATCTATCAATATAGCAACACTAAACCGCATTTAGAACACAAATCTGGTGCTCAGAATCAACATTTGGACTGTTCACTATGAGAAACTTGGGGCTATAACTTTAAATTCTAATTTTAATCATTCATCCTGAGATGTTCAGTATCAAATCAAAAAGTCCTCAAAAGTTAATCCTGGATGACATTAGCCTGAATCTATCTGACAAAAGCATGCAAAGGAAGGACACCTGTTTTCTAATCCCATTTCCATCCCTAATTAGCCATGTGACCAAGTCATAGGAGCTCCCTCAGCCTTCTCAGTTTCCCTAACTGGGGAAAGGCAATATTCCCACTTTACCTGCAAGTATATCACAACGACATTGAATAACACAGGCAAAGACACACAGTAAAATGTAAAGCACCATGGGGGCCGGCCTGGCAGCATAGTGGTGAAGTCTGCTCACTCCACTTCAGCAGCCTGGGGTTTGGGAGCCCAGGGTTCTCTGTTTCGGATACTGGGCACGGACGGACACGCTGCTCACTAAGCCATGCTGTGGTGGCATCCCACATACAAAAAGAGGAAGAGTGGCACAGTTAGCTCAGGGCTAATCTCAATCTTCCCCACTGTGTTCAAGAGAGACAATTGTTATTTGCTTCTTCACTTGTGCTAGCATCCTGCCATCTGAAAACTTGAGAACTCTGGTCAGCCAGAGCCAATGTCAGCCAGAAGATTTGAATCATCACCAGTGTAGCCTGGGGTCCGTTTATATAGATTCTCTGAAGGCTTGGTGTATTTCTTCTGTGTCTAATAACAATAACATATTTGTATACCTCTTCATGGGGGGGAGAGGAGTGTCTGTGCACGTGCGTTCCTATCTAAACCCTTCAATGACGCAGAAACCAGCTTTCAAGGAATTTTTTTAAATGTATTTCCTGTTAAAGATGTCTTTTTCTCAGACCTTCTCGCCAGCATCTACGTAAAATCAAAGGCTGCCGTGCAGCCTGCAGTGTAACCTAGACTTTTCCTTAACTGTCTCGCGATATTAGGGGATGCAAGTGAGCAGGAATTACTGAGACGGCAACTGCTTGGAAGGCAGCGTGAGCTTGGAGCCGAGGCCCCTGTCACTCAGCCTAAAAAGTGGCCACAGCCTGCATATGCTGAAAATACGAAACAACAACAAAACCCCAAACCTAGAGATTCTTCAACAATTCATTTGCAGTGGGAAAAAAAGAGAGGGAGAGAGAGAGATGAATTAAAGAGATTTAAAGCAACTTAGAGTCATATTGATATGCTGCTCCTGATATAAAGCCCATGACAAGGACACTTTACCTCTGTGGTATTCTTGCCCAAAACCCATAACCCTGGTCCGATCATGAGAAAACATCAAACAAATCCAAACTAAGGGACTTTCTACAAAATACCTGATCAATGTCAAAGTCATGAAAAACAAGATTGAGAAACTGTTAGAAATCAGAGGAGTCTAAGGAATCATGACGACTGAAAGTATTGTGGTCTCCTGGATTGGATCCTGGAACAGAAAAAGGGCATTTGGGGAAACTCTGGTGAAATCTCCATAAAGCCTGTGGGTTAGTTAGCAGTAATGTAGCAGTGTTATTCTCTTAGTTTTGACAAACACACCGTGGTTACAAAAGAGGTTACCATGAGGGGAAACTGGGGGAAGGGTACGCAGGATAATACTTCTCTGTATTATGTTGAAACTTCTCTGTAAATCTACAGTAATTCCAAAACAAACAGTTTATTTTAAAAAGAGAGAAAGAGAGAATTAATAAACATTTCACACAAGACTTATTTGAATCTTGATCAAAGTTTAAAAAATTTATTTATGAGACAACTGGAAATTTAAACACTGGATATTTGATTATATGAAGGAATTAACTATTAATTACTTTTAGGTGTCCTAATGGTATCACGGTTATATTTTTTAAAAGAGTCTTTATTTTTTCGAGATACAACCTAAAATGTTTATAGATGAAATGATATAATGTCTTGAATTTGCTTCAAAAATAATACAGGAAGGGGAATTGGTGGGGGTGTCAGTTAAACGAGGCATGAGTACCTCATGACTGAAAATGGGTGATGGGTCTATGGGAGTTCATTATTCTACTTTACCTTCTGTTGTATATGTTCGAAATGTTCCCAAATTTTAAAAAACCCAAAGAAGAAAAACCATAATCCCCTCCATTTGATCACATAGCATTATCTCTGCTGCTGTATGTGCAACCTCAGCAACTCCCCAATTATTTTCATTCAGCCTCCTATTCCCACCAAACCCACAGGTCAGCTTTGCCGTCAAAGTCCTCTCTGGATCTCTCCGCTCACATGAGCTTCTGGAACCTGCTCAAGGCTCTAGAACATCATCATCCAGCTAGGAAACCAACCCCAGGAATCTGAATAGGTTTTCCCAAACTCTGGTGGCCACAGGGGCCGCCGGAGCCCAGCAGTGAGGAGAGAGGGTGTTTATTGTGTGTCCAATGGCAGCCCCTTCCTTCAGCCAACTTAAGGAGCAGAGAGGTCTCTCCTCTCTCTCTTAGCAATGGTTTTGACGTTTTAGTTCCTTTCAACCACAAGCAAACTGTATCTGAAAGCAGATGAGCAGGAAGAAAGTGACGACAAGTCAAGGCTTAATTTTAATGCAGAGCTCTTTTCTTCCCAATGCAGAAGTCTTATTAAAGAAACAGCAGGATGCTGACAGGAAACTGTTTGTAAGTAGAAATAACACTTATTATAACAAGTCAGAACAGCAGGCAGATAGGTTTGTTTGTTTGTTAATTATATCTGGTTTTATTTTCTAATGAGTTCCTTAAGAAAGGGGGGAATCATTCTGATGGCTGTTTGAAACCAACTTTTGAATCCTCTTGGAAAGACGATTTGGAGCAGGAGCAATCAGATTCCATGAAGCAAGAGGAGGTCTCTTCCACTCCCTTAGTCGATCAGATTTGTGAAACTCAGTGATGTATAATCTTGTGAATGGGGATCTAAATTCCTGCTTTAATTGATGTCTGTGTCAATAGACACACGAAGTTTTTTCCTGAACTATAGGGAGGTGCTGATTGAGACATACACAGAATGCATATGCAATTTGCCCACATTTATAAGAAGTAATCTATAACTCTTTTCCACGTAAAATATTTCCAGAGAGAACAAAGTATATTTCCCTTTAGAAGGAAGTGTTACTTTTATCCAGATTAACTAAATGTCTACACAGCCATGAATCAGAAAAGATACAACATTTTTTGTTTTTGAGGAAGATTAGCCCTGAGCTAACTGCTACCAATCCTCCTCTTTTTGCTGAGGAAGACTGGCCCTGAGCTAACATCCATGCCCATCTTCCTCTACTTTTCATGTGTGGGATGCCTACTACAGCATGGCGTGCCAAGCAGTGCTATGTCCACACCGGGATTGGAAGTGGCGAACCCCAGGACGCTGAAGTGGAACATGTGAACTTAACCACTGCACCACCGGGCCGGTCCTGAGAAAGGATACAACTTTTAAAATGAGGACTCAAATGAGAAACCAAAAAACTATTTGGGGACCAGGATTGGAAGTGAATTAACTGTCAACAGAGTTTTTTAAATTGCCTTAGGGGTAAATTAAGCCTCCTGCTTTTCTGTCAGAAATGAGTACTTACTAAAAGGAGGCAGCATAGTTCACATCTTGGCATTTTTATCCAGAAAATAGGAAAAATAGGATTATACATTGACACTCTATGTTTGTTTGCTTGCATTTTTTTAAAGGCACTTTATAGTGTAACTATGAATACCTGCAAAATCAACTGAGGGGTCAGGTCTATGCAGACAGAGCAGACTGAGTCATTTAGACCAGAGCAAAAATACATGTGATGGATAAAATACAGTAATTAAGGGGGAAAGCAGATTTGTTGACTAGATAATCATCTCAGCTCCCAGGGGGATTGCCCTCCCTCCGTTTCCCTTGGCACCTCCCCTCCCCCAGACCACCTTCAAAACTCTGCTTTGAACGGTGTCTCCTACAAGAAGCCCTCCCTGGTTAAGTGACCTGAGCCTTTCATTCTGCTTCTCCTTGCCACAAGAAGTGTATCTGTATTTTGCATTTGGTCCTTAGTAGCTTGTTTTATATCTTTATTAAAGTGTTCTTATGCCTCTGTGTCTTTATTTCATCTATCGTCTCATAGAGAGATTCTTTAGGGACCCCACTGTGCTTTCCATTTGCTGGGCATTTCCCAGCTGACAGAGTAGAGTGCTCACTGACAGCAAAGAGGACTCTCAGGAATGCTGCCTGTCGACCGTGTAGAGCCAGAATCAAACTGATGGCTTTGGCTTGGACTTTGAGTCTCTTCTAAAGGTTCAGGGGAGCGGGGCAAAGGAATGTGAAATTATATAAATAATTTTAATTAGATTA